>NC_140988.1:162359000-162842710 GCF_052327205.1 Somniosus microcephalus
ACGACCCCCTCGACCGCCCGCTGCCTGGACCAATTGATGGCTCTTTTAGCCAGGCCCAGGAGCAGGCCCACAAGGAGGTCCTCCAACCTGTCCGCTCCCCTCTGCACCGGGTGACCGTAGATCAAGAGTGTGGGGCTGAAGTGCAACCAAAAATCGAGGAGCAGCCCCTTCAAGTAGTGAAAGAGGGGCTGCAACCTCTCACACCCCATATAAACGTGAAACACGGACTCCTCCAGGCCGCAAAAAATGCAGGCGGCCTGGGAGTCCGTGAACCTACTTAAAACCTTATTGCATGGGACCGCTCCGTGCAATACCCTCCAGGCCAAGTCCCCGATGGAACAAGGGAGGACTCCCGCGTAGAGAGCCCTCCATTGGGGACCTCCGCCACCGCCAATCGGCAAGACGCCATGCCAAGGCGTGTCTGGACGGTAGACGAAGATGGCAAAGTGGAGAGTGTGCAGGAGCAGCCCGTACAGGAAACCCCTCCACGCAGAATGAAAAGGCACGGAGGGTATTTCCTCGAGACGGCTCAAGTTGTGATGCGCCGGTTCCCGAGGGGAGTTTCGGGGCCGGGCGCCGATGAGGAATTCCGTCCGAACGGGGGTAAGCTCGGACGGGATCGCCCCACGTGCTTGAGCCGCCTCGATACACCTAGTGGAGTCGGGGCCCAGTGCCGCTTTCACCGATTCGATGGCTTCGACCGCGAGCTGGACGTTGGCCCAGAACAGGCGCCGCGCCAGCTCCTCCGGCGCCATCCAGCCCGCTCCTCCGCCATCGAGCAGGTCCCCGACTCTGGTCACCTAGCCAGGCACAGCCCTGCCCTCCGCCAGCCGCCCGAACCCGCGTTCGTGGAGGTGCGGATTCCTGAGCAGCGGCTCCCGAAGGAGAGCCGCCGCTCCTGACGGGGGAGACCTCCGCCTGGAAGCGACGTAGTTCCAAACCCATAGCAGTTCCTGGTAGAAGACAGGCAGCTCCCGCAGATCGGCACGCCTGCCGTCCACTTTCGCAAACAGGAGCTGCGTGTCATAATTGAGGCCGTGCAGCTGGCGGAAGAAAAACGTAGCCAGCGCATACCATCTCGGAGGATTCTCGACGTACAGGTATCTCTGCAGCATCTGAAGACGGAAAGTCACAGCCTGGGTGCGAAGGCACACCAGCGCCTGACCGCCCTCCCTAAGCGGGAGACACAGAACCGCGGCAGAGACCCAGTGCTTCCTTTTGTCCCAAAGGAAGTCGATGAGCTTCTTCTGCATCTTGGCGACAAACGCAGGGGGAGGGATCAAAGTGACCAACTGGTACCACAACATGGCAGCCACCAGCTGGTTTATGACCAGCGCTCGACCCCTGTAGGACAACACTCGGAGCAGTCCTGTCCAGCGTCCTAGGCGAGTGGTGACTTTGGCCTCCAGCTCTTGCCAGTTCGCCGGCCTGGCGTCCTCGGCAGGACTAAGGTAGACTCCCAAATAGAGGAGGTGCGTGGTGCTCCAGGCGAAAGGCCTGAACTCCTCCGGCAGGGAGTCCACACGCCACTGACCCACCAGGAGTCCGGAACATTTCTCCCAGTTGATCTTGGCGGAGGATGCGTCCGAGTAAATCTGCTGGCATTCCCGCATCCTCTGCAAGTCAGCGGGATCCGTGACCATGAGGAGCACGTCATCGGCGTAAGCCGAGAGGACCACCTCCACGCCCGGCCCTTGCAGAGCCAGTCCCGTCAACCTCTTCCGCAAGAGGCGCAGGAATGGCTCCACGCAAATGGCATATAACTGACCGGACACGGGGCATCCCTGACGCACCCCCCTCCCGAAGTGAAGGGGCGCCGTCAAGGACCCGTTAACTTTAATCAGACACTCCGTGGCGGCGTACAGAAGTCGGATCCGGGCGATGAAATGCGTCCCGAACCCGAATGCGCGCAGAGTCCCGAAGAGATACTCATGATCCACCCTGTTGAACGCCTTCTCCTGATCCAGGGAAAGGAAGGCGACCGACAGACCAGCCCTCTGGGAGTGGTGGACCAGGTCCCGGACCAGATGGATGTTATCGTGGATGGTCCGGCTCGGGACCGTGTAGGACTGGTCGGGGTGGATCATGTGGGCCAGCACGGTGCCAAGGCGAGCAGACATGGCCCTGGCAAAGATTTTATAATCCGTGCTGAGGAGGGAGACCGGGCGCCAGTTCTTAAGAAGGCGGAGATCACCCTTCTTAGGCAGCAGGACAATGACTGCCCTGCACCAAGAGAGGGGCATCTCCCCAGTCGCCAAACTTTCCCCCAGGACCCGCGCGTAGTTGCCCCCCAAGACATCCCAGAACGCCCTGTGGAACTCCACGGTCAGCCCGTCCAGCCCCGGGGACTTTCCCCTAGAGAGCTGGCGGAGGGCGCCGGTCAGCTCCGCCAGGCTTAGCGAAGTGTCCAATTTTTCGGCGCCCTCCGGGCTGACCTTCGGCAGGTCCTCCCACAAAACTCTGCGCGCATCCTCGCTGGACGGATCCGGAGAGAACAGAGCCCCGTAGTAGGCGCGGGTCTCCGCGCTGATTCCCTCCGGATCCGAGACCAGAGATCCGTCGTCAGCCAGCAGCCCCAAGAGCTGCTTACGGACCCCCTGTCTTTTTCCCAGCGAGTAGAAGAAGGGGGAGTCGCGGTCCAGGTCCCGCAGGAGCTGGATCTGCGACCTCACGTACGCGCCTCGGGACCCGACGAGCTGCAGGTCCTTCAGCGTGCCCTTCTTCTCTTCGTACACCTTCCGCAGGGCCGGGTCCTCGACGACCTGACCGAGACGGGACTCCAGGTTGAGCACCTCCTTCTCCAACCGCCCGACCCGGGCCTCCCGCCTCTTGGTCGACCCCTTCGCGTACTCCTGACAGAAGAGATGGATGTGAGCCTTGCCCACATCCCAGCATAGCCTCAAGGAGGGGAAGCCCCCCCCGCTTCCTTCTCCAGTCGGCCCAGAATCGACGAAACGAATCCCGGAACCGTGCGTCCTCCAGCAGCAGGTTGTTAAAATGCCAGTACGCGGACCCCCCCTGCGCACGCAGCGGAGCGAGCTCCGCCCACACCAGGTGGTGGTCCGTGCATGGCACCGGCCGCGTGGAAGCCGCCGGAATGCAGGAGACGTACGCCCGGGAAATGTAGAGGCGGTCGATTCTGGACCTTCCTCCCCCAGACCTCACGCTAGTGAAGGCGCTGGAGTTGGGGTGGAGATTTCGCCAGACGTTCACCAAGTCGAAGGACCCGACCAGGTCCCTCAACTTCTCCATCACCGCCGGGCTTCGCGGGGGGCCCGAACGGTCCCTCGCCTCGAGGGTGCAATTAAAATCCCCCCCGAGGATGACGCACTCGCCCACGTCGACGGAGCCCAAAAGAGCGGACACTTCTTCGAAGAAGCGCACTTGCTGCGCACCGGTCTGAGGGGCGTACACGTTCACTAGATGGAGCGGCACGCCCCCCAGGCGAACAGTGACCTGGAGCAAACGGCCCGGCACGTGCTCCTTGACCCCCAAGATCTCCGGCTGAAAATGCGGGGCCAGCAAGATAGCCACCCGGCTGGAATTGTTGGAGAGGTGACTCATGCTGACTCCTCCTTGCCACTCCAGGAGCCACGTGGCTTCGTCTCCCGGAACGGTGTGGGTTTCTTGCAGGAAGCACACCGCATACTTCCCGTCCCGAAGGACTGAGAAGTTATTGAATCTGCGGCGCGCCTCCCTGCTGCCGTTGATGTTGAGGCTGGCTATGGTTATCTTTATGTCAGAAGCATAGTGCAACCTCTACCTACACCTAACGGGGGGAGGAAGCGCAGCCGCTGATCAGCCGCCACTTCCTCAGCAGCCCAGTGAGAAACGTTCTGAGCCGACGCAGCTCGAGCGGGTTCACACCCTCGTCCGCGCCCATGACCTTAACGGCAGCGCAGACGGATACGATGAGCAGCGCCAGCTCCGACCACCTGTCGAGGGCCAGCCGGACCTTATTGCGCCGACCCAAGCACGTGGCCATAAAATCCCGGAGTTCCCTTACGGGAATGAGGGGAGGCTCGGCAAGGGGCACGAGGTCATCCATTGCCTCGTCGGCGCTGGAGTCCGAATCGTCCTCCGTGCCCATCACCGAGTCCCCATCCTCCTCCAGGGGGTCGTCACCAGCAGCCGACCCGTCCGCCGCGCAGTGCGCAGTGAACGGCTCGGCCGCACCAGCCAGCCCCGCCTCCGCCAGAAGACGGCGGCGGTTCAGAGCTCCCCTCCGCCCCAGACGCCGGAACGACCGGAGAAACCGGGGAGAGAACAATTCCCAGCTCCTCCAGTACATCCGGCACCAGAGACGCCTCCAGGGGGCCATCCTCCTCCCCGCCACCAACCTCCGACCCAGCGGTTGGGGTGTTTTGGATTAAAACCTCTACCAGGTCGAGCAGCCCCTGGGAGATGTCCGGCTCGCATTGGGCGAGCTCATTAGCCTCGAGCTCGCCCGACCCAGACCCCAGGCCGCCCGACCCGGCGAGGGGTAACGGCACCGACAGAATATCTATTTCCACCGCGGGTTGTTCCGCGACCCCCCCCATGTCAGGGTCTCGTCCCTGTCCCCGGGAGGCACGTGCTGGACAGACACATCTGCCTCAGCCTCCCGAGGGGCAGGCGACCCCTGCCGATCGCTGGTGATGGTGACAGCGGGGGGGGGGGGGGGCGCAGTACCCGCGGCGGGTGGCGACTCCTCCTGCTCGGAGGGACCCTCCTCCTCCCGGTCCTCCTCCTCTTCCAGGGGGTTGCGCCTTCTTTTTAGCACGGAGGAAGCGAGGGAGACCTCCATGCCTGCAGAGGCCTCCTCCTCAGCTCCCTCCGGTGGAGCAGGTTTGTCGGGCTCCTCGGGCCCGAGCCCGGCCGCAGATTTCGGCGTTACCGCTGCGGCGGTTGCGGCCACAGGCTCGGGCACGAGGCCCCCCCACCCCCGCGTCTGCCCCGATTAACTCCGCGAGGAGCGCGGGTGTAAGGGGCTCAAGGGGCAAGGGCTAGCCATCCACGGGGGGACCCGCCCTAAGGTGTTTATTTTTTCGCTGCGCCTTCTTTCCGGCCGGACACGCTCCCTCCCCCCTGCCGGAGGCCTTGGTGGCATCGGCCCCCGACGTCGACCGCGCATCAGACGTTCCCGACGCGCGGGCAGATCCAGGGGGAGGAGCGTCGGCGGCGCCAGCCTCGGCCGCACGAGATGATCCGGCGGCCTTGGAGGCGGGGCAGTTTATCCGGATGTGCCCCACCTCCTTGCAGGCGTGGCACCGCACACCGTCCGACGTCCAGAAGACGCGATAGGCGGTCCCCTATTGGTGGACGACGAATGCCCCGTCAGCGTCCTCCTCCCGCGCCAGCTGGATAAACAGCTGGCGCCGGAAGGAGAAGACGTGGCGAAGGCTGGCCTCCCGGAAGCCGAGCGGGATGGGTGTGATCCCCGACCTCACCTCCCCAAGTTGACGTAGATGGGGAAGGAGGAGCTCACCAGGAACATAGGGCGGAACGTTCGAAATAACCACCCTCTGCGCGGTGGCCTCGAGGGGGTCCACCGGCAGGAAGGTCCCGCCCATGGTGAGCCCCTTGGCGACGGCCAGGGACACCGCCTGCTCCGACCCCAGGAAGAACACAGCCTTCCCATACATTTTTGAGGCCGCTACAATGGCTGAGGGGCCGACAACCCCAGCCATGGCTTTAACGCAGGCCTCAATAGTCATAGTGGGGTGAGTGTAGCTCTTCACCCCAAGCTTTTTTGTCATCAGTCTGAATGGTGACGGGGCAGCAGAAGCAGTGGGAGCAGCTGTGGCTGTGGCTGTGGCTGCCACTCCCGCATACGTCTTGGCTGGCCCTGTCACCGGCGAAGATGCAGTCGCCATTCTGTGGTGGTATTATAGAGGGCTACACTCACCCCAAGTCACAGGCCTGAAGGTGGAAATGGCCTCAGGTATTTTTTGGTCCTCTATTGAGCAGAGGGAGCTGTTTAAAATGAAGGCACACCTCTCCCCCTATTGACTGAGATTGGGGGAGGGGCCTTCTCTCCTCTGCTCAATAGGCAATTAATTAATAGAGTCAATTGAGGTGCCTTAGAGAAAGAGGCAGAGAGAGACAAAGAGAGAGAGAGAGAGGGGGGGTGGGAAGGAGGGAGGCCGCAAAGGCAGGGTCGCCACTCAGGATGGCGGGTGGGTGGGTGTTGGCAGGGGTGCACTCTCCTGATGGAAATTTAAAGTCTCTGATAGTGGTGGTCTTCTGGCAGGGGGAGAAGATGTCTTCACCTGGGAAAGCTGGAGATGCCCAGGCTCAGTCCTGCACCAGGTCTTAACGATGTAATTAATAGAATTAACTACTTCACCTAGGCAGCTCCAGCTGGCCCAGGTCAGGCAATAGAAGGGATGCTTATTTGTGGTGCGTGTGGCCTAGTTTTGGCAAGAGCCACACACACACACAGTCACCCCTTGATGTTCCGGCCTTGTTTCTTCTTTTCTCCCCCCACCTAAAATACAAAGTCTTTGGGAGAGTGCCCCAAATAACACCCACCTGTAGATATTTTGAAGATGATATTCCTCCCTCCTTCTGAACAGTTGGTGTTGGTTGATAGTAGTTTCTCTCCCCTCTCTCCTTCTCCTGAAGTGGAGGCCAATTTGGGGAGGCAGTAATGGGAAAGGCCTCTCCCCTGGTTGGTGTTGTTGCTGGCCTCCCTTTTCCTTCTCCTCCTCTGTCCTCTCCCTCCAGGCACCTCAGTTGCTGTGATGATGGTGGAGGTGGAGGTGGTGGTGGTCCAGCGTTCTCCTCCTCTGCCTGGTCAGGGGACCACCACTTTAGTCCACTCTCCTAGTCTGGCTGCTCCCTCTGCTCGTGCTTGCAGCTGCACAGCCAGCAATGCTGTGAATGAGGTACAGAGGGTAACTTAAGACTGACGTACAGAAGCCTGCTATGGCTTTATATACAGGGGTGGTCACTGCCGGTACTGCAGTATGGAATCAGTTCTTCTCTTAAAGGTAGATACACAACACACATCCTTCTATTTATTTTTCCCTCATATAGCTTCTCTTTAAATGCATCTATGCTATTTGCCTCAAACCCTTCAAGTTCCACATTCTAGCCACTCCCTGGGTAAAGGAGTTTCTCCTGAAATCTTGCTCAGATTTATTAGTGACTACTTTATATTTATGGCCCCATAAAACATAGAAGAGTTTTTGAAGCTCACTATTGCTCTCAGGACAAATTGTATAAATAAAGATTGTAACAAGCTGAAGCAGGGCCAGGACTCAGTGGTCAATTAGACACACAGGGCGCGAAATTCGGTTGCGCCCCGTTTGGGGGCGGTAACCGAGTTAAAGTCGGACATTTAGCGTCTGGTGCGTAAGTACCGCCCAGGCTGCAAATTTTGGCTTACCGCCCCGCACAGGACGTGAAGCGCAATCTCGGGCACGCCACTTCCTGGTGGGGCGGTAACCGAGGCGATGTCGGGACGCAATCGTCAGCGCTCGGCGGAGGCTCTGCGGAGCCCTGCCGCATTTCAACGCCCCTTCCCATCAGTTAAAGGGGAGGGCCACTGTGCACTCTGCAGGGCCTCCGATAGCCCATAATAGGCCACCAGGGCAGCGTGGTGCCACGGCCGCAGCCCAGCACCGAGACGCAGTGCCAGGCTGCGTGATGGTGGCCAAGACCACGCCACAGCCCACCACAGAGGGTCAACCTGGAGGTCTGCCAAAAAAAAATTGTGGCGCAGATCACGGCCGCGCCTCCCCTTTAACTACAGCTCTGTGAGCGGAGGTCGGCCCGGTTCGCGACCCGCAAGGATGGCGCTGACACCATCTGTGGCAGCCTCGCTGGGCGCAGCTGAATTTCTGCCACGGGGTGGTAAGGGGCCACGGTGGGACACTAAGGGGTCATGGTACATGACAATGATGTCATCGCCGTCGGCACAGCGGCCCGGGGTGTTACCGGCAAGGGCGCGGCGCTGTCGGCTAGCACCTCAGCAACACCCCACTGAATTTCTCGGGATGCCCTCCCACCCACCCCCAGGTGATAAGCCCTTTGCGCCCCGAAAAAAGGGCGGCTGCCACTCTTTCACCAGCTGATGGCGGTTCCTGCTCATTAGAAACGCAGCCGGCAGACTCTGGCTTCAATTTGTTTATATCTTTGGTTGCAGAGGCAAGAAAATCATTGGTCTTACCATCTGTCGGCTTACTGGCAGTCACACAGATCTAGTCCAGACTTTGAGATCAGCATATTCTTCTTGTGGCTGGGTACCCTGACTTAATCACTTGGCAGTCAACATTTGTCAGGAGGCCAGCATGTTGCCAAAGACATCCAAGATCTGAAGGCAACCGACCTGTATTCTGAAATTTCACAGCAACATCAAAGAATGCAATTGAATAGCAAAGAATTTGCCAAGCTACTTGTGTAGGGGGTGGTGTTTGGGGTCAGCTTTGCCTCTGACTTATGAGCGGTTCGAATCGCTCCCACTCCCTTGGTTCTAGACATTTGACTTATTCGGGGGTTGTAATCAAATCAAAATCAAATCAACTTTTATTGTCATTGTTAGTGCACAAGGGCAATACAACAAAATGTAGGCTTGCGGCTCCCGAGAGTGTACATTTAGATTAAGACATTTAAACATTCAACATACTTTTGGCTTGTAATACATTAACATTAACATAAACATAACCATAATAAAGTGCATTGGCAGATGTGCAGGCTTTAGAGTTTATTTGTGGAGTTCAGTAGGATGACAGCCCTGGGAAAGAAGCTGTTCCTAAATCTGGTCGTACGGGTGCGAATGCATCTGTAGCGTCTCCCAGATGGCACGAGGGCGAACAGACTGTGGCTGGGGTGGGTAGGGTCTTTGATGATGGACCGTGACCTCCGTAAACAGCGTTTCTGGTTGCAGCAGACAACTGAATTTTGGTGAAAGAACTTTGATCTTTATTTGAGAAAGAAAATACAACACAATAATAACACTCTAATAAAATGGGGAAAACACTTCAACATACACGAGGGAAAAATTACAGTAGACAAAATCTCTCACCCCTCCCAATCCCACCTTACTAGCTAAGTTAGGGATAATGCTCACCAAACGCAGGAATAGTTTGTAGAGTGGAAAAACTTGCGAATCTTCGGTTTTCTTCCGAGTTGGTTTACTTTGGTCGCGGTGGCCCAATATTACCCGGTTGGCTGATGGTAATGTTCGGTTGGTTGTTTCGTAGGGCCCTTGTTGCCGCGAGGTGTCTGATGATCACTGAAACTGTTGCTCCGGTTTCTTCTTGTGTTTGAACAGCTTCCAGAGAGAACTTCTGCGAGACTCCTTCGAACTGCAGAGAGTACTGACCTCGAACTTGGAACTCTCTGTACTTCTTGAACTCCCACCTTGCTGAGCTGTGTACTGTTCGAACTGTTCTGCTGAAACCTTCCTGACGAGTCTTTCGAACTTCTTGACTTCTCTGTCTTTAGAAAACAGGCTTTTAATTATACTAATTGGGGCCTCCTAATCTGATTAAGTTGTTTAAAGTGGTTTCGGGGTGGTTCCATCGATCTTAAGTTGTTTTAAGAACATGTGAAGTGGTTTCGGGATGGTCCCATCGATTGTTTAACCTTTTGTTTAATTGCAGTAAAGTTGTCTTTTCCTGTGGGGGCCAAGGTTCTTTTGTTGGTTGGTGGCATGTTTTGCATTTGCAAGGTTTTGGATGGTTCTGTAAGGCTGTTCTTCCGTGGGTCTATAGTTGGCATGTAAATTTCTTGATAGGGGCTGAGTGACGCTTTCCAGTTCCCCCAGACAGTTTGATTACCTCGAATACTCAAAGCTGGCTACTGCATAGGTAGATCCCAAATTCTTTGTTGCAGCCTTTTTCCCAAAACATGCCTGAATGTGTCCGTTTTAAAAAAATGCCAAGTCTGTTTTTGACCTTGAATCTCCCTGCTGGGCCCAACATGCTTTTTATCCTCCTGAGGTTTTTAGCAAGGGTCCAAAGTCACTTTAATATGGTTTTTCTTTCATAATGGGGGATCTGTAAATTTTGAGAATCCTACACAAGCAACTACATGATCAATTCATGAACATAATGCCAGTGCCAAATAATTGGTACACCTCAGAAAGAAAGGAGAGGGCACCAGTGTAAAAGGAGCTTGCACCATTTTTGAAGCCCTGGGTCTGACATATTACAATCACCGATAAAGAGCAATCTAGCCAAGAAATCATTCTGGGAGGCTATTCAGAGGTGTTACCTACAATCTTGAAGGTCATCCAGCATTCAGTACCATACAGCTTCGAAGGAATGTACATAGATCCACAAGCCAAGGTCTAGACCCATTAAGGAATATTTTACCTAGCTAAACATAACCTGATTTCCACAATAAGCAGGTCATGGTCAATTATCACAACTACACGCTGGGCCCCATTTGTTTCTGGGTCTGTAGCCCATTTGTCTACTTAGTAACCATGGAACCTCAGGTGCTGACCATTCACTGGCAATGACAAAGGGACACAATCCATTCCTTGGAAAGGATAACTCTGATTTTAGGCTTTTTAACCATGCAAGGAGATAATATTACACATTGTAAAAAACTGGCCAAAGAAGGAATTATCTTTGAGGTAGATAGAGAATATTGGCCGGAGTCTTGCCCAGATTATCACATATACTGTACTACCCACACTCATGGCCATAAGTGCGATGAGCACATAAGTTTCCATTCCCTCTAAAATCTCAAGCTGAACTTTTCAAAGTCCCGATGCTAGCAGACAGCGACAAATTTGTGCTAAGAGTCCCATCAGGTTCCTCTCAAGTTTCCTTATCTTTCACCCAGTTGTACCTACTCAGAAGAAGCCTAGTATTGTTATCCAACCCAGTGTCTGCCAAGAGCTTGTCCCTTTGGGAATAGATGTGTATTAAAACTTTCTATTGCTTGAGAAGTGTTGTTTTTGCTGACAGTTTGATCCTATCCTTGCTAGCTAGTCCATTTTTCCATTCTTCATAGGCCAGATTTTCCAGTCAGTTGTGTTGGTTTCACAGTTGCAGAATAAATGGAGGGGGAAATTGGAAAATTGGGACAACAGGCTTTAGGCATGTTTCTTGTCCAATTCCGCCTGCCAACAATTTTCCAGCTGGTTTGATTTTGTGTGCTGGAGGGCTTTTGCATATTTCATGCCATAGCCTATTTAAGACCGTAAAGTTCATGCAAACATATTTAAATGAGATGTCTCTGCCACATCTGTTCTGATGATGCTACCTTCTATACTAGTGCTTCCAATATGTCTTCCTTTTTCCTCAACCGAGGATTCCCCTCTACCATGGTTAAACATAGAAGATAGGAGCAGGAGTAGGCCATTCGGCCCCTTGAGCCTGCTCTGCCATTCAATGAGATCATGGCTGATCATCCAAATTCAGTACCCTGTCCCTGCCTTCTCCCCATATCCCTTGATCCCCTTAGCCTTAAGAAATATATCCAACTCCTTCTTGAATATATTTAATGAATTGGCCTCTACTGCCTTCTGTGGTAGAGAATTCCCTCGACCGTGTCCATTCCATTCCATTTCCCGCACTTCTGCTGTCACCCCTTCCCCTCCCTCCCAGAACCACGATAGGGTTCCCCTTGTCCTCACCTTTCAACCCACCAGCCTCCACATTCAACGGATCATTCTCCGCCATTTCCGCCACCTCCAGCGTGATCCCACCACCAAAAACATCTTCCCCTCCCCTTTCAGCATTCCGAAGGGACCTCTCCCTCCGCGACACCCTGGTTCACTCCTCTATCACCCCCAACACCCCTTCCCCTTCCCACAGCACCTTTCCGTGCAAGCGCAGGAGATACAACACCTGCCCTTTTACCTCCTCCCTTCCCACTGTCCAAGGCCCCAAACACTCCTTCCAAGTGAAAGAGTGATTTACTTGTGCTTCTTGCAATTAAGTATACTCTATTCGCTGCTCAAGATGCGATCTCCTCTACATTGAGGAGACCAAACTCAGATTGGATGACCGCTTTGTGGAACACCTCGATTCAGTCCATAAGCGTGACCCTGAGCTTCCAGTCGCCTGTCACTTTAATTCACCGCTCCACTCCCACTCTGAACTCTCTGTCCTCGGCCTCTTACACTGTTCCAACGAAGCTCAATGTAAGCTCAAGGAACAGCACCTCATCTTTCGATTAGGCACTTTACAGCCTTCTGGACTCAACATTGAGTTCAACAATTTCAGACCATAACCTCGGCCCCTATTTTTTTTCTTTTTTCCTTATTTTTTCTCTCACATAACAGCTGTTGATGATTCTGCCAGTGCCATTTACAGCTCATCTTGAGACATCTTTTGTTTCTTAACTTGTCCCATTACCATCTCCTTTTGCCTTGCACCATCACCCTTTTTGTCTTTTAATCTCTCCTGCCTTCTATCCTATAGCAGACCTTCCCTTTGTTCTTTCCTCCCCACCTCCCTGTCCTTGCCCCACACTTGCTTAAAAATCTGTTACTTCTCTAACTTTTTCGAGCTCTGACGAAGGGTCATCGACCTGAAACATTGACTTTGTTTCTTTCTCCATGATGCTGCCTGACCTGCTGAGTTGTTCCAGCATTTTCTGTTAATTCATACTTAAATGAATACCTGGTGTAGTGTCCCAGTTTTCAGGATTGTATTGTTTGTCTTCAAAGCTCATTTTGAAAGCAGTTAAGGGGATCCTCATTTATGATGGAGTTCTTAAAGAGGAACAGGCTTTGGATATGTTTGTGCTCCAATTTTTACAGCACAGGGTAAATACACCAATTCCACACTTCCAGCAGGGAACCATGCTCAAAGTGATTGCCGGTCAGAACATTGGTGCTGCAGTGTTGTAGCCCTATTTCTGACCTATGCTCTCTTGGAGTATAGTTCCCCACTGGGAGCACTGAATTCATCCTTCCATTTAAAGTGTGTCTTGTTTTTATTGTAGTTTCTTTTAGTGGTTCTCAACTTTCTTTGTATTTTTGGAATACATTTTTGGGGGAAAAATTTTATTTACCTATTGTGCTCTACATTAAAAAAAAATAAGTCCCTAAAAGCAAATTTCATTATTTTCTGCTAACTCACTGGAAAGGGACTGCAATTGAGGTATTTACAGGACTTCAGAAGGACAGGAACAGATGAAAAGATAAAAACACAGATGTAAGATAATTGTCAAAAAAAAGAGGGGAGATGAGGAGATTTTTTTTTTAACGCAGCGAGTTGTGATGGTTTGGAATGCACTGCCTGAACAGTTTCGAGTAAATAAGGAGAAACTGTTTTCGTCTGGCAGAAGGGTCAGTAACCATAGGACACAGATTTAAGTTAATTGGCAAAAGAGCCAAAGATGAGATGAGGAGAATTAGTTTTGTACAACAAGTTAGCATGATATGGAATGCAGTGGCTAAAAGGATGGTGGAAGCAGATTCAATGGCTACTTTCAAAAGGGAATTGGATATATACTTGAAAAGGAATACATTGCAGAGTTATGGGGAAAGAGCAGGGGTGTTGGACTAATCGGATAACTCTTTTAAACAGCTGGAACAGGCACGATGGGCCAAATGGCCTCCTTCTCTGCTGTAAGATTCTATGGGGGAGAAATTCATTATAGCCCCATTTGGGGCGCTAACTTTTAAAAGTTGAAAAAATTAGCACCAGGCACTAATGTTTTTCAACTTTAAAAAGTTGAGATTTGTGCTCCAGGAAGGAAGTGGAGTGCTAAGTCAAGCGCTCCACTTCCTTCCTGGAGCACAACAGGCAGCAGGCGGGGCGGTAGGTGAGCAGCGCTGCACAATGGGCTGTGCAGCACTGCCGCGTTGGAAGGCTCCTTCTCTCCCTTAAAGGGAAGGGCCATCACTGCAGTCTCCGCAAGGGGAAAACGTACCTGGTCCCCAATGGCATCCGCGATCTGGCCCAATCAGCCCGATGCACTGCAGCAGAGTGCCAGGCTGATCAATCGCTGGCGAAGACAAAGGGAAAAAAAAGACCATCTGAGAATTTTTTCGACTTACCTCGCCTTTAAGTATCGCCCCTGAAGCGCCTGGCCTCTCGATGAATGCCTCCTGCAGCTGCTGTTGTTTTTGCCTGGCGATGCTGCAGGGGGCGAAATTGAAGTTCGGGTCAGGGCCGTTACTGGAGCAATGCGCACGGCAATGATGTCACGATCTCCAGGCGAAGGAGATCGGGGCGCAATGCCATTCCACCGCCGCAAACCTCCCAGCGAATATAGCAGGAATCGAGCTTCTCACCGCACCCGGTCGCTTAGTGATTAGTGCCCCTGGAGACGATAACTGGAGGTGCAAAGGTGCCCAATTTCTCCCCCTATGATTCTGATTCTGAAAAGAGAAGGTATGCAAGAGGAGTTTTTCCGATATCAACTTTCACAGGAGCTCAGGGTGCCACAAAGCATCTTGATGCAAACTGCAACTTCCACAAATAAAGGTAAAGTTGATGATGGAGTAGGTTTGGTTGCATATTGATACGCTTATCAATTACTTCATAAAAGGTGATGAGTCGAAGAAGAGATGATGAGTCGAAAGAAGAGATGAATAAGGCTTTTATTAGCTAAGAAGAGACCATGCTTCTTCGTGAGTGACTGAACAAGTCTGAACGAAACCCACACAGTGGTGGGTGGAGTCAGCTGAGGCATGCCTCCATACACAGCGCCACCCAGAGGTGGCAATATACAATACAGTGGTTTACCACATTCACCCCTTGTTTAATGTGAAGTCCGGCGGGGTGAAGGGTACTACAAGTTAAGTCTATCAGGAGGCCTTGTCTGACGTCCTGATCGTCGTGGTGGCGGCGGTGGTGTTGCAGCATCCGACGTCGGGTCTGGTGTCTGGGTGGTTGGCGAATATTCCTGGGGCTTTGGCATGCCGTCTGCAGGGGTTGGGTTGGGAGGGGTGGTGGGGGATAACAGTGGTAAGGGGGATAACGGTGGTAAGGGGGATAACGGTGGTAATTCAGGGGTACCCGAGGGTGCGAGATCTCGTATGGAGACCGTGTCCTCCCGCCCGTCTGAGTATGTCACCCAGGCATACTGGGGGTTGGCGTGTAGGAGGTGCACCCGCTCGACCAGGGGGTCCGTTTTATGCGTCCTCACGTGCCTCCGCAGTAGGACGGGCCCAGGAGAAGTCAACCATGCCGGTAGCGAGGTTCCCGATGTAGACTTCCGGGGGAAAACGAACATTTTCTCATGAGGGGTCGCATTAGTGGCAGTACAAAGCAGTGACCGAATGGAGTGAAGCGCTGCAGGGAGGACCTCCTGCCAGCGGGAGGTCGGAAGGCCCTTAGATTTTAGTGCTAAGAGGACTGCCTTCCAAACCGTCGCGTTCTCCCTTTCCACCTGGCCGTTCCCCCGGGGGTTGTAACTGGTGGTCCTGCTCGTGGCGATACCTCTTGTTAGCAGGTACTGCCGAAGTTCGTCGCTCATGAACGATGAGCCCCTGTCGCTATGTATATAGCTGGGGAACCCGAACAGAGCGAAGATGTCATTCAGACACTTGATGACCGTGGTACTGGTCATGTCTGGGCAAGGGATGGCAAAGGGGAAACGGGAGTACTCATCAACTATGTTGAGGAAGTACACATTGCGGTCAGCGGAGGGGAGGGGCCCTTTAAAATCGACGCTCAGGCGTTCGAAGGGGCGGGTGGCCTTGATCAGGCTTGCTCTGTCCGGCCTATAGAAGTGCGGTTTGCACTCGGCGCAGATTTGGCAGCTCTTGGTCATGGTCCTGACCTCCTCGATGGAGTAGGGCAGGTTACGGGATTTGATAAAATGGAAAAACCTGGTGACCCCCGGGTGGCAGAGGTCATTGTGGAGGGACTGCAGCCTATCACTCTGCGCGTTGGCGCATGTACCACGTGATAGGGCATCTGGGGGCTCATTGAGTTTCCCTGGCCGATACAAGATATCATAATTGTAGGTGGAGAGTTCGATTCTCCACCTCAAGATCTTGTCGTTCTTGATTTTACCCCTCTGCTTATTATTAAACATAAAAGCTACTGAACGCTGGTCAGTGAGCAGGGTAAATCGTTTCCCGGCCAGGTAATGCCTCCAGTGACGCACCGCTTCTACAATAGCCTGGGCCTCCTTTTCGACGGAGGAGTGTCTCGTCTCGGGGCCCTGGAGGGTCCTTGAGAAAAAGGCCACGGGTCTGCCCGCCTGGTTAAGGGTCGCGGCTAGGGCGAAGTCGGAGGCATCGCTCTCCACTTGGAAGGGAATGGACTCATCCACCGCGTGCATTGCGGCCTTCGCGATATCGTTCTTGATAAGAGTGAAGGCTGCACACGCCTCTGGTGTCAGGGGGAAGGAGGTGGCTTTGATGAGGGGCCTGGCTTTGTCTGCATAGAGGGGCACCCACTGGGCGTAGTAGGAGAAAAACCCCAGGCATCTCTTCAGTGCTTTTTGGCAGTGGGGAAGGGGTAGCTCCATTAGGGGGCGCATTCTGTCGGGGTCGGGCCCGATGACTCCGTTCTCCACCACGCAGCCGAGGATGGCCAGGCGCTTGGTGTGAAACATACATTTTTCCTTATTGTACGTTAGGTTCAGCCGTTGGGCCGTACGGAGGAAATTTGCTAGATTAACGTCGTGGTCCTGCTGGTCGTGGCCGCAGATGGTGACGTTATCCAAATAGGGGAAGGTTGCCCGCAGCGCGTTCTGGTCAACCATTCGGTCCATCTCCCTTTGGAAGACCGAAACCCCGTTGGTGACGCCGAAGGGGACCCTAAGGAAGTGGTAGAGGCGGCCGTTTGCCTCGAAGGCAGTATACTGGTGGTCCTCATGGCGGATGGACAGCTGGTGGTACGCTGACTTAAGGTCGATGGTGGAGAATACTTTGTATTGCGCAATCTGATTGACCATATCAGATATGCGAGGGAGGGGGTACGCGTCCAGCTGGGTGTACCGGTTTATGGTTTGGCTGTAGTCGATTACCATGCGGCGTTTTGCAGTGGTTTTAACGACTACAACCTGGGCTCGCCAGGGGCTAGTGCTACCTTCGATAATGCCCTCCTTCAAGAGCCGCTCCACCTCAGAGCTGATAAAAGCTCTGTCCCCGGCACTGTACCGCCTGCTTTTGGTAGCGATGGGTTTACAGTCGCGGGTGAGGTTAGCGAACAGGGGAGGGGGGGGGACTTTTAATGTGGAAAGGCTGCAGGTGGTTTGCAGCGGGCGATTTAAAAGTTGTTGGTTGCAGACTGTGAGTGGGGGGAGGGGTCCACCGTATGCTAGTGTGACACTCTTAAGGTGGCACTGAAAATCCAACCCTAGCAGGACGGCAGCGCAAAGACGGGGCAGGACTAGCAGTTTAAATTTTTGATATTCAGTGCCCCCTACTGACAGGGTCACCACACAGTAGCCGCTGATGTCCATTGACTGGGACTTGGACGCCATAGAAATGCGATGGTGCGTTGGCAGAATCGTGAGGGAGTGGCTACGTACCGTGTCGGGGTGGACGAAACTCTCTGTGCTCCCGCTGTCGATCAGGCAACTGGTGGCGCGGCCGTTTACCGCGATATCCATCATGGAGCTGGATAGATGGTGAGGGAGGGCTTGATCCAGCGTCACGGAGGCCAGTATGTGGCTTAGTGAGTCACTATAGTCATCCGCCGAGACGGTGGTCGGTTCCGGTGACGAAATGGCGGTTGAGTGCGTTGGATACGATGGCGGCGGATGCCATGCGGCCGGGGGTACACAAAATGGCGGATAAGATGGCTGCTCCCACGGCCCGCACGCTGCGCTGCTGGCTGGCTTCCCCTTGCAGGCGTTAGCGTAATGGCCTTTCTTCCCGCAGCCCGAGCAGGTAGCTGTCTTAGCTGGGCAGTGCGCTCTGGGATGTTTTAACTGGCCACAGAAATAGCATTTTTGGGCCTGGTTACTGGGCATCGAAGCAGTTCTTACCGGAGGCTGCTGTCTCGGTTGGGTCGCTGCAGCGGTTGGTGCCGGGGGCGGCGGTCCCGTGTCCCACGGTTTCGATTGCCATGTCTCGGCGCCGTTACGGGGGTATGCCTCGAGGTTTCGGTGGGCCTCCTCTAACGAGAGCGCAAGGGCAATGGCCGTCTTCAGGTCGGGTTCCTTGCTTTCTAGCAGTCTCTGCCGGGTGTGGTCTGACTGGAGGCCCCTGACGAAGGCATCACAGGCGAGTCCCTGCGCGTGCTCCACAGCCGTTACCGCTTTACAATCGCAGTCTCTGCAGAGTGCCAGTAGCGCCCGTGCAAATGCCCCTACCGATTCTCCCGGTTGCTGCCTGCGGGATCCCAAGAGGTGTCGGGCGTAAATTGTGTTCACTGGGCGCGTATATTGCCCTTTTAGTAGCTCGAGGGCCGCCACGTACGTATTAGAGTCCTGGATTAGCATATATACTTGATGGCTCACCTGGGCGGTCAAAATTTTCAGTTTGTGATCCTCCTCTGTAACCTGTGAGATTGCGAGGAAGGATTCAAAGCAGCTCAGCCAGTGTTCAAACTTGGCTGATGCACCCACATCTTGAGGGTCGAGGTCCAGGCGTGGTGGTCTGAGGGCTCTCAGCAATGTCTGCTGTATCCGTTGCTGTTGTTGCTCCTCAGGTGTCGCCATTTAACTTTTAGCTAATAAAATTGATACGCTTATCAATTACTTCATAAAAGGTGATGAGTCGAAGAAGAGATGATGAGTCAAAAGAAGAGATGAATAAGGCTTTTATTAGCTAAGAAGAGACCATGCTTCTTCGTGAGTGACTGAACAAGTCTGAACGAAACCCACACAGTGGTGGGTGGAGTCAGCTGAGGCATGCCTCCATACACAGCGCCACCCAGAGGTGGCAATATACAATACAGTGGTTTACCACACATCTTAAATACAGTATTACATGGTTTAATGGTACAAATAGAAAGAAGGCATGCCTGTGAGATTACCAGGCAACAGAGCTGCACTGTCTGTAGCTGCCATTATGCCATCAACCAGATCAGCAGACATTGGCACACTTGCCTATCAATGACTGAGGACGGCAGCCACCAGAGGTTCTGAGCTTTGCCATCTGCTGCAAAATTGGCAGGGTCACAGGGAAGTCCCCTGTTCTATGTGTGAACGGCAGGTTCTCATGCCGCTAAGGGCTCATCAAGGGTACCAAACTTGCCAAACAGGCCATAAATTACCAGCAAACTTGTAGGTTTGCCCCCTCACCACCATGGAAGAAACGTTGCAGTGTAAGGGGGCTACAGTTAAAGAAACAAAAATTTGAACCCAAATTTTTAGGAGTCTCAGCCACAATCCCTGCCTAGACCCTCATCCACCATTCGGCAGCTTGAAATACCTGATATTATCAGGCGTACTGCCAATTGATAGTTTCCGCATTGATGTTAAGAGTCCCAACCCCTTTTACACCCCTGGCCTTGTAAGGAGCAGGTGGAAGCTCCACCTCCGACTCGGCTGAGCGAGAATTCCCTCACAGACCAGGAAACCTTAAACCTCCGCCCTTTCGCCGCACTCCCACCAGAGTTAAAGCGGGAGCCTGCCGGTAGAGTGGTAGAGCTTCAGATTTTCAGCCGCTAGATAATTAGAATGCTCACATGTTGAAGTGACTATGCACAACCATTATGGGGGCTTTGCTGACTTAAGTATATTTAAGATCAGTTTGGGTAGAGACTCTCAGGCTGCAAATCCACAGCCCTTCCTTTGCACTCCTGTCCTATATCCAGCGGGAGTAATTCTGTAGAGCAGGGAATTAGGTCAGGAGTTGGATGTGGTGGTTCCTGACCTTTCCTGCAAGATTCCACAAGTCCTTGTTTGGGGAAGAATCTCCATCTACACCAAACTCGGTCACCTATAACAAAGGTGGTGTGGCCAGGGAAATGTGACTCAGGGGTTTCCTTTTCTCTGGCCGGGTGGAAGAGCAGTAGTGAAAGGAGGTATACGGGCCACTGCAGGGGTACAAGTGGGGTGTACATGTGGGTCCAAGCCTGAGTCTTAGCCTGGACCTTCAATTATTTTGTTTCATTGGAAGTATGAGAAAAGGGCCCTGTAAATTACCTGAAGGGTGCCTTCAAGATTCCTATGGGAAATGCCTGGTAAACTGCAACAAAGGTGCTCAAAATGGAGTTTTCGCTTGAAGATGGTCATACAAGATGGAGTTCAGCTGTTGAATGGAATGCTGGGAAATGGCTGTACAGCAAAGCTAATTGAAGCCATGGAAATTCCCAGCTAATCAGGCCATAAAAATTCCAAATTATATACACCATGAAGGCTTGCGTATAGAAATGAAACGTTCCTTGCTGGTGTCATAAAGCAAATGAAAAAAATCAAACCCCAGGAAAAAACTTAGTGAAACATCCAATTTTCAAAATTACGTAGGACATCTTACAGAAGATAGGAGCAGGAGTAGGCCATTCGGCCCCTTGAGCCTGCTCCGCCATTCAACGAGATCATGGCTGATCATCCAAATTCAGTACCCTGTCCCTGCTCTCCCCATATCCCTTGATCCCTTTAGCCTTAAGGAATATATCCAACTCCTTCTTGAATATATTTAATGAATTGGCCTCCACTGCCTTCTGTGGTAGAGAATTCCACAGGTTCACCACTCTCTGGGTGAAGAAATTCCTCCTCATCTCTGTCCTAAATGGCTTACCCCTTATCCTTAGACTGTGACCCCTGGTTCTGGACTCCACCGCCATCAGGAACATCCTTCCTGCATCTAGTCTGTCTAGTCCTGTTAGAATTTTATAAGTTTCAATGAGATCCCTGTTATGTTCATTAATAAATAAACATTCTTATTATGAACACAGCTAGCTTTTGCTAGACCTTTTATTGAGCACATGTGGACTAGGTACAGTATCTGTAGAGGCTTCCATCTTGACTGCTGCCTTGTGGGTAGCCTAGTGCCTCATGGGTAATGTAGTCTTAAACACATACAGCTGGGTAGTGTAGTCTTATATACAGCTATATACAGCTCTACGGCTCCACCTAGTGTCCACTATAGAATGACATGTTATTGATCGTTACATCCCCTTTCTTTGAGGTTTAACAAAATCAATATCAATCAACTTTCAAGAAAACAATAAAGATAATATCAGTAACACTTTTGTTAGTGCTCTATAAACATAAACATTTTCAAAACAGTCAACACATTTTCAAAGCTTTACATTGTACTCAAAGATTAAGTCTATCAGGCTCTTTTACTTCACGTGTGGATCTTCTCAACACGGGTAAGTCTGATGTGTCTTCATGAGATTGTTCTGGCGGTGAATGACAAGATGCAGTTGCGGCATTGTCATCAATCTGCTCTTGTATAGATCGAGGTCTTCTTGTGATCTTTGCTTGGAGAGGGTTTCAGTGTTTCCTTCACTCTTCATGCCATAACTCTCAATGTAGTCAATGCACTCTCGAAAAATTGCTGGCAGCTGGATCCCATCATACAGCATAGTCCTCTCAGCAGCCTCGGCTAATGGAACACCAAAGATTGGCCTGAGGAAAGAAGGAGTATCCACCGGAACTGCTTCCTGCTCTGGTGCAGGCTTCTTCTTTTTCTTTTTCTCTTTCCACTGCTTAACAACATCTGCTGCAGTTATATCTTTGGACTTTTTCTCCTTGTGTTTTTCCTCTTTGTGCTTTTCTTCCTTTGGCTTCTCTTTGACCTTAAAGTCTTTTACTTTCTTCTTGGAGAAACTAGGCTTTTTGAAGACATGGATACCCTTTGGCCTTTTCACCCTTGATGGGCTCTCTGCTTCATCACCTGAGTCATCTGGTCTGCTTATGGCACAGTTTATACGGTAGACTCTCTTGACCAGTTCTAAGTCTTCACAAGCTTTGTCACCTAGTATCGAATCAAGTCTTTCAGCCACAACAGAAAACATGAGATGATGCACTTTGTCTTTGACTGTCACTTTAAGTCTGCATACACCTGAGCTATCTATTTTCTGTCCATTATAGCTCTTCAGTAGTACTGACTTTTTCTGTATTTTGGGCTTTTCTTTCATATTTTTTATGTCACTCATACTGATTAAGTTTGCTTTTGCCCCAGTGTCCAGTTTCAATGTAACTAATGCTCCATTTATCTGCAGTGGGGTCATCCATTTATCCACTTTTACTGCATTGACTTTATGTTCAGCATTGTCCATTTCTGAGGGCTGCACATTTTCTGTATCCTTTTTGATATCGTCACATGACACCATTCGTACAAAAAATGTCTCACTTAAATCAGTGTCCTCAATCACATTAACTTGTTGCCCTTTCGTTGTTTTTACTTTTGAAAAGCATTGTTTGGCAAAGTGATTCTTTCCATTACACTTTGTGCACATTTTTTCAAACACTGGGCATTGTCTTAACTGGTGTTTGTAACCACAGCGTTTACAATGAAAAATTTCATCCTCCGATTGCTTTTCATTTCTGTTCTGCCCACGTTTCTTCCCCTTGTAGGACACAGCACCGACAGCAGCATTATCACTCGTTACAATCGCATCATTATTGATTTCACTGAAAGTCTTCGCGTGCTTTCGAGCTAGCTCGCTGGCTTGGCATATTTTCACCGCATTTTCCAAATTTAGTTCGGTTTCTCTCAACAGACGTTCCCTGACTTTTTTATCATGAATACCAAACACAATCTGGTCACAAATCATGGATGCTTTGAGCTCAGAGAAATTACATGTCTGTGCTTTCAGTTTCAGATCAGTTATAAAGCTATCAAAAGTCTCATTTTGCTGCTGTGTCCGAGAACAGAAGATGTATCTTTCATAGGTCTCATTCTTTTTGGGAGAGCAATGTGCATCAAATTTTTTTAGCACATCTTCTAATTTTTTCTCTGTTCTCCACTGGATTAAATACAAATGTATTAAATACCTCTATCGCCTGTGGGCCTGCAACCGTAAGCAGCAATGCTATCTTCCTTGCGTCTGGCTTCATACCGAATCCGATGGCTGCAATGTAGAGTTCGAATTGCTGTTTAAAAGTCTGCCAATTGTAGTCGATTTTTTCTGTGAGATTCAAACGCTCTGGTGGCTTCAAATTCTCCATGTCGCTTTTCACAATTTTCAGCAGATCTTCATCATCCTGGTACCATGTTATGTTCATTAATAAATAGACATTGTTATTATGAACACAGCTAGCTTTTGCTAGACCTTTTATTGAGCACATGTGGACTAGGTACAGTATCTGTAGAGGCTTCCATCTTGACTGCTGCCTTGTGGGTAGCCTAGTGCCTCATGGGTAATGTAGTCTTAAACACATACAGCTGGGTAGTGTAGTCTTAATACATACAGCTATATACAGCTCTACGGCTCCACCTAGTGTCCACTATAGAATGACATGTTATTGATCGTTACAATCCCCTCTCATTCTTCTAAACTCCAGCGAGTATAAGCCCAATCGACCCAATCTCTCCTCATACATCATTTCTGCCATCCCAGGTATTAGCCTGGTGAATCTTTGCTGCGCTCCCTCCATGGCAAGAACATCCTTCCTCAGATAAGGTGACCAAAACTGCACACAATACTCAAGGTGTGGTCTCACCAAGGCCCTGTACAACTGCAGCAAGTCATCCTTGCTCCTGTACTTGAATCCTCTCGCTATGAAGGCCAACATACCATTTGCCTTCTTAACCGCCTGCTGCACCTGCATGCTTACCTTCAGTGACTGGTGCACAAGGACACCCAGGTCTCGTTGCACTTCCCCTTCTCCCAATCTATTGTCATTTAGATAATAATCAGCCTTCCTGTTTTTGACACCAAAGTGGATAACCTCGCATTTATCCACGTTATATTGCATCTGCCATGCTTCTGCCCAATCACCCAACCTGTCCAAATCATACTGGAGTTTCTCAGCATCCTCCTCACAGCACACATGCCCACCCAGCTTTGTGTCGTCCGCAAACTTGGAGATATTACATCTAGTTCCCTTGTCTAGATCATTAATATATATTGTGAATAGCTGGGGTCCTAGGACCGATCCCTGCGGTACCTTGATGAGTAAGCTGGAAACGAGACATAGGCCGCAATTTCAATAAAGGAGGCGGGTTGACGGCGTCTCTGCTGCTCAGCATCTTTCGGATCTGCTCCCGGATGCTGCCGCCCTGCAGTTAAGATTTTAGTTTGATTGGTCTCATTACAGCAAATGTGCGGGTCCCTCCAGGCAATTGCTTACAGAGTGTCAGGTTCTCGCCTCTGATGATGCATTGTTTCAGGAAAGGTTTAAAGGGGCTATGTTCTCTTTGCAGGACCATTAGTTTTTTTGTGTTGAAAGTGCTAGCTTCTGCAGGAATGGCAGCTCCAAAAACTAAGGTTGCACCCAGGTTCAATGAGGGCTCCCTCCATGCTCTTGTGGAGGGAGTTAAAGGATGTCAGGAGGTCCTCTTCCCTGGAAACGGAAGGAGGAGGCCTCCTCAGCAAACCAAGGCAGCTTGGCTGCAAATTGCTGAGGAGGTGAGTTCGAGGTCTGTGTGCAGACGCACATGGGTTCAGTGTCGAAAAAGGTTTAATGATCTGCTGAGATCATCTAAAGTGTGGCCTCTGTGTTCTGGGAAATGGAAGTTCAAGGTGAGGGCTCAGGGAGAATTCCATTTAGAATGTTGGTGATGACACTGAACGCTTTACTAGACAGATGATGCTTGGGGTTTTGAGAATGTCGGACTTATATTCATCTCCATGTGCTAGCTACCTGTGGTTGAAGCATAAGCTTACGCGAATCTGGCATGGATGAGTGCATCCCTTGCCTGATGGCCAGCAATGTGGTCGCCTGCTGCTTGATTGGCCACATCCGGCCCTGCAAGGCATCGCTCCCCATCCTCTTCCTAATCCTCCTCCTCATCCTCCTGCTTGTTCTCCTCATCCTCATCCTCGTCCTCTTCCTTGTCCTATTCCTCTTCTGCTGAGGAGGCTATGTGCTGAGCCACTTGTTCATCCGGCAGCAATAAGCCGCGCTGCTGTGCGATGTTGTGCAGGGCACAGCAGACTACGACGATTCTGGACACCCTGGCTGGTGCATACTGCAAGGCTGCACCAGATTTGTCTAGGCATCGGAAGCGCACTTTGAGCAAGCTGATGGTTTGCTCGATGATGCTTCTGGTGGATATGTGACTCACTTTGTATCACTCATCAGCATCATTTGATGGCCTCCTCATCGGTGTCATAAGCCATTTTTTCAGGGCCCTTGTCGCCAAGAAGCCATCCAGAAAGTTGGTTTGGCAGATGGAAAAGCTGAGGCACAGTAGACTGGCGCAGGATGAAGGAGTCATGGCAACTGCCAGGTACTTAGCACAAACATCCATGATGATCTTCCTGTGGTTACACACCAGCTGGACGTTCATGGAATGGAAGCTCTTGCGGTTAACAAATAGAGCACGATTGTGATAGGGGGCCCTCATGGCTACATGTGTGCAGCCTATGATGCCCTGCACCATTGGCAAGCCTGCCATATTGGCAAAGCCATCCGCACGCGCAGTCACACTTGGACATTCCATGGAGAAGTGGATGTAATTGTGTGCCTTTGCAAAGAGGGCATCGGTGACCTGCATGATGCAGGTGTGTGAGGCCGACTGAGAGATGCCGCTGAAGTCTGCAGCTGATCCCTAGAAGGAGGCCGAAGCAAAGAAGTTGAAAGTCTCAGCCTCCTTTGGCACTGCGACTCAACAATGCTGAGGAAGCTGATCCTCTGCCTGTAAACCTTGTGTTGGGGGTATCTCCTGTGGTGAGGTGCTGCCTTGTGCTGAGGCCCTCTGCCCTGTGCATCATCGGGTGGGTGAGGAGGAGGTTGGCGCTCCCGGTGTTGGTACTGCTGTAATGGCTGGTTGTGGTGCTGCCGCGGCTGCTCTTCCTCCGAATCTGACGACCGGGATGAGAGGATGTAAATGGTTCCCATCCTGTTGCTACAGATTTCAGTTGAGGCAAGAAGCTTGCAAGCGCACATCAAAGTGGCCTGAAATTATTCCAATCAGTTAACACTGCAGATGGGTGTCAGCTTCAACAGTCACAAGGTCAGTAGATTTGCAAAATCTTATCCCAAACCCCCAACAACAAAATTGTTGCATTTGAATGTCAGCCATGTTACAGGAGTGCTTTTAAAGTGCTCCAGCAATGACAACAAATCACGTCCTTGAGAAACTCGTCTCCTTGCAGCTGGCGTGTTTCTGACAAGACGGGAAACAGGAGCCAGAAGCATGAAAATGGGAAACCACTATATAAATAGGATTAGCAAGGCAGCTAACAGGCTGTTAACTGCCTTAACTACCTGTCCCACCATTGCCTGTCGGGGCAGTTTGGGAGTGGCTGACCTGACACGAGAATCGGGTGGGGGCGGGATGGATGCGGGTGGGGGGCGGGATGGAGGCGGGTTGGGGGTGGGATGGAGGCGGGTTGGGGGCGGGATGGAGGGGGTTGGGGACGGATGGAGGGGGTTGGGGCGGGATGGAGGCGGGTTAGGGGCAGGATGGAGGCGGGTTGGGGGCGGGTTGGAGGCGGGTTGGGGGCGGGATGGAGGCGGGTTGGGGGCGGGATGGAGGGGGTTGGGGACGGATGGAGGGGGTTGGGGACGGATGGAGGGGGTTGGGGCGGGATGGAAGGGGTTGGGGGCAGGATAGAAGGGGTTGGGGGCGGGATGGAGGTGGGTTATGGGCGGGATGGAGGCGGGTTGGGGGTGGGATGGAAGGGGTTGGGGTGGGATGGAGGTGGGTTATGGGCGGGATGGAGGTGGGTTGGGGGCGGGATGGAAGGGGTTGGGGACGGATGGAGGGGGTTGGGGTGGGATGGACGTGGGTTGGGGCGGGATGGAGGGGGTTGGGGGTAGGATGGAGGGGGTTAGGGCGGGATGGAGGTGGTTTGGGGTGGGATGGAGGGGGTTGGGGGTGGGATGGAGGGGGTTGGGGCGGGCTGGAGGCGGGTTGTGGTGGGATGGAGGGGGTTGGGGGCAGGATGGAGGGGGTTGGGGACAGATGGAGGGGGTTGGGGTGGGATCAAAGGGGTTGGGGGCGGGA
This sequence comes from Somniosus microcephalus, assembly GCF_052327205.1. Lineage (NCBI taxonomy): Eukaryota > Metazoa > Chordata > Chondrichthyes > Squaliformes > Somniosidae > Somniosus > Somniosus microcephalus. The sequence goes on from NC_140988.1 coordinate 162,385,879, forward strand.
TGGAGGTGGGTTATGGGCGGGATGGAGGCGGGTTGGGGTGGGATGGAAGGGGTTGGGGTGGGATGGAGGGGGTTGGGGACAGATGGAGGGGGTTGGGGACGGATGGAGGGGGTTGGGGATGGATGGAGGGGGTTGGGGGCGGGATGGAGGGGGTTGGGGTGGGATGGAGGGGGTTGGGGGCAGGATGGAGGGGTTTGGGGGCGGGATGGAGTGGATTGGAGTGGGATGGAGGGGGTTGGGGGCAGGATGGAGGGGGTTGGGGTCGGGATGGAGGGGGTTGGGAGTGGGATGGAGGCGGGTTAGGGGTGGGATGGAGGGGGCTGGGGTGGGATGGAGGGGATTGGGGTGGGATGGAGGGGGTTCGGACCGGGATGGAGGTGGGTGGGGTCAGGATGGAGGTGGGTTATGGGCGGGATGGAGGCGGGTTGGGGGCAGGATGGAGGGGGTTGGGGCGGGATGGAGGGGGTTGGGGGCGGGATGGAGGGGTTTGGTGTGGGATGGAGGGGGTTGGGGGTGGGATGGAGGGAGTTGGGGTGGGATGGAGGGGCTTGGGGCGGGATGGAGGGGGTTGGGGGCGGGATGGAGGTGTTTGGGGTGGGATGGAGGGGGTTGGGGTGGGATGGAGGGGGTTGGGGGTGGGATGGAATGGGTTGGGGACGGGGTGGAGTGGGTTGGGTGTCTGAAGCCATTTTTTCGATTTTCGCTGCCGACCCGCCTCCAAACCCACCTCCTCAGGCCTATTAAAATCGAGCCCATAAAGTATCAAAATCCATGAGAATCTGTTGTATCCGTGTGTTAATGGAGACACGGAATGCAGGAGCTGGTTTAACAGGTGTTTACTGAACAAAGTCTGGAGGTGAACAAACAGATACAAGACACTATACAGGCTTATATAGCCCGAGTGGCCACTACCGGCATTACAGTACACAGGAGCTCTTAAAGGCACATACACCACAATTCCTCCCCTTTTAGACAACCAGTACATAACATTTTAAGTAATCATTAATTAACATGTTTACAAGAACAATAATCTACACATTTGCTGCAGTTAATCAATTATAAGTCAGTCTCTCTGGAGGCTTCCTGACTCGGTCCGGAAATCACCTCGGTGGTGCAGTAGTTTTCGGTGGTGTAGTAGGTTCTTTTGGCAAGGTCGATTCGGCTTGAATGCCAGTATCGGGTTCATCTGGTTCCAGTATCACCGGATCGGAGGTAGATACTATGGGTATCTCTGCTTCATCATTAGGCGTATAGAGTTGTGGTGTAGGTTGTCCCTTTTCGGATGACTCTATGATCTGGTCAGCATGGGGCATTATTATGCTTTCTCCAATGTCCACGGTATACATCAGCGGTCCTAGTCGTGTGCAAATAGTTCCAGGCTGCCATTTCTCAGTACGGTAGTCCCGGGCCAAAACTTGTTGACCTATCTGGAAGGTTCTAGTTGGCCTTTCATTCATGCCTTGAAATTGCCGGTTGTCTACGTCCCTTCTGATGTTTGGCTTGATCAAATCCAGCCAGCATCTTAGTCTTCTATTGAAAAACATCATGGCGGGAGTTTGGTTTGTAACCACATGTGTTGCATTCCTGTATGCAAACAAGAAGTTATCTACCTTATGCTGTAGATTTATGTCTTCATTACCCATGGCCTTTATGGCCTTCTTGAAGGTCTGGACAAACCTTTCGGCCAATCCATTGGTGGCGGGATGGTATGGGGCGGACGTGTAGTGCTTAACCCCATTGTTTTTTAAGAACTTCCTGAATTCTTCGGACACAAATTGCGGTCCATTATCAGAACAGATCTGTTCAGGCAGCCCATTCCTGGCAAATATGGTCCTTAATACTGTGATGGTTTTTTCCGTGGTGGTGGAGGACATCTTTATTACCTCCGGCCACTTGGAGTGTGCATCAACCGCGATTAAAAACATTGAGTCTATAAATGGACCAGCAAAGTCGATGTGTACCCTTTGCCATGGAGATGAGGGCCATTCCCATGGATGTAGAGGGGCTTGTGGTGGGGCGTTTTGGACCTTCTGGCATCCTAGACAGCTCTTGGTCATTTCTTCGATGTCTCCATCGATACCTGGCCACCACACAAACGCTCTGGCTAAGTTCTTCATTTTCACTCCACCCAGATGCCCCTCGTGAAGCTCCTTTAGCACTTTATCCTGGAGTTTGGGTGGAATCACCACTCTGGATCCACACATCAAGGTTCCTCGGCACTGACAGCTGTTCTCTTCTTTGCGAGAATGCTGGCAACAGTGGTTCGCCATGTGCTGGCCATCCCTTCACCGTTAAATCGTAGACTCGTGAGAGAGTCGGGTCATTTCTCATTTCCTTTTCACTGGTAGAATTTGTTACTGGTAGACATTCCACTATGGTTGAGTGGAACATCTCCACTGGGTCCACTGTAGGTGCCTCTTCTACCGTTGGCAACGGTAGACGCGATAAACCGTCAGCATTTCCATGCTGTTTTGATCCTTTGTATTCTATGTCATATTGGTGTGCCCCTAGGAAAAGGGACCACCTCTGTAGCCTTTGCGCTGTCATAATGGGAACGCCCTTTTTAGGGTTGAATATGGAGACGAGGGGTTGATGGTCAGTCAACAAGGTAAATTTTTGTCCGTGTAGGTAATGGTTGAATTTCTTCACTCCCCATACCAGGCTGAGTGCTTCCCTGTCGATCTGGGCATAGTTATGCTCAGCTGAGTTCAATGAGCGTGACGCAAAAGCTATCGGCCGCTCCGAGCCATCAGGGAATCTATGCGATAATACCGCTCCTACGCCATAAGGGGATGCATCGCACGCCAGTCTGATTGGCAATGATGGGTTGTAATGAGCCAAAACTTCCTTGGACGTGATCAAACCTTTGCATTTATGGAAGGCACGTTTACAGTCTTCGCTCCATTTCCAATTTACTCCCGTTTGTAGCAGTTCGTTAAGAGGGTGCAGAACAGTTGAGAAGTTCGGTAAAAATTTATGATATAATTTATCAATCCCAGGAACGACCTTAATTGTGAGACATTTTCAGGTGCTGGGGCTTTTATGATTGCTTCAATTTTTTCAGGTGACTTATGCAACCCTTCTTCGTTAATTATGTGGCCACAATATGATATTTGTTTCTGGAAAAATTCGCACTTGGGGCGATTTGCTCGTAGGCCCCGTTCTCTCAGCCTAGTGAGCACCTGCTCCAAATTGGCAAGGTGCTCGTTGTCGTTTTCTCCTGTTACAAGGATGTCGTCTAGGTAGCATTGAGTCCCCGGTATCCCTTGCAGGACTTGCTCCATAGCTCTTTGCCAGATAGCTGGAGCTGATGCTACTCCAAAAACCAGTCGATTGTACTGGTACAGGCCTTTGTGTGTGTTTATCGTGAGATACTTTTTAGAGGCCTCCTCAACCTCCATCTGTAGATATGCCTGTGCCAAGTCAATTTTGGTGAAACGTTTCCCTCCGGATAGTGAGGCGAAAATATCTTCTATCCTCGGAAGAGGATACTGTACCGTGTGAAGGACCGGGTTTACAGTCACCTTGAAGTCCCCACAGATGCGAATTTTTCTCTGTTCTTCAGCTTTATCATTATTCAACGTTTTCTTCATGACCGGGACGATGGGTGTTGCCCACTCGCTCCAATCTATCTTGGATAACGCGCCTGCCTTTTCCAAATTCTCCAGCTCTGCCTCGACGGCTGGACGAATTGCGTATGGCACCGGCCTTGCCTTAACAAACTTGGGAATTGCCGCATCTTCCACTTTTATTGAGGCGGTGACGCCTTTCAAGGTTCCTAGTTCCTGTTGAAACACTTCTTTGGCGTTGGCCAAGAATCTTTTAATCGTTCAGGTATGACGTCATCATCACTTTTTTTCTTACTGGTCACCGTCAGTGCCTGAATGGAGTGCCAGTCTAAACGTATCTTCCTGATCCATTCACATCCCAACAGCGGTGGACCACCATCTTGTAGAACGTATAAATACAACTTCTGTATTTCCTTGCCGTTGTATACAACAGGCACCCTTATTTTCCCTCTGGGGTATACTTTCTGCCCCGTATATGTTTTCAAGATAATGGATGTGTCTTTGAAAGGTATATGCAGAAATAGCCGCTCGTAATCCCGTCGACTTATGACGGTCAGAGCTGATCCTGTATCTAGCTCCATTTTAACTGGGGACCCCGCTATCGTGAGGGTAACCCAAATGGTCTGGTAATCTTCTTTGGCAATTACATTATGTAATTTGAGACAGCTTAGTCTCTTGTTTCCGGAGTCGCTATCGCTCTTCTGGTCTTCGGAGCTACTGTCCGTCATCATTTGTACCTTTCTGTACTTTTCCTTATTGATTTTTTTTCTGTCAGTGGATTTTTTGTTTCCAGATCGGCATACACGTGCAATGTGTCCCATCTTTCCGCATTGCCTGCATGCTTTGTCCTTGAACCAGCAGTCCCTCTGGTCATGGGTGGATCTGCCGCAGCGATAACATCTCTCGAAACCCTGTGTCATTTCATGGGTGCCGAAGCCCTGTGGCTTTTGCTGTATCTCTGCTGCTCCTCTTGCTGCTGCTTCGTATGATACAGCCACACTGAAAGCCTTGTCCAGTGTTAAATCTTTCTCAGAAAGTAGCCTTTTCTGTGTTCCTTCACTTAGGAGACCGCAGTCGAATTTGTCTCGAAGAGCATCTGCCAGTCCTGTCCCGAATTGGCAGTGCTTTGACAGCTTTCTTAATTCGGTGAGGTAATCAGCGTTACTTTCATTCTTTTGCTGATTCCTCCTGAAGAATTTGAATCGTTCCGCTATCAGCAGCGGTGTTGGGTTTAAGTGCTCCTGTAGGGTATCAACAATCTCTTTAAAATTCTTGTCCATCGGTTTGGCTGGAGTGATTAAGTTTCGTAACAGCCCGTATGTCCTTGTGCCCATTAGATTTAGAAGTACCGATGCCTTTTTATCATCCTCTATTTCATTCGCTGTGCAATATACCTCGACTCTTTCCACATATGTGGTCCAATCCTCTACATCACTATCAAAAGCAGTAATATTGCCAGTCTTAGGCATCCTGAAAAAGAAATGGCGCCTCCCGCGCTTTCCTTTCTTCCCTGCCGAGAAAAAATGGCACCTCCCGTGCTTTCCCGCCGCTGCCGCTGCTGACAACGCTGTTCTCCGCAGTTTTTATTTATACAGATATTTTTAATAGTTGGAGACTCGTTCCCGCTGGACTCTCTGGGACTTTTCCCTCCCTCTGCTTGGTCCGAACACGGACCTGCTTTGCAGTGCTGGCCGTCTCCCGAGTGCTCCACCCTCCGTCTCTGTTTGCCTCCGCCTTCGCTGCTCGGCTACACTGCAGAGCCAGCCGATCGAGCTCCAGCCCGCCACCCAGGAAGGATTATTGCAGTACCTGCCACCAGCCCGGCTAGCTGGTGAAACCAGAGTTTTTTCTTTTTTTTTTCTTCGACCTTCGTCTGAGGATTCGATCTCCTTGAGGTGCTGCCGAATTGCAGGTAAGTCCGTTTCCAATTTGTCGCCACTGTTGTATCCGTGTGTTAATGGAGACACGGAATGCAGGAGCTGGTTTAACAGGTGTTTACTGAACAAAGTCTGGAGGTGAACTAACAGATACAAGACACTATACAGGCTTATATAGCCCGAGTGGCCACTACCGGCATTACAGTACACAGAGGCTCTTAAAGGCACATATACCACAGAATCCACACTACACCTACTTAAAGATATCCCCAGGACTCTGGGATGTTTGTTAAAGAAGTTTTACATCAAATTGAACGCTTCCTTTTTGGCAAGTGTTTAATTAGGCTGCTTAAAGGGTTGTCAAAGCTTTTCTTTGAATTTCAAGTATAAAAAAGAATTGCCACATCCCTCTGCGATGTCTTTAGATTCGGAGCTGAATCTTAACTCCTAAAAATGGGTGGGTTGGAGTCATGTCAGAGATTAAAATGCAAAATATCTGGAGCAGGAACCGAACTCACCTATTTCCTGTTTTAATGGAGTCGGGATGAGGGTGGGCAACCAATCCGCTCGCGGGAAGCAGGTTGGTGATTTAATTGTTAAAATGAGGTCGCCCGCCTTCATTCTAGCAGCCATTCTGTTTTTAACCACAGGCGGCCGGGTTTCCCAGGAGGTGAGAAGGGCTGAATCCATGAGGCAAGTGCCTTTACAGCACAGCATGTGGGCCAAGGAGGAGCAGGAGTGTTTCCTCCAGGCCCAACAAGCTACCCAGCAAATAACAACAGAAAATGCTGGAAAAATTCAGCAGGCCAGGCAACATCCGTGGAGAGAAATTAAGAGTCAACGTTTTGGGTGAACCCTTTTTCAAAACTGGAAAGGAAATAAAATAGATCGAAGGCATGGCTGCGATAGAACAAAAGAGAAGTAAAGAGACATTAAGAGGTATTCAAAACCAGACGAGATGGTAATAGGACAGAGGAGACAAAGACGGCTCAGATTAGGTGTGAAGTGTACTGGCAGGATGAGAGACAGCTGCCATGTGGGAGAGAGAAAAAAAAGGAAAGGGGGGGTGGTGAAGGGAAGACCCAAAACAAAGGGGTGGAAAAAAAATATATAAGTAAAAATGTAATAGGGGGGAGGTTATGATCTGAAATTGTTGAACTCGATATTGAGTCCGGAAGGCTGCAAAGTGCCTAATCGGAAGATGAGGTGCTGTTCCTCGAGCAGCAAACCAGCAAACCCCTTCCCCTCCACGATCTGTCTGCTCACCCCCACCCTGACCATCACCGTAACCCCCTGACCACCACCGGACTCCCCGACCACCAACAATCATCCATCACCCCCTTGATAGGAACCCCCCCAGCGACCCTGACCCCCCTCACACCTACCTGCTCTTGTTGGCTTCGGCCCTGCGAATCAATCTTATCCCCCCCCACCCCGAAATGCCTCCAGCCTGTCAATCAGGCTGGTTATGGGCGGGAACCCCACAGAAAAAAATTTAAAGGTGCTCTGCAGTTAAATTCTGCAGAACATTCGTAAAACCTGTTCTTCTGGGTACCCAGACCTCACAAAATCCACCACCCCCCGCACAGAACTTGCCTCCAAACTAAAATCCAGGCCTTATTCTAATCAGTCTTTTTTTGTCTCTTAAAGAGATAGTACTGAAAGTAGAATCTTTCTAAGACTCTTTTAGCTTCTCCTTTTTAGTTAGAAGGAGACTCTTTTTGTGTTCTCTCGTCTCCTTCTGTAAATAACTTTTAGCTAGCAGATGTAAAAAGGGTACTTTATAGGTACAAAGTATATCAAGTCCGAGAGTAAGATTGTAAAGCAGTACTACCCCGTTGCAGGCAGATAAGTGTGTCATTTAACTGTACAAGTGTCTGAGACCATGAAAGGTGAGCAGTGACCCAGTTAACTCATATCATCGGTTGTGTGTAACGTGGGTTCAGCTGGAACTGAAGATCCAAGAGGAACAGATAATCCCACTGCTGAGGGGCTCATTTACTCGACGCTCCAGAAGCTAATGCCTGCATCTTAGGGAAGGCAGGAGATCGACTGAGATATGCCGCTCATGAGGACAAGGTTATATAAGCTCATGGAACATTGCTAATCACACATAATGGTAGCATAGTGGTTATGTTCCTGGACCAGTAATCCAGAGACCTGGACTAGTGGTCTGCAGACAGGAGTGCAAATCCAATTTAAATTCAATTAATTAAATAAATCTATAATAAAAAGCTAGTATCAGTAATGGTGGCCATGAAACTACCGGATTGTCGTAAAAACCCATCTGGTTCATTAATGTCCTTTAGGGAAGGAAATCTGCCATCCTTACCTGGTCTGGCCAATATGTGACTCCAGACCCACAGCAATGTGGTTGCCCTCTGAAATGGCCTAGCAAACCAGTCAGTTGTAACAAACTGCTACGAGAAACAACAATAATAAGAATAAAACCGGACGGACCATCCGGCATTGGCCTAGGCACTGGCTTTGGACACGACAACAGTACACCCAGCCCAGGCGACCTTGCAAAGTCATCCTCAGCAACATCTGGGGACTTGTGCCAAAATTGGGAGAGCTGTCCCAAAGCTGACATAGTTATATTCACAGAATCATACCTTTCAGCCAACGTCCCAGACTCCTCCATCACCATCCCTGGGTATGTCCAGGACAGACCCACCAGAGGTGGCAGCACAGTGGTATACAGTCGGGAGGGAATGGCCCTGGCAGTCCTCAACATTGATTCCGGATCCCATGAAGTCCCATGGCTTCAGGTCAATCATGGGCAAGGAAACCTCTTTGTGATTACCATCTACCGCCCTCCCTTAGCTGATGAATCAGTACTCCTCCATGTTGAACACCACTTGGAAGAAGCATTGAGGGTAGCAAGGGCACAGAATGTACTCTGGGTGGGGGACTTCAATGTCCATCACCAAGAGTGGCTCTGTAGCACCACTACTGACCAAGCTGGCTGAGTCCTGAAGGACAGAGCTGCCAGACTGGGCCTGCAACACGTGGTGAGTGAACCAACATGAGGGAAAAACCTACTTGACCTCGTCCTCACCAATCTACCCGGCTCAGATGCATCTGTCCATGACAGCATTGGTAGCAGTGACCACCGCAATTATTGTGGAGAAGCAATCCCATCTTCACACTGAGGACACCCTCCATCGTGTTGTGTGGCACTACCACCATGCTAAATGGAATAGATTCAGGACAGATCTAGCAGCTCAAAACTGGGCATCCATGAGGAGCTGTGGGCCATCAGCAGCAACAGAATTGTATTCCACCACAATCTGTAACCTCATGGGCCGACATATCCCTCACTCTACCATTACCATCAAGCCAGTGGACCAAACCTGGTTCAATGAGGAGTGCAGAAGAGAATGCTAGGAGGAGCACCAGGCGTACCTAAAAATGAGGTGTCAACCTGGGGAAACTGCAACACAGGACAACATGCATGCTAAACAGCGGAAGCAGCGTGCTATAGGCAGAGCTAAGTGATCTCACAATCAACGGATGAGATAAAAGCTTTGCAGTCCTGCCACATCCAGCCATGAATGATGGTGGACAATTAAACAACTAACAGGAGGAGGAGGCTCCATGAATATCCCCATCCTCAATGATGGTGGAGCCCAGCACATGAGTGCAAAAGACAAAGCTGAAGCGTTTGCCATCTTCAGCCAGAAATGCCGAGTGGATGATCCATATCAGCCTCCTCTTGCCTGGATGAGTGCAGCTCCAACAAAACTCAAGAAGCTCTACACCATCCAGGACAAAGCAGCTTGATTGGCACCCTATGTGCAACATTCTTCTTCTTAGGCAGGTCCTTGAAACCAAGGATGACTTGCTTCCACACTACAAATGAGTTCTCAGGTGACTGATGAGTCCAATGCGGGACCTACAATCTCTGTCACAGGTGGGGCAGACTGTGGTTGAAGGGGCGGGTGGATGGGGTGCTTGGGTTGACGTGCGCCCCTTCTGCTGTTTGCGCTTGGCTTCCGCTTGCTCCCAGTGAAGAGACTCGCGGTGTTCATAGAAACATAGAAGATAGGAGCAGGAGTTGGCCATTCGGCCCCTCGAGCCTGTTCCGCCATTTAATGAGATCATGGCTGATCATCCAAATTCAGTACCCTGTCCCTGCTTTATCCCCATATCCCTTGATCCCTTTAGCCTTAAGAAATATATCTAACTCCTTCTTGAATATATTTAATAAGTTGGCCTCAACTGCCTTCTGTGGTAGAGAATTCCACAGGTTCACCACTTTCTGGGTGAAGAAATTTCTCCTCATCTCAGTCCTAAATGGTTTACCCCTTATCCTTAAACTGTGACCCCTGGTTCTGGATTCCCCCGCCATCGGGAACATGTCGCCTTCCCGGAGGCTTCTCCTCCACTTTGTGCGGTCTTGGGCCAGGGATTCACAGGTGTCGGTGGGGATGTTGCACTTTTTTAAGGAGGCTTTGAGGGTGTCCTTGAAGCGTTTCCTCTGCCCACCTGGGGCTCTCTTGCCATGCCGGAGCTCCGAGTAGCGTGCTTGTTTTGGGAGTCTCGTATCGGGCATGTGGACAATGCGACCCGTCCATCGGAGCTGATCGAGCGTGGTCAAAGCTTCGTTGCTAGGGATGTTGGCCTGAGCGAGAACACTGACGTTGTTACGCCTATCCTGCGAATGGATTTGCAGGATCTTGCGGGGGCAGCATTGGTGGTACCTCTCCAGTGCTTTGAGGTGCCTGCTGTACATGGTCCATATCTCTGACGCATACAGGAGGGCGGGTATCACTACTGCTCTGTAGACCATGAGCTTGGTGCTGGGTTTGAGGTCCTGGTCTTCAAACACTCTCTTCCTCAGGTGACCGAAGGCTGCACTGGCACACAGAAGATGGTGTTGGACGTCGTCATCGACGTCTGCCCTTGTTGACAGTAGGCTCCCGAGGTATGGAAAGTGGTCCACGTTGTCCAAGGCCTCGTCATGGATTTTGATAATCGCGGCACAGTACAGTGAGATGGGGGCAGGTGGTAGAGGACCTTTGTCTTACAGATGTTTAGTGTAAGGCCCATGCTCTTGTACGCTTCGCTGAAGGTGTTGACGAAGGTTTGGAGTTCGACCTCCGAGTGTGCGCAGACACATGCGTCGTCTACATACTGTAATTCAATGACAGAGGATGGGATGACCTTGGATCTGGACTGGAGGTGACGGAGGTAGAACAGTTTCCCGTTTGTTCTGTAGATTAGTTCCACTCCAGCGGGGAGCTTACTGAGGGTGAGATGGCGCATTGCAGCCAGGAAGATCAAGAAGAGTGTTGATGCAATGGCACAGCCTTGCTTGATCCCTGTCTGTATGTGAATTGGGTCTGTGGTGGATCCGTTGGTCAGGATCATGGCTTGCATGTCATCGTGAAGCAGGCGGAGGATGGTGACAAACTTTTGAGCGCAGCCGAAATTGAAGAGGACACTCCATAATCCCTCATGGTTGACAGTGCCGAAGGCTTTTGTGAGGTCAAAGAAAGCCCTGTACAGCGGTTGGCGCTGTTCCCTGCATTTCTCTTGTAGTTGACACATGGTGAAGATCATGTCCATTGTGCCCCTTAGTGGTCGAAATCCGTATTGTGACTCTGGGAGGAGCTCTTCAGCCACTGGGAGAAAGCGATTGAGGAGGATGCTTGCAATGAATACTGCTCAAGGTACTTACCTCATCAATTCTGCAACATTCACTCCCTCCACCACCGTGCACCATGGCTGCATGTGTACCATCTACAAGATGTAGTGCCCCAACTCGCCAAGGCTTCTTCGGCAACACCTCCCAAACCCACGACCTCTACCACCACAAGGGCAGCAGGCGCATGGGAAGACCAAGTTCCTCTCCAAGTTACACACTATCCTGACTTGGGAACATACCACTGTGCCTTCATCGTCACTGGATCAAAATCCTGGAACTCCCTACCTAATAGCACTGTGGGAGTACCATCACCACATGGACAGCAACGGTTAAAGAAGGTGGCTCACCACTACCTTCTCAGGGCAACTAGGGATGGGCAATAAATGCTGACCTTGCCAGTGATGCCCATATCCAGGAATGCAAAAAAAATTAGGCTGGATTTTAGCCTGGAGGACAACTCTCTGCGAGGGGTGGGGGGAGGCTGTTGTGAGGTCCAAAAACCCGGAAGAACGGATTTTCCAAATCTCCTGCAGAATTTAACTGCCGGGTGTAGTGTCCGCATACCAATAACACACGGACTGCAGGAGAACAGTAATAACAGGTGTTTACTGAACAGAGGGTATGCTGGAACTGAAAGTACAGAAGCCTGCTACGGCTTTATATACAGGTGTGGTCACTGCCGGTACTACAGTATAAAAGCAGTTCTCTCTTAAAGGTACATACACAACAGTTCCTCCCCTTTTAGATAAACAGTACATAACATTCATTTAACAATTAAATAATAACTAATTACAATTACAATTTTCTCCTTACTATATACATCAGCTGAAAGTAATCATTTATAAATTCAGTCTTTGAGGAGGCTTCCTGATCCTGTCTGGATAGCGCCTTTCTCGAGTATCCTGTTCTTGCAGCGGAGTCGATTCTGGCTCATTGTCATTGGTTGGTTCATCAGCTTCCAATACCACTGATTCTGAGGTAGACGCAATCTGTACTTCGGGTTCATCACCAGGTGCGCATGCGCGTGGTATGGGTTTGACTTGTTCCTGTGACCCTAGAACCTGGTCAGCATGGCGTCTCACGATGCTCTCTCCAACGTCCACTGTGTACATTAGTGGTCCCTGCTGTGTGCATATCGTTCCTGGCTGCCATTTTTGTGTTCAGTAGTCGCAGGCCAAGACTGGTTGCCCTATCTTGAAGCTCCTGGTTGGCTTCTCATTGATGTGCTGGAATTGCTTATCCTCAACATCTCGTCTTATGTTTGGTTTGAGCAAATCCAGGCGACATCTTAACCTTTGGTTAAAGAACATCATGGCTGGAGCTTGGTTGGTGACTGCATGTGTCGCATTCCGGTAAGCAAACAAGAAATTATCCACCTTGTGTTGCAGTGGTATGTTGTCGTTATACATCGCCTTTTTTGCTTTTTTAAAGGTTTGAACAAACCTCTCAGCCAATCCATTTGTGGCTGGATGATATGGGGCAGATGTGTAATGCTTTACCCCATTATTCCTCAAAAACCTCCGGAAATCCTCGTACACAAACTGTGGTCCATTGTCGGAGCAAATCTGTTCTGGCAAACCATTCCTGGCGAAGATGGTCCGTAGGACTGCAATAGTTTTCTCCGTGCTGGTGGAGGACATTTTGATGACCTCTGGCCATTTCGAATGTGCATCCACGGCGATTAAAAACATTGAGTCCATAAATGGACCAGCAAAATCAATGTGTACCCGTTGCCATGGAGATGAGGGCCACTCCCATGGGTGTAGCGGGGCCTTTGGTGGAGCGTTTTGGACTTTCTGGCATCCTGTGCATCTCTTGGTCATTTCCTCGATTTCTTTATCGATTCCTGGCCACCACACAAACGCCCTGGCTAGGCTCTTCATTTTTACCCCTCCCAGATGATCCTCATGAAGCTCATTGAGCACTCTATCTCTCAACTTGGGTGAAATTACCACTCGGGAGCCACACATCAAGGTCCCCCGGCACACTGACAGCTGTTCTCTCCTTGACGAGAATGCTGGCAACAGTGAGTCGCCATGTGCTGGCCATCCCTTCACCATCAAATCATAGACCCGAGAGAGTGTCGGGTCATTTCAGGTTTCCTTCTCTATACTTGAGTTTGTAACAGGTAGACATTCGACTATGGTCGAATGGAATATCTCAACAGGGTCCACTGCAGGTGCTTCCTCCACCGTAGGCAGCAGCAGGCGTGACAGCCCATCAGCGTTTCCATGCTGTTTCGTACCCTTATGCTCTATGTCGTATTGATGTGCCTCTAGAAAAGGGACCATCTTTGCAGCCGTTGCGCCGTCATCACCGGAATGCCCTTCTTTGGGTTAAAAATGGAGACAAGAGGCTGGTGATCAGTCAGTAAGGTGAATTTCTGCCCGTGCAGATAGTGATTGAACTTTTTCACCCCCCACACCAGGCTGAGGGCCTCCCTGTCAATCTGGGCGTAGTTACGCTCGGCTGAGGTTAATGAGCGCGATGCAAAGGCTATTGGCCCCTCTGAACCGTCAAGGAATTTGTGCGACAGCACCGCTCCAATGCCGTAGGGAGACGCATCACATGCCAACCGAATCGGTAGTGTTAGATTGTAGTGGGCCAATACTTCTTTTGAAGTGATTAGGCCTTTACATTTCTGAAAGGCACGCTTATACTCATCACTCCATTTCCATGCTACTCCAGTTTGCAGCAGGGCATTCAGTGGGTACAGAATTGTAGACAAATTTGGCAAGAACTTATGGTAGTAGTTCACCAACCCAAAGAACGACCTCAGTTGCGACACATTTTCCGGTGCTGGAGCCTTGACTACTGCCTCAATCTTGTCTGGGGACTTATGTAACCCCTCTTCATCAATCATGTGGCCACAATACGAGATTTTTTTCCTGAAAAACTCGCATTTGGGGCGGTTGGCTCGTAGCCCATATTCTTGTAATCGAGTGAGCACCTGCTCCAGGTTGGCAAGGTGTTCACTGTCATTTTCACCCGGAACCAGGATGTCGTCCAAATAGTACTGGGTCCCCGGGATCCCTTGCAGGACTTGTTCCATCACCCTCTGCCAAATAGCCGGAGCTGATGCTACCCCGAATACCAGTCAGTTGTACTGGTAAAGACCTTTGTGAGTGTTTATCGTGAGGTATTTTCTAGATGCTCCTTCTACCTCCATTTGTAGATACACTTGGGCCAGATCAATCTTCGTAAAGCGTTTCCCTCCAGATAGTGAGGTGAAAATATCTTCTGTCCGCAGAAGTGGATATTGTACTGTGTGCAGGACTGGGTTCACAGTTACCTTAAAGTCCCCACAGATGCGAACCTTCTTCGGCTCCCCAGGCGTGCTGCTCAATGATTTCTTCATTACAGGAACGATGGGTGTGGCCCACTCGCTCCAGTCCACCTTGGACAGCACACCTGAATGCTCCAGACTCTCCAGCTCTGCTTCGACGGCTGGGCGGATCGCATACGGTACCAGTCTGGCCTTAAAAAATTTTGGGTTTGCATTATCTTCAATTTTTATCATTGCCGTTATGCCTTTTAGAGTCCCAAGTCCTTGCTGGAACACCTCTTTCGCGTCAGTTAGAATTTTTGACAGTCGGCCAGGTGTGACGTCGTCATCCTTTTTGTCAGCCACAGTTAGCGCCTGAATGGAATGCCAATCCAATTGTATTTTTCGGATCCATTCACGTCCCAATAATGGTGGTCCTCCATCTTGTAGTATATATAGATACAGTTTCTGTGTTTCCTTGCCGTTGTATTTAACGGGCACCCTTATTTTTCCTCTGGGGTAGACTTTTTGCCCCGTATATGTCTTCAAGACAATGGACGTGTTCTTCAAGGGTATGTGTGAGAATAGCCGCTCGTAGTCTCTTCGATTCATGACTGTTAGGGCTGATCCTGTGTCCAATTCCATCTTTACTTGGGACCCTGCTATCATGAGGGTGACCCAAATGGTTCGGTGATCCTCCTTTGCGATCACGTTGTGTAACTTTAGACAACTTAGTCTCCTGCTCCCGGAGTCATTATCACTCTTCTGATCTTCTGAACTACTGTCCGTCATCTTTTGTACTTTCTTGTACTTTTCCTTAGTAGTTTTCTTTCCCGACCCGCAGACTCGTGCTATGTGTCCCACTTTTCCACATTGCCTGCATACTTTGTCCTTAAACCAGCAATCCTTCTGGTCATGGGTTGTTCTGCCGCAGCGATAGCACTTTTCTGCTCCATATGCCATTTCATTGGTGCTATATTCTTGAGGTTTCTGTTGTATTTCCGCAGCTCCCCGTGCTGCTGCTTCGTAGGATACTGCCACGCTGAAAGCCTTTTCTAGCGTAAGGTCCTTTTCCGAAAGTAGTTGTTTCTGGGTTCCTTCACTCTGGAGCCCGCAGACAAACTTATCCCTTAAGGTATCTGCCAGTCCTGCTCCGAACTGGCAGTGTTTCGATAACTTGCGTAGTTCCGTAAGATAGTCAGCATTACTCTCATCTTTGTGTTGGTTTCTTTTATGGAACTTGAATCTTTCTGCTATCAGCAACAGTGTAGGGTTTAGATGTTCCTGTAAGATATTGACAATCTCTTCGAAGCTTTTCTCTATTGGTTTAGCTGGGGTAATTAAATTCCGCAATAGGCCGTACGTACTCGCGCCCATCAAATTCAATAATACCGACGCCTTCTTTTCATCAGCCACCTCATTTGCCTTGCAGTACACTTCAATTCTTTCCACATATGTGGTCCAGTCTTCTATTTCGTTGTCGAAAGCAGTGATGCTGCCACTCTACGGCATCTTGGGTGGTTTAAAATGGCGCCTCCCGCGCTTTTCCTTCTTCCCCAATGGATTAAAATGGCGCCTCCCACGCTTTTCTTTCTTCCCCCTGCTGCCAATGCTGCTCCTAGCGTTCTAAATAGTAATGGCGGCGCCCCGCGGCTTCTGCGCGTCTCTCTTTTGTTAATTAATTTTCTTAGTTTTATTCTTCTTTGACGGTGTCCACTGCGCATCTCTTTTCCTTCCCCCTTTTTATTTTCTTTAACGCTGCCCGGCTCTTGAGCACCGACCGTGCCCTGTGCGCTCCACCCTCTCTCTCTCTTTTCCTTCCCGACGACGCTGCACGGCCCCCTTGCAGAGCCACTCGATCGAGCTCCAGCCCGCCGCAGTCCGGAAGGGTCAGCGCACTACCTGCTACCAGCACGATTTGCTGTAACACCTTGACTGGAGAGCCAAGCCCAGCTCTCCACAGCTTCCCCTGCGATTCTCTGAACTCCGATGGATCACTGGGCGGTTGCCCACAGTCGACGCCCGTTGCTCTGGCTTTGACCTCCAAGAAGCTTCTTTTTAGGGATGGACCCCTGTGAGGTGATGCAGTACTGCAGGTGAGTTTGAACCTGCTCGTCGCCACTGTAGTGTCCGCGTACCAATAACACACGGACTGCAGGAGAACGGTAATAACAGGTGTTTACTGAACAGAGGGTATGCTGGAACTGAAAGTACAGAAGCCTGCTACGGCTTTATATACAGGTGTGGTCACTGCCGGTACTACAGTATAAAAGCAGTTCTCTCTTAAAGGTACATACACAACACCGGGCTCCTTTAATTTTTTTTCTGTGGGGTTCGCACCCACATGCAGCCTGATTGACAGGCTGGAAGCCTTTCGAGGGGGAAGCCTGCTTCACAAAACTGAAGCCTACGAGAGCAGGTGGATGTATTGGGGAGTGAGAGAGATCGTGGGGGGTGGTGGTGGTTCAATGGTGGTCTGGGGGTCCCGATTGCTGGTGGGGGGTGGCAGATGGTGGTTTGGGGGGCGGCCTAATTGCTGGGTTGGTGGTGCCTGATGGTGGCCTTGGGGGCCTGATGGTGGTCAGGGGGTTAGATGGTAGGGCGGGGGAGTAGACAGATCGTGGTAGGGGGGTGTTTACTGAGTAGCTTGCTTGGCCTGGAAGAAACTCTCCTGCTCCTCCTGGCCCACAAGCAGTGCTGTGAAGGTACCTCATGGATTCAGGCCTTCTCACCTTCTTTCAGCTGTCAGGTTTGCCGAGGCCTGGGAAACCCAGCTGCCTGTGGTTAAAAATAGAATGACTGTTAAAATGAAGGCAGGCAGCCTCATTATAATATTTCCCACGAGTGGATTGGTCACCCGCACCTTGTCCCACCTCCATTAAAACTGGAAGTGGGAGGGTTCGAGGCAGGTTTGGTTCCAGATTTATTGCATTTTAACCTTTGACATGGCCCCAACCCACCTGTTTTTGGGAGTTAAGATACAGCTCATAGATTCTGAGCTATTTGATAGACTGGCTATTATCTTATCTAGGGACATAACCTTAAAATAACCTCACCAATTTTAATAATCTCAGACTCTGATTGCTGCTATAATTAATACTCAGCATCCGTTAATGCTGATTTAGAGTAATACACTCAATTGCTGGTGCAACCACGACTAATTATTTTAAGTAATTCTGTCCATTAATTGTTGCTATTTCAATTGCTATGTAACTCCTGCATATACTTATGTCTATTAATTGCTTGTATACTCAACGTTTACCCTTCTGCACACATTCTTTTATTGTGCCAAAGCTTGATGGCATTTTCTCTTAAAGTTGGACATAATAGCTGAAGAACTGCAAGCAGATGTTGAGATGTTCAGGCTAAGGTATCAACTGTTAAAGAGTTACTAAGTGGGTTCAGCAGCCATGGATGCAGAAGACTGCCCTGTTCCTCCAAGGACCATCCAGCCAGTGTTTCTTCTCCTTCAAATATGCAAGCAACCTGGATTGCCACAGAGAGAAGGCATTGTGGTAGCTTTCTGGATAATGGCCACTAGTATGCAAATGTTGTTTCTGTAGTCACATACCACTGAACAGTAATTGAGTGCAAATGCTTCCTGCTCATAGGTCTTGGGTTGATATGAACAGCTGTCATGCCCATGTGGGTGCAATCTATAATATCCTACAGTCGAGGGAGTCAATAAAAGATGTGTGCCCTATACAGTTGATGTTACCTTTCGACAGGAAAATTTATGAAGATGTGCCTTGAAAACATTGGGGTAGACTTCCCACCCATGCAGTTTTCGACTGGCCAGAGCCTGACAAACGATTGCTCGATAGTGCCGATGGGATGCCCAGTCCATTCTCGGGAAGGGGGAGTTGGACACATTGCGGTAGTGGCCCAAGTTGCTTTTGTGGAGCCTGGAGGGACACTCCTGCTTCTCCCGGCCCCACAAAAATAAATTTAAACTTAACTTCTGGGTTCCTCTTTGGCTGTCCAACCAGCTGAAATTGTGCACAGCACACGCTCTCCAAAATGGACTCCTCTTCGTTATCTAAGTCATGCAATGTGTTATAAATCTCATCATCAAGAAACTACTTATGAAATAACGCTGGATGGCCAGCTGGTGGCACCGTCTAAGGAGTATAAATACTCGGGCTTTGGCCCCAGCTTGCCAAGGACATTTTGTAAGACAAGGAACTAGTGAAATACAACTAGGCTTCCATGTTCTGAAAAAAGTTGATTAAAGCCTTGCTTTATGCTCAAACCAAGTGCGTAGTGAGTTTTATTATAAGAACATAAGAACATAAGAAATAGGAGCAGGAGTAGGCCAATCAGCACCTCGAGCCTGCTCCGCCATTCAATAAGATCATGGCTGATCTGATCCTAACCGCCAATTTACTATCACTGAACCATCTCCTGAATCTAATAGAATTAGACACACGAAATAGGAGCAGGATCAGGCTACATGGCCCCTGGGCCCGCTCCACTACCCACAGGGCCATGACCGGTCCGAATCTAGACTCATGTCCAAATTCCTGCCCGCTCCCCGTAACCCTTAATTCCCTTTACTTCTAGGAAACTGTCTATTTCTGTTTTAAATTTATGTAATGATGTAGCTTCTACAGCTTTTTGGGGCAGCATATTCCATGGACCTACCACCCTCTGAGTGAAGTAGTTCCTCCTCATCTCAGTTTTGAAAGAGCAGCCCCTTATTCTAAGACTATGCCCCCTAGTTCTAGTTTCACCCATCATCGGGAACACCCTCCCCGCATCCACCCGATCCAACCCCTTCACAATCTTATGTTTCAATAAGATCGCCTCTCATTCTTCTGAATTCCAATGAGTAGAGTCCCAATCTACTCAACCTCTCCTCATATGTCCATCCCCTCATCCCCGGGATTAACCGAGTTAACCTTCTTTGTACTGACTCGAGAGCAAGTATGTCTTTTCTTAAGTATGGACACCAAAACTGTACGCAGTATTCCAGGTGCGGTCTCACCAATACCTTGTACAACTGAAGCAATACCTCCCTATTTTTATATTCTATCCCCCTAGCAATGAAAGCCAACATTCCATTGGCCTTCTTAATCACTTGCTGCACCTGCATGCTAGCCTTTTGAGTTTCGTGCACCAGGACCCCCAGACCCCTTTGTACTTCAGTACTTTCCAGTTTCTTGCCATTCAGATAATAACTTGCTCTACGATTTTTCCTGCCAAAGTGCATAACCTCACACTTTCCAGTATTGTATTCCAATGTGTTTAGAAGCCACCAAAGGAATACCCACTACTATTTTTCTTGCCTGCATCTGGGCTGAGCGATAAACCAGCAATGTTGTTTTCTTGGTTACTGGTCTGCCTGACCATTCCCCTGTTGTTGGTCCAGCAGCAAGGAAACAAAGTTCTAAACCACAACTGCTGGTACTGCCCTACTGTGCCGATGGGGCAGATTCCACAGCACTGGCAGCCAAGGCTTCTATGTCAAGCAGTTCTATAATATAAATGCGACTTGACAGATATTACAGATGCCCCAAGTATCCAGTGCTGTTGATTTTTTTTTATATTTGTTTATGGGATGTGGGCGTCGCTGGCAAGGCCAGCATTTATTACCCATCCCTAGTTGCCCCTGAGAAGGTGGTGGTGAGCTGCCTTCTTGAACCGCTGCAGTCCGTGTGGTGAAGTTACTCCCACAGTGCTGTTAGGTAGGGAGTGCCAGGATTTTGACCCAGTGACGATGAAGGATCGGCGATATATTTCTCAGTCAGGATGATGTGTGACTTGGAGGGGGACTTGGAGGTGATGGTGTTCCCATGCGACTGCTACCCTTGTCCTTCTAGGTGGAAGAGGTCACGGGTTTGGGAGGGGCTACTGAAGAAGCCTTGGTGAGTTGCTGCAGTGCATCTTGTAGATGGTATACACTGCAGCCATGATATGCTGGTGCTGGAGGGAGTGAATGTTTAAGGTGGTGGATGGGGTGCCAATCAAGCGGGCTGCTTTGTCCTGGATGGTGTCGAGCTTCTTGAGTGTTGTTGAAGCTGCACTCATCCAGGCAAGTGGAGGGTATTCCATCACACTCCTTACTTGTGCCTTGTAGATGGTGGAAAGGCTTTGGGGAGTCAGGAGGTGAGACACTCGCCACAGAATACCTAGCCTCTGACCTGCTCCTATTGCTACAGTATTTATGTGGCTGATCCAGTTAAGTTTCTGGTCGATGGTGACCGCCAGGATGTTGATGGTGGAGAATTCGGTGATGGTAATGCCATTGAATGTCAAGGGGTGGTGGTTAGACCCTCGCTTGTTGGAGATAGTCCAACTTCTGAGGCGCAAATGTTACCTGCCACTTATCAGGCCAAGCCTAAACGTTGTCCAGGTCTTCTTGTAAGTGAGCATGGACTGCTTCATTATCTGAGGAGTTGTGAATGATGCTGAACACTGTGCAGTCATCAGCGAACATACCCATTTCTGACCTTATGTTGGAGAGAAGGTAATTGATGAAGCAGCTGAAGATGGTTGGGCCTTGGACACTGCCCTGAGGAACTCCTGCAGCGATGTCCTGGGGCTGTGATGATTGACCTTCAACCACCACAACCATCTTCCTTTGTGCTAGGTATGACTGCAGCCAGTGGAGTATTTTCCCCCCGATTTCCATGACTTCAGTTTTACTTGGGCTCCTTGATGCCACACTCCATCAAATGCTGCCTTGATATCAAGGGCACTCTCATCTCACCTCTGGAATTCAGCGCCTTTGTCCAGTTTGGACCAAGGCTGTAATGAGGTCAGGAGCTGAGTGGTCTTGGCGGAACCCAAACTGGGCATCAGTGAGCAGGGTATTGGTAAGCGCTGCTTGATAGCACTGTCGATGATACCTTCCATCACTTTGCTGATGATTGAGAGTAGACTGATGGGGCAGTAATTGGCTGGATTGGATTTGTCCTGCTACTTGTCGACATGACATACCTGGGCAGTTTTCCGCATTGTTGGATAGATGCCAGTGTTGTAGCTGTACTGGAACAGCTTGGCTAGAGGCGCGGCTAGTTTTGGAGCACAAGTCTTCAGCACAATAGCCGGGATGTTTTTGGGGCCCATAGCCTTTGTGTATCCAGTGCACCCAGATGTTTCTTGATATCACTTGGAGTAAATCGAATTGGCTGAAGACTGGCTTCTGTGATGGTGGGGACCTCAGGAGTAGGCCGATATGGATCATCCACTCGGCACTTTTGGCTGAAGATGATTGCAAATGCTTCAGCTTTGTCTTTTGCACTGACGTGCTGGGCTCCACTATCATTGAGGATGGGGCTATTCATGGAGCCTCCTCCTCCTGTTAGTTATTGTCAGGGTTAGGGTGCCACGAGGCCGTGATCTCCGGGTAAGGTAGGTTCTGGACCCAAGTGCAGAAACCAGGCTAGAGGCAGATATACAATCTTAAGGAACAGTACTTTATTCATTACTTAACTAGATTCACACATAACTAGATTCATACAAGGAACACAACAGCATACGTAAGAACTCGAGACAGGAACCCCACATCATACATAAAACTCGAGACAAGAACAATATACATAGAACTCGAGACAAGTTACAAAATGGCTAGTCAAGAATAGGAACTCAGGACAGCTTCCATGAGGCAACATACTTGTCCATACTGAGCTGGGATAAGCTTACCACAAGCGCAACCAGCTTGCCGAGACGAGACTCGAAACAAGCTATCATGAGGGGCTGCCGCAGGGGTAACAGGCTTCTCAAAACAAAGCTCAAGACAAGCGCCAGCATGGCAACACGCTAGTCCAACCAGCACCTTATCAAGACTAAGAACAACAAGAACACAGAGTTAGTTACATCTTAAATACAGAGCTCGAGAATACATCTTAAATACAAAGCTCGAGAATACATCTTAAATACAAAGCTCGAGATACACCTTAAATACAAAGCTCGAGATACATCTTAAATACAGAACTCGAGATACATCTTAAATACAGAGCTCAAGAGAACCATGGCAACCAGCTAATTAAAGCCAGGAGCCACAGAGCAAGGGCTAGTCCCTGGTTAGGACTGAGCAAGGAAGGAAACAACCACAGAACTTATATACCAAGAAAACCAGGTGCAACCCATGAACAGCTAACAGGCCGTTAAGAATTAACACAGGAGGCTAGGAACAATTAACAAAGGGCTAGAGCCAAACACGTGAAGGTGCCATCTAGAGGCTAGAAAAGGAACTGACTGACACCGTCACAGTTATGGTGTGGAGATGCCGGTGTTGGACGGGTGGACAAATGTAAGAAGTCACACAACACCAGGTTATAGCCCAACAGTTTTATTTGAAATCACAAGCTTTCGGAGCACTGCTCCTTCGTCAGGTGAAGTGGAGAGATGCATAAAGACACACCTTATATAGTCAGAGAATAATGCCAGATGTTTACAGGTAATCTTTCTAACTGCCATTTATCACACCTCGACAGAGAGATAATCACAGCAATCAAAGGTGTGAATGGTGTCCAAACAGGTCAGTCAGGAAAACATTACATCAAAGAATAATGAGGTGGGGTCACAAGGGGTCAAATGTTGCAGATGCTGGGGTCTGTATGAAAAACAAAAACAGACAAAAAAACATTTTTTTTGCTGGAAATCACAGCAGGTCCGGCCGCATCTGTGTAGAGAGAACAAGCCAACAACAACTCAAGTCTGGATGACCCTACGTCAGGTGGGGTTACATGTAGCGTGACATGAACCCAAGATCCCAGTTGAGGCCGTCCTCATGAGTGCGGAACTTGGCTATCAGTTTCTGTTCTACGATTTTGCCTTGTCGTGTGTCTCGAAGGCTGCCTTGGAGAATGCTTACCCGAAGATCGGAGGCTGAATGTCCTTGACTGCTGAAGTGTTCCCCGACTGGGACGAACACTCCTGCTTGGCAATTGTTGCGCAGTGTCCGTTCATCCGTTGTCGCAGTGTCTGCATGGTCTCGCCGATGTACCATGCTCTGGGGCATCCTTTCCTGCAACGTATGAGGAAGACAACGTTGGCCAAGTCACATGAGTATGTACCATGTACCTGGTGGGTGGTGTCCTCACGTGTGATGATGGTATCTGTGTTGATGATCTGGCATGTCTTGCAGAGGTTGCCGTGGCAGGGTTGTGTGGTGTCGTGGTCGCTGTTCTCCTGAAAGCTGGGTAATTTGATGCGAACGATGGTCTGTTTCAGGTTAGGCGGCTGTTTGAAGGCGAGTAGTGGAGGCGTGGGGATGGCATTAGCGAGGTGTTCGTCATCATCGATGACATGTTGAAGGCTGTGAAGAACATGGCGTAGTTTCTCCGCTCCGGGGAAGTACTGGACGATGAAGGGTACTCTGTTGGTTGTGTCCCGTGTTTGTCTTCTGAGGAGGTCTATGCGATTTTTTGCTGTGGCCCGTCGGAACTGTCGATCGACGAGTCGAGCGTCATATCCCATTCTTACGAGGGCGTCTTTCAGAGTCTGTAGGTGTCCATCGCGTTCCTCCTCGTCTGAGCAGATCCTGTGTATTCGCAGGGCTTGTCCATAGCGGATGGCTTCTTTAACGTGGTTAGGGTGGAAGCTGGAGAAGTGGAGCATCGTGAGGTTGTCCGTGGGCTTGCGGTAGAGTGAAGTGCTGAGGTGTCCGTCTTTGATGGAGATTCGTGTGTCCAAGAATGAAACCGATTCTGAGGTGTAGTCCATGGTGGGTTTGATGGTGGGCTGGAACTTATTGATGTTATCGTGTAGTCTTTTCAGTGATTCTTCGCCGTGGGTCCATAGGAAGAAAATGTCATCGATGTATCTGGTGTATAACGTTGGTTGGAGGTCCTGTGCAGCGAAGAAGTCTTGCTCGAACTTGTGCATGAAGATGTTGGCGTATTGGGGTGTGAATTTGGTCCCCATGGCTGTTCCGTGTATTTGGGTAAAGAACTGGTAGTCGAAGGTGAAGACATTGTGGTCAAGGATGAAGCGGATGAGTTGTAGGATGGCGTCAGGAGATTGGCTGTTGTTGGTGTTGAGTACCCTGTGTGAGAACCTCTCTGGATACGTCGAGGGCATCCTGAAACCCATCGTACAGGGAACCCCCAGCTTCTGTCGCGACACTACAGACTTCTTACAGAAACTCAGCACCCACGGACCAGTTGAACCAGGAACACTTGTCGCCACGATGGATGTCTTGGCTTCTACACCAGTATCTCCCATGATGACGGCATCGCTGCGACTGCCTCAGTACTCAACACCAACAACAGCCAATCTCCAGACGCCATCCAGCAACTCATCTGCTTCATCTTTGACCACAATGTCTTCACCTTCGACAACCAGTTCTTTACCCAAAAACATGGAACAGCCATGGGGACCAAATAGGCACCCCAATACGCCAACATCTTCATGCACAAGTTCGAGCAAGACTTCTTCGCTGCACAGGACCTCCAACCAACGCTATACACCAGATACATCGACGACATTTTCTTCCTATGGACCCACGGCGAAGAATCACTGAAAAGACTACACGATAACATCAACAAGTTCCATCCTACCATCAAACTCACCATGGACTACTCCTCAGAATCGGTTTCATTCTTGGACACACGAATCTCCATCAAAGACGGACACCTCAGCACTTCACTCTACCGCAAGCTCACGGACAACCTCAGGATGCTCCACTTCTCCAGCTTCCATCCTAACCATGTTAAAGAAGCCATCCCCTATGGACAAGCCCTGCGAATACACAGGATCTGCTCAGATGAGGAGGAACGTGATGGACACCTACAGATGCTGAAAGATGTCCTCGTAAGAACGGGATATGACGCTTGACTCGTCGATCGACAGTTCCGAAGGGCCACAGCAAAAAATCGCATAGACCTCCTCAGGAGACAAACACGGGACACAACCAACAGAGTACCCTTCGTCGTCCAGTACTTCCCCGGAGCGGAGAAACTACGCCATGTTCTTCGCAGCCTTCAACATGTCATCGATGATGATGAACACCTTGCTAATGCCATCCCCACGCCTCCACTACTCGCCTTCAAACAGCCACCTAACCTCAAACAGACCATCGTTTGCAGCAAATTACCCAGCTTTCAGGAGAACAGCGGCCACGACACCACACAACCCTGCCACGGCAACCTCTGCAAGACATGCCAGATCATCAACGCAGATACCATCATCACACGTGAGGACACCACCCACCAGGTACATGGTACATACTCATGTGACTCGGCCAACGTTGCCTACCTCATACATTGCAGGAAAGGATGCCCCGGAGCATGGTACATCGGCGAGATCATGCAGACACTGCGACAACGGATGAACGGACACCGTGCAACAATCACCAGGCAGGAGTGTTCCCTCCCAGTCGGGGAACACTTCAGCAGTCAAGGACATTCAGCCTCTGATCTTCGGGTAAGCATTCTCCAAGGCGGCCTTCGAGACACACGACAAGGCAAAATCGTAGAGCAGAAACTGATAACCAAGTTCCGCACTCATGAGGACGGCCTCAACCGGGATCTTGGGTTCATGTCACGCTACATGTAACCCCACCTGAGATAGGGTCATCCAGACTCGAGTCGTCGTTGGCTTGTTCTCTCTACACAGATGCGGCCGGACCTGCTGTGATTTCCAGCAAAAAAAATGTTTTTTTGTCTGTTTTTGTTTTTCATACAGACCCCAGCATCTGCAACATTTGACCCCTTGTGACCCCACCTCATTGTTCTTTGATGTAATGTTTTCCTGACTGACCTGTTTGGACACCATTCACACCTTTGATTGCTGTGATTATCTCTCTGCCGAGGTGTGATAAATGGCAGTTAGAAAGATTATCTGTAATCATCTGGCATTATTCTCTAACTATATAAGGTGTGTCTTTATGCATCTCTCCACTTCACCTGACTAAGGAGCAGCGCTCCGAAAGCTTGTGATTTCAAACAAAACTGTTGGACTATAACCTGGTGTTGTGTGACTTCTTACTCCTGTTAGCTGTTTAATGATCTACCACCAAAACTGACTGGATGTGGCAGGACTGCAGAGCTTTGATCTGATCCGTTGATTGTGGGATCACTTAGCCCTGTCTATAGCATGCTGCTTTCACTTTTTAGCATGCATGTAGTCCTGTGTTGCAGCTTCCCCAGGTTGGCACCTCATTTTTAATGTCAGCCTGGTGCTGCTCCTGGCATGCTCTTTTACACTCCTTATTGAACCAGAGTTGGCCCCCTAGCTTGATGGTAATGGTAGAGTGAGGGATATGCCAGCCATGAGGTTACAGATTGTAGTGTAATACAATTCTGCTGCTGCTGCTGATGGCCCACAACGCCTCATGGATGCCCAGTTTTGAGCTGCTAAATCTGTTCTGAATCTATCCCATTTAGCACGGTGGTAGTGCCACATAACACGATGGAGGGTGTCCTCACTGAGAAGACGGGACTTCGTCTCCACAATGACTGTGCGGTGGTCACTGTTACCAATACTGTCATGGACAGATGCATCTGCGACAGGTAGGTTGGTGATGATGAGGTCAAGTAGGTTTTTCCCATGTGTTGGTTCTCTCACCACCTGTTGCAGGCCCAGACTGGCAGTTATATCCTTTAGGACTCGGCCGGTTCGGTCAGTAGTGGTGCTATAGAGCCACTCTTGGTGATGGACATTGAAGTCCCCCACCCAGAGTACATTCTGTGCCCTTGCTACTCTCAGTGCTTCTTCCAAGTGGTATTCAACATGGAGGAGTACTGATTCATCAGCTGAGGGAGGGTGGTAGGTGGTAATCCTTCCCCATGCTTGACCTAGAGCCATGAGACTTCATGGGGTCCGTAGTCAATGTTGAGGACTCCCAGGGCCACTCCGCCACTCCTTCCAGTGGGACAGGACATACCCAGGGATGGTGATGGAGGAGTTTGGGAAATTGGCTGAAAAGTATGATCCTATGAGTATGACTATGTCAGGCTGTTGCTTGACTAGTCTGTGGGAGAGCTCTCCCAATTTTGGCACAAGTCCCCAGATGTTGGTGAGGAGGACTTTGCAGGTTTGACTGGACTGGGTGTGCCGATGCCGTGTCCATAGCTGGTGCCGAGGTCAAGTGGTTTCATTCTTATTAATGTGTTTCATAGTGGGTTGTTGCAATTGAGTGGCTTGCTATGCTATTTCAGAGAGCAGTTAAGAGTCAACCACATTGCTGGAGGTCTGGAGTCGCATATAGGCCAGACCAGGTAAGGACGGCAGATTTCCTTCCCTAAAGGACATTACTAACCTGATGGGTTTTTAAGACCATTGCTGATACTAGTAATTATTCCAGATTTATTTAATTAACTGAATTTAAATTCCCCAGCTGCCGTGGTGGGATTTAAACTCATATCTCTGGATCATTAGTCCAGGCCTCTGGATTACTAGCCCAGTGACATTACCACTATGCTACGGTACCGTTTCAGAAAACTTGCTGTTTGTTTTGTTTGCAAAACTAGTTTAGATTTTTTTCCTGCTTTCATGCCCCTGTAGAAATAATCAATGTAAGTGATACATGCAGCTTCTACCTTCAGATGTGCAATCAGTATTTAGTATTAAATACAGGTTTGAAAAACTCCTGCAGATTCAGTTTATGATATCTAAGTGCTAAAATTAATTCCTATTTGTTTGCCTGGGGTTACTTTGTTCTGTTGAATATTGCATTGAGAACGTTGCAATTCTTCTCCCAGTACATGGAGACAACACTTTAATTGTACCTATGTATCTGCCAAATTGAAGCATGCTAAAGTGGAAAGCATTAGCGGAATATATGGCCTTGCATTAGAAACTGATTGAACAAAAGATAATTTTAAGGTGGTGAAAGTGAAAGCATGTTGTATCTTGTCCATGCTTTACTGAAAATAATGTAAAAGATTGAATATAATTGCATTTTAGAATATAAAATAAAGATTCATTTTGATTGTTGATTTATCAAAAGAAAGAGTAACAACACTTATGGTATGCTAATGTCTCAAATGCTGCATATGTCTAGTATTCCTATTTTACAGAGAGTTGCAAAGGAGCCTGTACTGGCCAGAGTCTTTTTACTGAATTTGGAAAATTGTGCTTTAAGTCAGGGTACTGGAGTGCTAAGTAGTTCGACATCGTAAAAAAATATATATGCCAGAAAATATTTAATCTTGTTCTTCGAACTTGTCCTCCAGTCTTTTTGCCTTTAACCTTCTCCTGCAATACCCGAGGTACAGTTCCATGAGCAGAGACAGCAGTTCTATGGTACCTCATTGCTAGTGCAAGAGTGCCCAACCTGTGGTTCATGGGCACAAGCAATCCAGCACTCAAAGCTCAGGCAACTCAGTCCTATTTTTGTTGATGTTTCTTATTCGCTGGTTTGCCCTTGTTCAGTTTTGTAGGCCTAGAAGTTTGGAAATGACTGTTCTTAGTACAGTTGCCTCATTGATGGATAAATTCTAAATCAGAACACCATGATCTGTGTGCATCAACGACTTGAGATGTATGTCAGTCAATGGGCACATGGATTTAAATATCATATCAAGAGGCTCCATGGTATGCACCTATGCGGCCCACAAAGACATAAGCTTGGACACCCTTGCTGTAAGGGGCCATTCTTCGTGTGTGAGCTTGGACAGTTCTGATGAGATTTAAAATTGTCACTAGGAGAGTGAGGAAAGATTTCGGATAACTTTTTGTAATTTTTTTCCCGCAGAGTGTTGTTGGAGCACAAAATAATTTGCCATCGGGAGTAGTTGAGGCAGAGACAATTGACTCTTTTAAAGGAAGAGTAGATAAATATTTGTAGCCAAGAGAGGGACAGGGCTATAGTGAGAGCACAATACAGTGGAATTAGGTTTGGATTGCCTTCACAAACAGCCAGCACTGACATGATGAGCCTAATAGCTTCCATCCTTGATGTAATTTTTTAGTTCTATAAGACATGCAACTGAAGTGACCCTCACAATCAATACCAACCCCCTATCGTCACCCTATCTGACAAAAGCTTGCTGGACAGTGATACAGTGATTTGAAGTGAGAACCCTGCCTGATATTTTTCCTTTCCTAGTGAGAAGTTTCTGAGGTCACTGTAGCACCCTTGCAGGAATCCTGGTAGATATCCCCTGTTGGTAATTCAGCACGAAAGTATGCAATGCATTTACTCATAACAGAGCAGAGCATCGCAAGGATAGGCCAGGAGAAAGCATTTGAAAACAGCGTGAGGGAATCTGAGCGGTGACAGTACTGAAACCAATGGAGAGAATCATAGAATCATAGAATGGTTACAGCATAGCAGGAGGCCATTCGGCCCCTCGAGCCCGTGCCGGCTCTCTGCAAGAACACTTCAGCTGGAAGAAATTGAAAAAAAGTGACGTCATAGCTACTACAGAGGAAGGCGCAACGGAGCCCAAAGAATAAAAGCTAAGGATTCAATTATTTATTCTCACTTTAATATTTAATTATACAGTAGATTATGGGGCTACTTAAAATTTAAAAAAAAGCAAGGGCAAAAAACAAACTATCACCTTTAAATAAGTAAATAGACATAATAGGCTATGTGTACTAAGCTCAGCAATAGAAGTAACTAATAGAAATCAAATTAAATCCATCTGATAGTTCAAATTTAGTATTAAAGATGAATCAGCAGTAGAGATAAATAAATAACTGCTGTAAAATAAATAAGTAAATATAGAGACAGACAGTGTGTTGGGCCTGCAGAATGTGGGAATCTGTGGACAGTGGGACTGTTCTAGATGACCTCACCTGCAGGAAATGTCTACATCTTGAGTTACTCCGGCTCAGGGTTAGAGACACTCTGACACATAAGGGAGGAGGAGGAATATCTGGATAGTTTACAGCAGAACACAGTCACACCACATAGAGAGATATAGGTACAGGAAGAGGAGTGTGTGACTGACAGTCAGTAGGGTAGGGGGAAACTTAGTAGAGGCAGGGAAGGAGTAACTGCAGAATCTGGTCCTGGCCAACAGGTAAGATATACTTTCTACCTGTGGGAATAAGGAAGAAGACTTTTGGGATGCAGATGTGGGTGATGCTATAATGGATAATAAAGAAATGGCAGAATTGTTAATTGAATAACTTTGTATCCATTTTCACAGTAGAGGAGGACAAAATAACAAGGGAATCTAAATATAAGTCAATGGGAGGAACTTATTGGCCCAATCCCTATGGGTGAGTACGCGTTGTGTATACACCCGTAGGGACATCAGAAATGCCGGTTTCAGGTGTGCACAGCGCATGCGCCGAAAACCGGCATTTCCGATCTGTCAAGAACAGATCCTCCGGCTGTCCTGGAGAAGGGCCTCTGCGGGTGGATAGTTACACTTTTTGGAGACCCTCCGCCCACAGAAAACCCTTACAATTCATACGCCTGGTAAAAGCAAGTGTAAGGCCTGCTTTTACCAGGATAAGTTGGAAAAGGTAAAAAAAAAAAATTTTCACTGACTTATCATTTAAAAATACTTTAAAAAAGGTAAGTTTATTTTAAGCCCCGTAAAAAACTTTAATTATTTTTTTCAAAAAATTAAATTTTTGTTTAAAATACTTAATTTATTGTAATTTCAAGTCATTTAAAAAATGTGATTTTTTAAAACATTTATTTAAAGTTTTACTATGTTTTTTCATTGATCTTCATTCATATATTTGACAGGTCTTCCTGACAAGTGTGTGAATGGAGATTCCCTTCTGTGATTGGCTCCTCATGGCCCACGTGATCCCAGGTACGCTGCAAACTACATGCACCCCTGGGATACGTGGGCCCTGCGCACTTCAAGTTTGGTGAGGCCCAGGAGTGGAAGCGGGTGCATCCCGGGAGCCCTCAGGTAAGGACGCAGATTTTTTCAGATCACAGGCCTCCTCCCGCGGAAGGCCTGCGATCAGAAAATATGGGCCATTGGATTTAATATAAGTTAAAAAATAGTAATGAAGAAAATAATGGGATTTAAGGTTAGACAAATCTCCAGGACATGATAGTTTCCACCCTAGGGTATTAAAAGAAAGAGGTGGGGAAATTGCAGATGAATCATAATTTTACAAAACTGTCTAGACTTGGGAATTGGGTCTTTGGATTGGAAAATTGCAAATGTCACTCCGTTATTTAAGAAAGGAGGGAGTGGGAAAAATGGAAACTACAGACCTGTCAGTTTAACATCAATTATGGGGAAGTTACTCAAATCTATCATCAGGGACAGAGTGACTGAGCATTTGAACAAACATGAGCTGATCAAAGCGAGCCAGCATGGATGTGTGAAGTGTAGGTCATGTCTCACTAACCATTTGAATTTTTTGAGGAGGTTACTAATATGGTGGACAAGGGAATGTCTATGGAAGTTGTCTATATGGACTTCAGAGGTATTTGATAAGGTTCCGCACAAGAGATAATTAGCAAAAATAAAAGTGCATGGAATTGGAGGCAACCTTGTGACATGGGTTGGTAATTGGTTTACGGATAGGAGACAAAGAATAGGGATAAAGGGAAGAACGCTGATTGGCAGGATGTAATAAATGATGTTCCCCAGGGATCTGTACTGGGGCATCAGCTATTCACAATATATATCAGTAACTTAGGTGAAGAAATAAAGGGTTGTATATTCAAATTTGCAGTTGACACTACATTAGGAGGCACAGTAGCTTGTGTAGATGGGAGCAGAAAGTTACAAACAAACATATACAGACTAAGTGAGTGGGCAAAACTGTGGCAGATGGAGTTCAACGTGGGGGAACATAGAAACATAGAAGATAGGAGCAGGAGTAGGCCATTCGGCCCTTCGAGCCTGCTCCACCATTCAACGAGATCATGGCTGATCATCCAAACCCTAGCACCCGGTCCCTACACCGACAGCCATCCCACCCAAGCCCTAACCCCGTAACCCCATGTATTTAATCCCCCCTAACACTAAGGGCCTATTTTTATCATGGCCAATCAACCTAACCCGCACATCTTTGGACGTGGAAGTGTGAGGTCATCCACTTTGGATCCAAGAAAGACAATTCAGAATATTTTCTTAATGGCGAGAAGCTAGGAACTATGGAGGAGCAAAGGGATTTAGGTGTCCATGTACACAAATCACTAAAAGCTAGAGCACAGGTACAAGTAGTGATCGAAAAGGCAAATGGAACGTTGGCCTTTATCTCAAGGGGGATGAAATACAAAAGTGAGGAATTGATGCTTCAGTTGTACAGAGCCTTGGTCAGACCCCATTTGGAGTACTGCGTTCAGTTTTGGGCACCACACCTCAGGAAGGATATATTAGGCTTGAAATGGGTACAATGCAGATTCACCTGAATGGTACCAGGGCTTAAAGGGTTAAATTATGAGGCCAAGTTGCATAAATTTGGTTGGCATTCCCTTGATTTTAGATAGTTGAACCACGGTCTAATTGAAGTATTGAAAAGGATAAAAGGATTCAATTGGGTAGATACAGAGTCCTGGAATTTCCTGCGCAATTACGCTCAGATGCACCCGTAATCTGGGCGCAAACAAATTACTTGGCTTAAAAAATTATGGAATTTTAGGCATAAATGAGTTACATCCAATACATCCAAGTCTTCTCGATCTTTTATGGTGGTCTATCAAACCCTCTGAATGAATCACCATCCACAAAACTGGCCCCGCTCACGACTCTCAAATGCGATTATCCTTCAATTGCGGGGTGGGGGATTTCTCAATATTATGACCAGATTTTCAGGCACATCAGGAAACAAAATCATTTTTTCTGATCTTTTAATTGCAATTTTTTGAGTGCTTTTTTTAAACAATTTATCCTCAGAGACCTGCTCTGTATTTTCTGGTTCTTTTAATGTATTTTTATGTTATAAATATAAATCACATTAAAAACTGTAAAGTTTCTCCAATTGTTGGTTCTTAAGCATGCTGTGCCTGATGTGCATGAATGATGGTTAAATGAGTTGAAACTTAAATTTTAAGAGTTAAATAAAATATACTGATGTGGGTTTAGTGTTTCCTTGGTTCCCGATTCGTTATGCTAATTTATGCCCATTTAAATTTCAGGCGTATTCTAATGCAATTGGGAGGATACTTTGCTAACACTTGACAAATGAACCCAAGGAGGAAATTACAGGCCGGAGAGACTATTTCCTCTGGTGGGGAAATCCAGCACAATGGGGCACAATCTTAAAATTAGAGTTATGTCATTTAGGAGTGAAATCAGGAAACACAAAAGGTAGTGGAAATCTGAAATTCTCTCCCTCAAAAGGCTGTGAATGCTGGGGCAATTAAAATTTTCAAGACTGCAATTGACAGATTTTTATTAGTTAAGAGTATCATGAGATAAGGATCAAAGGCGGGTAAATAGAGTTGAGATGCACAACAGCCATGATCTAATTGAGTGGCGGAACAGCCTACTCCTGTTCCTATATAACAGATTCATCGGAGGAGCCCAAAAATGTCTCATTAAAGGTTATAATTGTTCATTTTTTTATAGCACAAAACTATGATAAGGCAATTGTCATACAGCAAATCTGAGAGCAGCAGTGCAAAAGTAATTACTTTTCTTTAACTCTGCCCAAGAATGTGGAAAATTCACAAGTCTTTTGCGACTCTGCAGTACCAAGCTGTTGAAAATATATCAACCAGAAATAATGATTTGCAAAAACAGCTACATTCTGGAAATGGTCTTTCAGCATCATTTGAGAATCTAGCCCAATATGCTCTAATTGAAACCGCAGAAGAACACCACTAACTGCACCAGCATGACTTTCCAAGAAAATGTTGGCCTCTTTTCAGTGAAGTTGCCAAATTAGTACCAAATGCATCTGAAGGGACTTTTGTTCTGCAGGTTGAAGCCCACTGAAAACTGGCATGAGGCTGCTTACATTTATTTTAATTAGGATCCTAACACAGACAAAACTTTCAGTGAGTTGTGTCACACTCAAACCTGGCTCCAGAGGAAAAAAAGCACATTGTTCGAAACCACCGCACTCCCACCCAATCCTGTGACTGAATTACTTTTGCAGTGCGCCAGCAATATGTAACTGTTTCATTTCACCCTGGAGTTATTTCTTCTTAGTAGGTAATCTGTGCATAAACAGAATGTTCACCGACATGAATAAAGCAAAAGATTACGGGGGTAGAATTTCAGCTTTGGGCACAATTGGGAAATTGTGCCCAGAATGCGCTTGAAATGGCACTGGTTAGGTTACAGTTCAAGTTTCTGCTAAAATTCATTTGCATAATCACAAACCTAAAATCTTCCATGAACCAGTGCAATTAGCATAATAAAACAGAATTGTTTATTTTTTTCTTTCCATTAAAAGTATTCCTTGATGCATTAAAGAGTGGTAACCTGGTGCAGTTCCAGTAATACAGCTGAAAATGGCTGTATCAGCAAAAAGAAGCATTTCTAATAAGAGTGTCTATTACATCGCCTGTGAGTAACCTGATTTAAAATCACTGAAAATAACCGCAAAAACTATACTGAACCATTTAATAGTTTCATTGGTGTACACGAGTCAGTTTCAAAGTAAATTAAATGTTTTTGATATGAAAAGCTTTTAAAATGTGCCTATGTGCCGAAGAAAATAAACGGAATTTGAAGAGCCATCCCGAACCTGTGAAATCGACAGAAACTACCAATTTTGACCTGGGGGCGTGGATAGTTTTGTGGGCGAAGCCTGATCCAAACAAATTGAATCTTGAACCAGCATAAAAGATCGCGGAAAACACAAACGTAAGTGATTTTGGGTGTAAGTGGTTTTGGGTGTTAGTGGTTTTGGGTGCTAGTGGTTTTGGGTGTTAATGGTTTTAGGTGTCAATGGTTTTGGGTGTTAGTGGTTTTAGGTGTTAGTGGTTTTGGGTATTAGTGGTTTTGGGTATTAGTGGTTTTGGGTGTTAGTGGTTTTGGGTATTAGTGGTTTTGGGTGTTAGTGGTTTGGGTGTTAATGGTTTTGGGTGTTAGTGGTTTTGGGTGTTAATGGTTTTAGGTGTCAATGGTTTTGGGTGTTAGTGGTTTTAGGTGTGAGTGGTTTTGGGTATTAGTGGTTTTGGGTGTTAGTGGTTTTGGGTGCTAGTGGTTTTGGGTGCTAGTGGTTTTGGGTGTTAATGGTTTTAGGTGTCAATGGTTTTGGGTGTTAGTGGTTTTAGGTGTTAGTGGTTTTGGGTATTAGTGGTTTTGGGTGTGAATGGTTTTGGGTGTTAGTGGTTTTGGGTGTTAGTGGTTTTGGGTGTTAGTGGTTTGGGTGTTAATGGTTTTGGGTGTTAGTGGTTTTGGGTGTTATTGGTTTTGGGTGTTAGTGGTTTTGGGTGTTAGTGGTTTTGGGTGTTAGTGGTTTTGGGTGTTAGTGGTTTTGGGTGTTTGTGGTTTTGGGTGTTTGTGGTTTTGGGTGTTTGTGGTTTTGGGATTTAGTGGTTTTGGGTGTTAGTGGTTTTAGGTGTTAGTGGTTTTGGGCGTTAATGGTTTTGGCTGTTAATGGTTTTGGGATGTAGTGGTTTTGGGTGTTAGTGGTTTGAGGTGTTAATGGTTTTAGGTGTTAGAGGTTTCGGGTGTTAGTGGTTTTGGGTGTTAGTGGATTTAGGTCTTTGTGGTTTTAGGTGTTAGTGGCTTTAGGTGTTAGTGGTTTTGGGAGTTAGTGGTTTTGGGTGTTAGTGGTTTTGGGTGTTAGTGGTTTTGGGCGTTAATGGTTTTGGTTGTTTGTGGTTTTGGGTGTTAGTGGTTATAGGTGTTAGTGGTTTTAGGTGTTAGTGGTTTTAGGTGTTAGTGGTTTTGAGTGTTAATGGTTTTGAGTGTTAGTGGTTTTGGGTGTTGGTGGTGTTGGGAGTTGGTGGTTTTGGGTGTTGTTGATTTTGGGTGTTAGTGGTTTTGGGTGTTGGTGTTTTTGGGTGTTAGTGGTTTTGGGCGTTAATGGTTTTGGTTGTTTGTGGTTTTGGGTGTTAGTGGTTATAGGTGTTAGTGGTTTTAGGTGTTAGTGGTTTTAGGTGTTAGTGGTTTTGAGTGTTAATGGTTTTGAGTGTTAGTGGTTTTGGGTGTTGGTGGTGTTGGGAGTTGGTGGTTTTGGGTGTTGTTGATTTTGGGTGTTAGTGGTTTTGGGTGTTGGTGTTTTTGGGTGTTAGTGGTTTTTGGTGTTTGTGGTTTTGGGTGTTATTGGTTTTGGGTGTTAGTGGTTTTCGGTGTTAGTGTTTTTGGGTAATAGTGGTTTTGGGTGTTAATGGTTTTGGGTGTTAGTGGTTTTGGGTGTTGGAGGTTTTAGGGGTTATTGGTTTTGGGTGTTAGTGTGTTTGGGCATTAGCGGTTCTGGGCGTTACTGGTTTTGGCCGTTAATGGTTTTAGATGTTAGTGGTTTTGGGTGTTAGTGGTTTAGGGTGTTGGTGGTTTTGGGTGATAGTGTTTTTGGGTATTAGTTGTTTTGGGTGTTAGTGGCTTTGGGTGTTAGTGGTTTTGGGTGTTAGTGGTTTTAGGTGTTTTTGGTTTCGGGTGTTAGTGTGTTTGGGCATTAGTAGTTTTGGGCGTTAGTGCTTTTGGCGTTATTGGTATTAGGTGTTAGTGGTTTTGGGTGTTAGTGGTTTAGGGTGTTAATGGTTTTGGTTGTTAATGGTTTTGGGAATTAGTGGTTTTGGGTGTTAGTGGTTTTAGGTGTTATTGGTTTTAGGTGTTAGTGGTTTTGGGCGTTAATGTTTTGGGTGTTAGTGGTTTTGGGTGTTAGTGGTTTTGGGTGTTAGTGGTTTTAGGTGTCAATGGTTTTGGGTGTTAGTGGTTTTAGGTGTCAATGGTTTTGGGTGTCAGTGGTTTTAGGTGTTAGTGGTTTTATGTGTTAGTGGTTTTGGGTATTAGTGGTTTTGGGTGTTAGTGGTTTGGGTGTTAATGGTTTTGGGTGTTAGTGGTTTTGGGTGTTAATGGTTTTAGGTGTCAATGGTTTTGGGTGTTAGTGGTTTTAGGTGTTAGTGGTTTTGGGTATTAGTGGTTTTGGGTGTTAGTGGTTTTGGGTGCTAGTGGTTTTGGGTGTTAATGGTTTTAGGTGTCAATGGTTTTGGGTGTTAGTGGTTTTAGGTGTTAGTGGTTTTGGGTATTAGTGGTTTTGGGTGTTAATGGTTTTGGGATTTAGTGGTCTTGGGTGTTAGTGGTCTTGGGTGTTAGTGGTTTTAGGTGTTAGTGGTTTTGGGTGTTAATGGTTTTGGTTGTTAATGGCTTTGGGATTTAGTGGTTTTGGGTGTTTGTGGCTTTGGGTGTTGGTGGTTTTGGGTGTTGGTGGTTTTCGGTGTTCGTGTTTTTGGTGTTTGTGGTTTTGGGTGTTATTGGTTTTGGGTGCTGGTGTTTTTGGGTGCTGGTGTTTTTGGGTGCTGGTGTTTTTGGGTGTTAGTGGTTTTTGGTGTTTGTGGTTTTGGGTGTTATTGGTTTTGGGTGTTAGTGGTTTTGGGTGTTAGTGGTTTTCGGTGTTCGTGTTTTTGGGTAATAGTGGTTTTGGATGTTAATGGTTTTGGGTGTTAGTGGTTTTGGGTGTTAGTGGTTTTGGGTGTTGGAGGTTTTAGAGGTTATTGGTTTTGGGTGTTAGTGTGTTTGGGCATTAGCGGTTCTGGGCGTTACTGGTTTTGGGCGTTAATGGTTTTAGATGTTAGTGGTTTTGGGTGTTAGTGGTTTTGGGTGTTGGTGGTTTTGGGTGATAGTGTTTTTGGGTATTAGTTGTTTTGGGTGTTAGTGGCTTTGGGTGTTAGTGGTTTTGGGTGTTAGTGGTTTTAGGTGTTTTTGGTTTCGGGTGTTAGTGGTTTAGGGTGTTAATGGTTTTGGGTGTTAATGGTTTTGGGAATTAGTGGTTTTGGGTGTTAGTGGTTTTAGGTGTTATTGGTTTTAGGTGTTAGTGGTTTTGGGCGTTAATGTTTTGGGTGTTAGTGGTTTTGGGTGTTAGTGGTTTTGGGTGTTAGTGGTTTTGGGCTTTAATGGATTTGGCTGTTAGTGGTTTTGGGTTTTAGTTGTTTTAGGTGTTAGTGGTTTTAGGTGTTAGTGGTTTTATGTGTTAGTGGTTTTAGGTGTTATTGGTTTTAGGTGTTAGTGGCTTTGGGTGTTTGTGGTTTTGGGTGTTAATGGTTTTGGGTGTTCGTTGTGTTGTGTTTTAGTGGTATTGTGTGTTAGTGGTATTGTGTGTTTGTGGTTTTGGGTGTTAGTGGTTTTGGGTGTTAGTGGTTTTAGGTGTTGGTGGTTTTAGGTGTTGGTGGTTTTAGGTGTTAGTGGTTTTGGGTGTTATTCATTTTGGGTGTTATTGGTTTTGGGTGTTAATGATTTTGGGTGTTAGTGGTTTTGGGTGTTAGTGGTTTTGGATGTTAGTGGTTTTGGGTGTTAGTGGTTTTAGGTGTTAGTGGTTTTGGGTATTAGTGGTTTTGGGTGTGAATGGTTTTGGGTGTTAGTGGTTTTGGGTGTTAGTGGTTTTGGGTGTTAGTGGTTTGGGTGTTAATGGTTTTGGGTGTTATTGGTTTTGGGTGTTAGTGGTTTTGGGTGTTAGTGGTTTTGGGTGTTAGTGGTTTTGGGTGTTAGTGGTTTTGGTTGTTAATGGTTTTGGGATTTAGTGGTTTTGGGTGTTAGTGGTTTTAGGTGTTAGTGGTTTTGGGTGTTAATGGTTTTGGCTGTTAATGGTTTTGGGATGTAGTGGTTTTGGGTGTTAATGGTTTTGGTTGTTAATGGTTTTGGGATTTAGTGGTTTTGGGTGTTAGTGGTTTGAGGTGTTAATGGTTTTAGGTGTTAGAGGTTTCGGGTGTTAGTGGTTTTGGATGTTAGTGGATTTAGGTCTTTGTGGTTTTAGGTGTTAGTGGCTTTAGGTGTTAGTGGTTTTGGGAGTTAGTGGTTTTGGGTGTTAGTGGTTTTGGGTGTTAGTGGTTTTGGGCGTTAATGGTTTTGGTTGTTTGTGGTTTTGGGTGTTAGTGGTTATAGGTGTTAGTGGTTTTAGGTGTTAGTGGTTTTAGGTGTTAGTGGTT
This sequence comes from Somniosus microcephalus, assembly GCF_052327205.1. Taxonomy (NCBI): domain Eukaryota; kingdom Metazoa; phylum Chordata; class Chondrichthyes; order Squaliformes; family Somniosidae; genus Somniosus; species Somniosus microcephalus. Next base: position 162,425,111 of record NC_140988.1, read on the forward strand.
TTGAGTGTTAATGGTTTTGAGTGTTAGTGGTTTTGGGTGTTGGTGGTGTTGGGAGTTGGTGGTTTTGGGTGTTGTTGATTTTGGGTGTTAGTGGTTTTGGGTGTTGGTGTTTTTGGGTGTTAGTGGTTTTTGGTGTTTGTGGTTTTGGGTGTTATTGGTTTTGGGTGTTAGTGGTTTTGGGTGTTAGTGGTTTTCGGTGTTAGTGTTTTTGGGTAATAGTGGTTTTGGGTGTTAATGGTTTTGGGTGTTAGTGGTTTTGGGTGTTAGTGGTTTTGGGTGTTGGAGGTTTTAGGGGTTATTGGTTTTGGGTGTTAGTGTGTTTGGGCATTAGCGGTTCTGGGCGTTACTGGTTTTGGGCGTTAATGGTTTTAGATGTTAGTGGTTTTGGGTGTTAGTGGTTTAGGGTGTTGGTGGTTTTGGGTGATAGTGTTTTTGGGTATTAGTTGTTTTGGGTGTTAGTGGCTTTGGGTGTTAGTGGTTTTGGGTGTTAGTGGTTTTAGGTGTTTTTGGTTTCGGGTGTTAGTGTGTTTGGGCATTAGTAGTTTTGGGCGTTAGTGGTTTTGGCGTTATTGGTTTTAGGTGTTAGTGGTTTTGGGTGTTAGTGGTTTAGGGTGTTAATGGTTTTGGTTGTTAATGGTTTTGGGAATTAGTGGTTTTGGGTGTTAGTGGTTATAGGTGTTATTGGTTTTAGGTGTTAGTGGTTTTGGGCGTTAATGTTTTGGGTGTTAGTGGTTTTGGGTGTTAGTGGTTTTGGGTGTTGGAGGTTTTAGGGGTTATTGGTTTTGGGTGTTAGTGTGTTTGGGCATTAGCGGTTCTGGGCGTTACTGGTTTTGGACGTTAATGGTTTTAGATGTTAGTGGTTTTGGGTGTTAGTGGTTTAGGGTGTTGGTGGTTTTGGGTGATAGTGTTTTTGGGTATTAGTTGTTTTGGGTGTTAGTGGCTTTGGGTGTTAGTGGTTTTGGGTGTTAGTGGTTTTAGGTGTTTTTGGTTTCGGGTGTTAGTGTGTTTGGGCATTAGTAGTTTTGGGCGTTAGTGGTTTTGGCGTTATTGGTTTTAGGTGTTAGTGGTTTTGGGTGTTAGTGGTTTAGGGTGTTAATGGTTTTGGTTGTTAATGGTTTTGGGAATTAGTGGTTTTGGGTGTTAGTGGTTTTAGGTGTTATTGGTTTTAGGTGTTAGTGGTTTTGGGCGTTAATGTTTTGGGTGTTAGTGGTTTTGGGTGTTAGTGGTTTTGGGTGTTAGTGGTTTTAGGTGTCAATGGTTTTGGGTGTTAGTGGTTTTAGGTGTCAATGGTTTTGGGTGTTAGTGGTTTTAGGTGTTAGTGGTTTTATGTGTTAGTGGTTTTGGGTATTAGTGGTTTTGGGTGTTAGTGGTTTGGGTGTTAATGGTTTTGGGTGTTAGTGGTTTTGGGTGTTAATGGTTTTAGGTGTCAATGGTTTTGGGTGTTAGTGGTTTTAGGTGTTAGTGGTTTTGGGTATTAGTGGTTTTGGGTGTTAGTGGTTTTGGGTGCTAGTGGTTTTGGGTGCTAGTGGTTTTGGGTGTTAATGGTTTTAGGTGTCAATGGTTTTGGGTGTTAGTGGTTTTAGGTGTTAGTGGTTTTGGGTATTAGTGGTTTTGGGTGTTAATGGTTTTGGGATTTAGTGGTCTTGGGTGTTAGTGGTTTTAGGTGTTAGTGGTTTTGGGTGTTAATGGTTTTGGTTGTTAATGGCTTTGGGATTTAGTGGTTTTGGGTGTTTGTGGCTTTGGGTGTTGGTGGTTTTGGGTGTTGGTGGTTTTCGGTGTTCGTGTTTTTGGTGTTTGTGGTTTTGGGTGTTATTGGTTTTGGGTGCTGGTGTTTTTGGGTGCTGGTGTTTTTGGGTGTTAGTGGTTTTTGGTGTTTGTGGTTTTGGGTGTTATTGGTTTTGGGTGTTAGTGGTTTTGGGTGTTAGTGGTTTTCGGTGTTCGTGTTTTTGGGTAATAGTGGTTTTGGATGTTAATGGTTTTGGGTGTTAGTGGTTTTGGGTGTTAGTGGTTTTGGGTGTTGGAGGTTTTAGAGGTTATTGGTTTTGGGTGTTAGTGTGTTTGGGCATTAGCGGTTCTGGGCGTTACTGGTTTTGGGCGTTAATGGTTTTAGATGTTAGTGGTTTTGGGTGTTAGTGGTTTTGGGTGTTGGTGGTTTTGGGTGATAGTGTTTTTGGGTATTAGTTGTTTTGGGTGTTAGTGGCTTTGGGTGTTAGTGGTTTTGGGTGTTAGTGGTTTTAGGTGTTTTTGGTTTCGGGTGTTAGTGTGTTTGGGCATTAGTAGTTTTGGGCGTTAGTGGTTTTGGCGTTATTGGTTTTAGGTGTTAGTGGTTTTGGGTGTTAGTGGTTTAGGGTGTTAATGGTTTTGGGTGTTAATGGTTTTGGGAATTAGTGGTTTTGGGTGTTAGTGGTTTTAGGTGTTATTGGTTTTAGGTGTTAGTGGTTTTGGGCGTTAATGTTTTGGGTGTTAGTGGTTTTGGGTGTTAGTGGTTTTGGGTGTTAGTGGTTTTGGGCTTTAATGGATTTGGCTGTTAGTGGTTTTGGGTTTTAGTTGTTTTAGGTGTTAGTGGTTTTAGGTGTTAGTGGTTTTATGTGTTAGTGGTTTTAGGTGTTATTGGTTTTAGGTGTTAGTGGCTTTGGGTGTTTGTGGTTTTGGGTGTTAATGGTTTTGGGTGTTCGTTGTGTTGTGTTTTAGTGGTATTGTGTGTTAGTGGTATTGTGTGTTAGTGGTATTGTGTGTTTGTGGTTTTGGGTGTTAGTGGTTTTGGGTGTTAGTGGTTTTGGGTGTTAGTGGTTTTAGGTGTTAGTGGTTTTAGGTGTTGGTGGTTTTAGGTGTTAGTGGTTTTGGGTGTTATTCATGTTGGGTGTTATTGGTTTTGGGTGTTAATGATTTTGGGTGTTAGTGGTTTTGGGTGTTAGTGGTATTGGATGTTAGTGGTTTTGGGTGTTAGTGGTTTTATGTGTCAGTGGTTTTGGGTGTTAGTTGTTTAGGGTGTTAATGGATTTGGGTGTTCATGGTTTTGGGAATTAGTGGTTTTGGCTGTTAGTGGTTTTAGGTGTTAGAGGTGTTAGGTGTTAATGGTTTTAGATGTTAGTGGTTTTGAGTGTTAGTGGTTTTGGGTGTTCGTGGTTTTCGGTGTTACTGGTTTTAGTTGTTAGAGGTTTTGGGTGTTAGTGGTATTAGGTGTTAGTGGTTTTAGGTGTTCGTGGTTTTCGGTGTTACTGGTTTTAGGTGTTAGAGGTGTTAGGTGTTAGTGGTATTAGGTGTTAGTGGTTTTAGGTGTTCGTGGTTTTGGGTGTTAGTGGTTTTAGGCGTTAGTGGTTTTGGGTGTTAGTGGTTTTAGGTGTCAATGGTTTTGGGTGTTAGTGGTTTTAGGTGTCAATGGTTTTGGGTGTTAGTGGTTTTAGGTGTTAGTGGTTTTATGTGTTAGTGGTTTTGGGTGTTAATGGTTTTAGGTGTCAATGGTTTTGGGTGTTAGTGGTTTTAGGTGTTCGTGGTTTTGGGTATTCGTGGTTTTGGGTGTTAGTGGTTTTGGGTGCTAGTGGTTTTGGGTGCTAGTGGTTTTGGGTGTTAATGGTTTTAGGTGTCAATGGTTTTGGGTGTTAGTGGTTTTAGGTGTTAGTGGTTTTGGGTATTAGTGGTTTTGGGTGTTAATGGTTTTGGGTGTTAGTGGTTTTGGGTGTTAATGGTTTTGGGTGTTAGTGGTTTTGGGTGTTAGTGGTTTTGGTTGTTAATGGTTTTGGGATTTAGTGGTTTTGGGTGTTAGTGGTTTTAGGTGTTTGTGGTTTTGGGTGTTAATGGTTTTGGTTGTTAATGGTTTTGGGATTTAGTGGTTTTGGGTGTTAGTGGTTTGAGGTGTTAATGGTTTTAGGTGTTAGAGGTTTCGGGTGTTAGTGGTTTTGGGTGTTAGTGGATTTAGGTCTTTGTTGTTTTAGGTGTTAGTGGCTTTAGGTGTTAGTGGTTTTGGGAGTTAGTGGTTTTGGGTGTTCGTGGTTTTGGGTGTTAGTGGTTTTGGGCGTTAATGGTTTTGGTTGTTTGTGGATTTGGGTGTTAGTGGTTATAGGTGTTAGTGGTTTCAGGTGTTAGTGGTTTTAGGTGTTAGTGGTTTTAGGTGTTAGTGGTTTTGAGTGTTAATGGTTTTGAGTGTTAGTGGTTTTGGGTGTTTGTGGCTTTGGGTGTTGGTGGTTTTGGGTGTTGGTGGTGTTGGGAGTTGGTGGTTTTGGGTGCTGGTGTTTTTGGGTGTTAGTGGTTTTTGGTGTTTGTGGTTTTGGGTGTTATTGGTTTTGGGTGTTAGTGGTTTTGGGTGTTAGTGGTTTTTGGTGTTCGTGTTTTTGGGTAATAGTGGTTTTGGATGTTAATGGTTTTGGGTTTTAGTGGTTTTGGGTGTTAGTGGTTTTGGGTGTTGGAGGTTTTAGAGGTTATTGGTTTTGGGTGTTAGTGTGTTTGGGCATTAGCGGTTCTGGGCGTTACTGGTTTTGGGCGTTAATGGTTTGAGATGTTCGTGGTTTTGGGTGTTAGTGGTTTTGGGTGTTGGTGGTTTTGGGTGATAGTGTTTTTGGGTATTAGTTGTTTTGGGTGTTAGTGGCTTTGGGTGTTAGTGGTTTTGTGTTCGTGGTTTTAGGTGTTTTTGGTTTCGGGTGTTAGTGTGTTTGGGCATTAGTAGTTTTGGGCGTTAGTGGTTTTGGCGTTATTGGTTTTAGGTGTTAGTGGTTTTGGGTGTTAGTGGTTTAGGGTGTTAATGGTTTTGGGTGTTAATGGTTTTGGGAATTAGTGGTTTTGGGTGTTAGTGGTTTTGGGTGTTAGTGGTTTTAGGTGTTATTGGTTTTAGGTGTTAGTGGTTTTGGGCGTTAATGTTTTGGGTGTTAGTGGTTTTGGGTGTTCGTGGTTTTGGGTGTTAGTGGTTTTGGGCTTTAATGGTTTTGGCTGTTAGTGGTTTTGGGTTTTAGTTGTTTTAGGTGTTAGTGGTTTTAGGTGTTAGTGGTTTTATGTGTTAGTGGTTTTAGGTGTTATTGGTTTTAGGTGTTAGTGGATTTGGGTGTTCGTGGTTTTGGGTGTTAGTGGTTTTGGGTGTTAATGGTTTTGGGTGTTCGTTGTTTTGTGTTTTAGTGGTATTGTGTGTTAGTGGTTTTGGGTGTTTGTGGTTTTGGGTGTTAGTGGTTTTGGGTGTTAGTGGTTTTGGGTGTTAGTGGTTTTAGGTGTTAGTGGTTTTGGGTGTTAGTGCTTTTGGGTGTTAGTGGTTTTAGGTGTTAGTGGTTTTAGGTGTTGGTGGTTTTAGGTGGTAGTGGTTTTGGGTGTTATTCATTTTGGGTGTTATTGGTTTTGGGTGTTCATGATTTTGGGTGTTAGTGGTTTTGGGTGTTAGTGGTTTTGGGTGTTAGTGGTTTTGGGTGTTAGTGGTTTTGGATGTTAGTGGTTTTGGGTGTTAGTGGTTTTGGGTGTTCGTTGTTTTGGGTGTTAGTGGTTTTAGGTGTTAGAGGTTTTAGGTGTTCGTGGTTTTAGATGTTAGTGGTTTTCAGTGTTAGTGGTTTTGCGTGTTAGTGGTTTTGGGTGTTAGTGGTTTTGGGCATTAGTGGTTTTGGGTGTTAATGGTTTTGGTGTTGTTGGTTTTGGGTGTCAGTGGTTTTGGGTGTTAGTGGTTTTAGGTGTTAGTGGTTTTGGGTGTTAGTGGTTTAGGGTGTTAATGATTTTGGGTTTTAATGGTTTTGGGAATTAGTGGTTTTGGGTGTTAGTGGTTTTAGGTGTTAGTGGTTTTAGGTGTTGGTGGTTTTAGGTGTTAGTGGTTTTGGGTGTTATTCATTTTGGGTGTTATTGGTTTTGGGTGTTAATGATTTTGGGTGTTCGTGGTTTTGGGTGTTAGTGGTTTTGGATGTTAGTGGTTTTGGGTGTTAGTGGTTTTATGTGTCAGTGGTTTTGGGTGTTAGTTGTTTAGGGTGTTAATGGATTTGGGTGTTAATGGTTTTGGGAATTAGTGGTTTTGGCTGTTAGTGGTTTTAGGTGTTAGAGGTGTTAGGTGTTAATGGTTTTAGATGTTAGTGGTTTTGAGTGTTAGTGGTTTTGGGTGTTTGTGGTTTTCGGTGTTACTGGTTTTAGGTGTTAGAGGTTTTAGGTGTTCGTGGTTTTAGATGTTAGTGGTTTTCAGTGTTAGTGGTTTTGGGTGTTAGTGGTTTTGGGTGTTCGTTGTTTTGGGTGTTAGTGGTTTTAGGTTTTAGAGGTTTTAGGTGTTAGTGGTTTTAGATGTTATTGGTTTTCAGTGTTAGTGGTTTTGCGTGTTAGTGGTTTTGGGTGTTAGTGGTTTTGGGCATTAGTGGTTTTGGGTGTGAATGGTTTTGGGTGTTGTTGGTTTTGGGTGTTATTGGTTTTGGGTGTCAGTGGTTTTGGGTGTCAGTGGTTTTGCGTGTTAGTGGTTTTAGGTGTTAGTGGTTTTGGGTGTTCGTGGTTTAGGGTGTTAAAGATTTTGGCCTAGATTTTCAGTAGCTTGCGCCAGCAGTTAGCGACTTAAGAGAAGTGATTTCCGGGCGCTATGCGTGTAGCGCCCGGGCGCAGCGCAGTTTGCGCTCCGCCCCAAATTAAGTTGCCCGTTAGCGCCGGCGCAAAGTTTAGCGCCCGCCCGGATGCGCGCGCAGAAAATGACGTCACATCCTCATGCAACGCCCTTTGGCCGCCCCGATTGCAAACTTCAGTCGGACCGCCCCATTGTGCGGCTGGCGGCCGGAGCGTTTGGAAAAAGGAACGCAACACAACCAGCGCGGGCCCCGGGGGGCGCTAATTAAAGGGAACGTCCTCTCCAGTATAAAGGCCATCCTTTTTTCAGAAAACAGTCTTGTGCAACGCATTTCTGGAGACACAACAAGGAGGATAGCTAACTGGTTTCAAGCAGCAAGAGGCAGGTATTTTTGGACTCAGGCAATAGCGCTGCAAGTGGCCATTTGGAAATTAGACTGTTTGCCAGGATTTGATGGGGGCTGCATGGGGTGCCAACGCGCAGCTGCAGCGCCATATCCGTAGGGCTCGCAGACGCATTGTGAGAGGGGCAGCCCTGGCTAGAGGCAGAGGGGGCTACAGGCGTCGGCCACGTAGGCCTTACCCAGTCAGGCTATACCGCCAGCAGCGCTCCTACCTAAACATGAGTGCCGCGCGATGTGTTAGAAGGCTCCGATTCCGAAAGGAGGTGATTGCAGAGATCTGCCACCTGCTTCGCCGAGATCTGCGGCCAAAGCTCAGGTGCAGGACGTCTCTGTCGGTGGAAGTGAAGGTGACGGTGGCATTGAACTTCTATGCCACCGGCTCCTTCCAATACGCTGCTGGGGACATAGCAAACATCTCCCAGTACGGCGCGCATCGTTGCATCCGCCACGTGACCGAAGCACTGTTCAGAAGGAGAAGCCAATTCATCTCCTTCCCCATGGCCCTCGAGAGCCAGCATCAGCGCGCATTGGGATTTGCCAGACTTGGGGAATTCCCCTTGGTGCAGGGCGCCATTGACTGTACGCATGTGGCTTTGCGGGCCCCTCTGGAGCATGGCGAGCAGTATCGCAACAGGAAGGGCTACCATTCTCTGAATGTGCAGCTGGTATGTGACCACAAGCAGCGCATCATGGCAGTCAATGCCAGCTTCCCAGGCAGCAGCCACGATGCCTTTATCCTGCGGCAGAGTACTGTGCATGACATGTTCCAGGCACAGCCTTCCCCAAGAGGATGGCTCATCGGGGACAAAGGCTATCCTTTGTGCACCTGGCTCATGACCCCGCTTCGCGCGCCCAGGACCGCTGCTGAAGAGGCCTACAACGAGAGCCATCAAACCACCCACAACATCATCGAGCTAACTATTGGGGTCCTCAAGCAGCGGTTCCGCTGCCTTGATCGCTCCGGAGGTGCTCTCCAGTATTCGCCGGACTGGGTCTCCCAATTTGTGGTGGTTTGCTGCATGCTACACAACCTGGCTATCCGCAGGACTCAGGCACTGCCACCTGACGTTGGACCAGCACCTCAGGAGGAGAAGCAGGAGGAGCATGAGGAGGAGGAGGAGGAGCAGGAGTACGTTCCCAGGAGGGAGCGACCAGGGCCAAGGGCCGCACGACGCCACCTTATTACACGGTACTTCTAAGCCCCCTGTCAGGGAATGGCCAGGGGCCATGAGGGAAGATGAATGCAGCCGCTCCGCAAGCCCTCAGCCGGCGAAGCCAACAAACACTAAGAAGAACAACCATGGAGACTGCATGAATAAAATAATTTTTTATTGCACAAAAATGAAAAGCCCTTCCCACATGAATCCCCAAAAACAATAAACGGGCCCCACAAAAAGACCAACAAACGACTCACTCGCACAAACTGGGGAGGAGCCACTCCACCTTTATTGAAACCGGGCCTCAACGTCGGCCTAACGCAAAAAATAAGCCCTCCAAAAGCACAACCATGGGCAAAATAAAGATGGCCACCGCCATATTAAAGGAAAGCTGGCCACACCCTCTACTGAGTGGCCCGCGAGGGCGAGACCTTGGCCAGCATTTTGCCTCCCCTGCCCTGCCTGCTGCTCCTTCGCAAGCTCTGCCCAGTGGCTGCTGCGAGGCTGGGGGAAGGCGCCTGAGGCTCAGATGCCCTTCCGCCAGATGCCGCTGGGGGGCGGCCTACACGGCGTTTGGGCCTCGAGGGGCCGTCTGCTGAGTGGCGCACCTGAGCCTGGCCACCATCAGCTGCAGCCGCTTGCCGTCGACGCCCCAGAGGGGGAATGGCGGCGACGGATGGCGCAATGTGGGCCAGCTGGCGTCTGGGATGCGCTGGCTGGTGCTGTGGCGCGGTGGCACTCGGCCGGGCCCGCACTGCAGGAACCGCAGCAATCAGCCGACGGGCGGCTTGCTGGGATGGTCCAGCGCGGCGCCTGCCCTGGCGATGCCTGCCTGAGACAGCGCGTGTGGCAGCAGTGAGTGGCCCTGTGGTCCTGGTGTGCGCGCGCATCACATCCGCCAGGGTCTTGACGGCATCAGTTAGCATGCGGCCAGTCGCGGCAGTTGCTGCCCCGAACTCGCGCACACTGGTCGCCAGCGACTCGATGGCCTCAGGCATGCGCCCCACCACGCTCATGAGCTCCGTGTGGCGCCGGTCCGAGTCGTCGGCCATCTGATCCAGCTTCCGCACCTCCTCCGAAGTGAAGGTGTCCGGACTGGAGTCGCGACTCTCCCGCTGGGGAGGAGGGGGCCGAACTAGGGGACCCTTGCCGCATTGGTGACGCGAGTTTGCCGAGCAGCAGCACTCCCCTCTGATCCTTCCCCCCTTTGGGGGGGAAGGCCGCGGGCCACGCGCACGGCTCCTGGGTGGCTGGACGCCACTGGTCCCAGAAGCTGCATTGCCCTGCGACAGTTCCTCCAGGCACTCGTCCAGTGAGGAGGTGTCAAGCATTTCCTCCTCTCCTGCGGGACGTGACTGTTCCCCCGAAGGTCCGGCTTGCTCCTCCTCCTCCTCCTGGTCAGAGGTGCTGTCACTGGCAGCCTCAGGGTCCTGGTCGTCACCAGCTGAAAGCAGGAATGCACAAGAGTAGCTTCAGAGTGAGGAGACGGCGTCAGCGAGGGAGTTAGGACTGGTGGGATTCAGCGCATTGCTGGGACAGTGGCAAAGGAGGTAGCTCGGATGGGCCAGTGCGACGCGAGAGGGCCAAAAGGCGAGGTCCTTACCATTGCCGGGCAGTGGAGGGTCGGATACACCGCACGCTGTGGGGACAATCACACGGGCTCCCATGAGCACACACACGCGCTCCTCCAGCCGAGTGAGCTTCTGCAGCTTGGCGCGGCCACCCCTGGCACGGGCCTGGCGATTAAACGCTACTTTAGCCTGCAAGAGAAAGGACGGGCTGTAAGTTCGCAGTGAAGCCCTGATGTAGTGTGCACTGCCTCCCATGGTGGAATAGCTTGGACAGAGTGAAGCCCTGATGTAGTGTGCACTGCCTCCCATGGTGGAATAGCTTGGACAGAGTGAAGCCCTGATGTAGTGTGCACTGCCTCCCATGGTGGAATAGCTTGGACAGAGTGAAGCCCTGATGTACTGTCCACTGCCTCCCATGTTGGAATAGCTTGGACAGAGTGAAGCCCTGATGTACTGTGCACTGCCTCCCATGGTGGAATAGCTTGGACAGAGTGAAGCCCTGATGTAGTGTGCACTGCTTCCCATGGTGGAATAGCTTGGACAGAGTGAAGCCCTGATGTAGTGTGCACTGCCTCCCATGGTGGAATAGCTTGGACAGAGTGAAGCCCTGATGTACTGTCCACTGCCTCCCATGGTGGAATAGCTTGGCCAAAGTGTAGAGTGCCGAATGGCCATTTGATGCTCATGACTGTCCCAATGCTGCTGGCTGAGGGCTGGCCAATAGGACTTTCAGGTCCCTTTGCCCATCATGTCAGGTGTACATGCAAGAATGAGGAGGAGACTGGAAAGGCTACTCACCCTCACAATCCTGGTCAGATCGTTGTATTTCTTACGGCATTGTTTGTGGGTCCTGGGGGCCTCGCCGGTGAACGTCACCCTCTGGGCGATCTGCTTCCAGGCTTTGGTGTAGTCGTGGTGGGTTGGATTCCTCCCACTCTCTGGAAACAAGATCTTGCGCCTCACCTCCAGAGCTGTGACCATTCTGTCCAGATCACCCTCTGAGAAGCGCAGGGCACGCTGACGGGCCTTCTCTGGCGTTGCCATGACTCCCTGGGGCTGAGCAGTAGTGTTGAGGCCTCTTTGCAAGGCTGCAGTGTGCAGGGCGTGGCAGCAGACCAATTCGTCCCTTCCCCCTTTAAGAGCTGGTCGGCACCACGGGGTCTGCTGTCAGTGCAAAAATGACCGCACCCGTGCTGTGCCCCGCCTGGGCGCTATCCCTCTGGACCGCCGGCTTAGCGCCTAAAGGTAGGAGTGCAACGCCTCTTTTAGCGCTCCACCACTCTCTTAGGGCGAAGCCACTGAATTTCCGGCAACGGGGCGCTACTTTGGGGCGGGCGCTAACTTCGGGCGGGCGCTAAGGTTAGCGCCCCAAAACTGTCTGTACTGAAAATCTAGCCCTTTGGGTTTTAATGGTTTTGGGAATTAGTGGTTTTGGGTGTTAGTGGTTTTAGCTGTTAGTGGCTTTAGGTGTTTGTGGTATTAAGTGTTAGTGGTTTTAGGTGTTAGTGGTTTTGGGTGTTAGTGGTTTTAGGTGTTAGTGGTTTTAGGTGTCAATGGTTTTGGGTGTTAGTGGTTTTAGGTGTCAATGGTTTTGGGTGTTAGTGGTTTTAGGTGTTAGTGGTTTTATGTGTTAGTGGTTTTGGGTATTAGTGGTTTTGGGTGTTAGTGGTTTTGGGTGTTAATGGTTTTAGGTGTCAATGGTTTTGGGTGTTAGTGGTTTTAGGTGTTAGTGGTTTTGGGTATTAGTGGTTTTGGGTGTTAGTGGTTTTGGGTGCTATTGGTTTTGGGTGCTAGTGGTTTTGGGTGTTTGTGGCTTTGGGTGTTGGTGGTTTTGGGTGTTGGTGGTGTTGGGAGTTGGTGGTTTTGGGTGTTGGTGGTTTTGGGTGTTAGTGGTTTTGGGTGTTAGTGGTTTTCGGTGTTCGTGTTTTTGGGTAATAGTGGTTTTGGATGTTAATGGTTTTGTGTGTTAGTGGATTTGTTTCTTAGTGGTTTTTGGTGTTAGTGTTTTGGGTGTTAGTGGTTTTTGGTTTTCGTGGTTTTAGGTGTTAGTGGTTTTAGGTGTTAGTGGTTTTATGTGTTAGTGGTTTTCGGTGTTAGTGGCTTTGGGTGTTCATATTTTGGGTGTTAGTGGTTTTGTGTGTTAGTGGTTTTGGCTGTTACTGTTTTGGGGTTTTAGTGGTTTTAGGTGTTAGTGGCTTTAGCTGTTAGTGGTTTTATGTTTTAGTGGTTTAAGGTGTTATTGGTTTTAGGTGTTAGTGCTTTGGGTGTTCATGTTTTGGGTGTTAGTGGTTTTGGGTGATTGTGGTTTTGGGTGTTAGTGGTTTTGGGAATTAGTGGTTTTAGGTGTTACCGGTTTTAGGTGTTAGTGGTTTTGGGTGTCAGTGGTTTTGGGTGTTAGTGGTTTTAGGTATTAGTGGTTTTCGATGTTAGTGGTTTTTGGTGTTATTGGTTTTAGGTGTTAGTGGTTTTGGGCGTTCATATTTTGGGTGTTAGTGGGTTTGGGGGTTAGTGGTTTTGGGTGTTAGTGGTTTTGGGTGTTAGTGGTTTTGGGTGTTGGTGGTTTTGAGTGTTAGTGGTTTTGGGTGTTAATCGTTTTGGGTGTTAGTGGTTTTAGATGTTAGTGGTATTAGATGTTAGTGGTTTTGGGCGTTAATATTTTGGGTGTTAGTGGTTTTGTGTGTTTGTGGTTTTGGGTGTTAGTGGGTTTGGGGGTTAGTGGTTTTGGGTGTTAGTGATTTTGGTGTTAGTGGTTTTGGGTGTTAGTGGTTTTGGGTGTTAGTGGTTTTGGGCGTTAATGGTTTTGGCTGTTAGTGGTTTTAGGTGTTAGTGGTATTAGATGTTAGTGGTTTTGAGTGTAAATAGTTTCGGGTGTTAGTGGTTTTAGGTGTTAGTGGTTTAAGGTGTTAGTGATTTTGGATGTTAGTGGTTTTGGGTGTTAGTGGTTTTGGGCCTTAGTGGTTTTGGGTGTTATTGGTTGTAGGTGTTACTGGTTTTAGCTGTTAGTGGTTTGAGGTGTTAGTGGTTTTAGGTGTTAGTGGTTTTGGGTGTTAGTCATTTTGGGTGTTATTGGTTTTGGGTGTTAATGGTTTTGGCTGTTAGTGGTTTTGGGTTTTAGTGGTTTTGGATGTTAGTGGTTTTAGGTGTTAGTGGTATTAGATGTTAGTGGTTTTGAGTGTAAATAGTTTCGGGTGTTTGTGGTTTTGGGCATTACTGGTTTTGGGTGTTAGTGGTTTTGGGTGCTAGTGGTTTTGGGTGCTAGTGGTTTTGGGTGTTAATGGTTTTGGGTGTTAGTGGTTTTGGGTGCTAGTGGTTTTGGGTGCTAGTGGTTTTGGGTATTAGTGGTTTTGGGTGTTAGTGGTTTTGGGTGCTAGTGGTTTTGGGTGCTAGTGGTTTTGGGTGTTAATGGTTTTAGGTGTCAATGGTTTTGGGTGTTAGTGGTTTTAGGTGTTCGTGGTTTTGGGTACTAGTGGTTTTGGGTGTTAATGGTTTTGGGTGTTAGTGGTTTTGGGTGTTAGTGGTTTTGAGTGTTTGTGGTTTTGGGTGTTAGTGGTTTTAGGTGTTAGTGGTTTTAGGTGTTGGTGGTTTTATGTGTTAGTGGTTTTGGGTGTTATTGGTTTTGGGTGTTAGTGGTTTTAGGTGTTGTGGTTTTAGGTGTTAGTGATTTTAGGTGTTCGTGGTTTTGGTTGTTGTGGCTTTGGGTGTTGGTATTTTTGGGTGTTGGTGGTTTTCGGAGTTGGTGGTTTTGGGTGTTAGTGGTTTTGGGTGTTGGTGGTTTAGGGTGTTAATGGTTTTGGGTGTTAATAGTTTTGGGAATTAGTGGTTTTGGGTGTTAGTGGTTTTAGGTGTTAGTGGTTTTAGGTGTTAATGGTTTTAGGTGTTCGTGGTTTTAGGTGTTAGTGGTTTTAGGTGTCAGTGGATTTAGGTGTTAGTCGTTTTGATGTTAGTGGTTTTGAGTGTTAGTGGCTTTAGGTGTTAGTGGTTTTGGATGTTAGTGGTTTTAGGTGTTATTGGTTTTAGGTGTTACTGGTTTTGGGCGTTAATGTTTTGGGTGTTAATGGTTTTGTGTGTTTGTGGTTTTGAGTGTTATTGGTTTTGGGTGTTAGTGGTTTTTGATGTTAGTGGTTTTGGGTGATACTGGTTTTGGGTGTTAGTGGTTTTGGGTGTTGGTGGTTTTGGGTGTTAGTGGTTTTGGGTATTAGTGGTTTTGGATGTTAATGGTTTTGTGTGTTAGTGGATTTGTTTCTTAGTGGTTTTTGGTGTTAGGGCTAGATTTTCAGTTGCTTGCGCCAGCAGTTAGCGCCTTAAGAGAAGTGATTTCCGGGCGCTATGCGTGTAGCGCCCGGGCGCAGCGCAGTTTGCGCCCCGCCCCAAATTAAGTTGCCCGTTAGCGCCGGCGCAAAGTTTAGCGCCCGCCCGGATGCGCGCGCAGAAAATGACGTCACATCCTCGTGCAACGCCCTTTGGCCGCCCCGATTGCAAACTTCAGTCGGACCGCCCCATTGTGCGGCGGGCGGCCGGAGCGTTTGGAAAAAGGAACGCAACACAACCAGCGCGGGCCCCGGGGGGCGCTAATTAAAGGGAACGTCCTCTCCAGTATAAAGGCCATCCTTTTTTCAGAAAACAGTCTTGTGCAACGCATTTCTGGAGACACAACAAGGAGGATAGCTAACTGGTTTCAAGCAGCAAGAGCCAGGTATTTTTGGACTCAGGCAACAGCGCTGCAAGTGGCCATTTGGAAATTAGAGTGTTTGCCAGGATTTGATGGGGGTTGCATGGGGTGCCAACGCGGAGCTGCAGCTCCATGTCCGTAGGGCTCGCAGACGCATTGTGAGAGGGGCAGCCCTGGCTAGAGGCAGAGGGGGCTACAGGCGTCGGCCACGTAGGCCTTACCCAGTCAGGCTATACCGCCAGCAGCGCTCCTACCTAAACATGAGTGCCGCGCGATGTGTTAAAAGGCTCCGATTCCGAAAGGGGGTGATTGCAGAGATCTGCCACCTGCTTCGCCGAGATCTGCGGCCAAAGCTCAGGTGCAGGACGTCTCTGTCGGTGGAAGTGAAGGTGACGGTGGCATTGAACTTCTATGCCACCGGCTCCTTCCAATACGCTGCTGGGGACATAGCAAACATCTCCCAGTACGGCGCGCATCGCTGCATCCGCCAGGTGACCGAAGCACTGTTCAGAAGGAGAAGCCAATTCATCTCCTTCCCCATGGCCCTGGAGAGCCAGCATCAGCGCGCATTGGGATATTCCAGACTCGGGGAATTCCCCTTGGTGCAGGGCGCCATTGACTGTACGCATGTGGCTTTGCGGGCCCCTCTGGAGCATGGCGAGCAGTATCGCAACAGGAAGGGCTACCATTCTCTGAATGTGCAGCTGGTCTGTGACCACAAGCAGCGCATCATGGCAGTCAATGCCAGCTTCCCAGGCAGCAGCCACGATGCCTTTATCCTGCGGCAGAGTACTGTGCATGACATGTTCCAGGCACAGCCTCCCCCAAGAGGATGGCTACTCGGGGACAAAGGCTATCCTTTGTGCACCTGGCTCATGACCCCGCTCTGCGCGCCCAGGACCGCTGCTGAAGAGGCCTACAACGAGAGCCATCAAACCACCCGCAACATCATCGAGCTAACTATTGGGGTCCTCAAGCAGCGGTTCCGCTGCCTTGATCGCTCCGGAGGAGCTCTCCAGTATTCGCCGGACTGGGTCTCCCAATTTGTGGTGGTTTGCTGCATGCTACACAACCTGGCTATCCGCAGGACTCAGGCACTGCCACCTGACGTTGGACCAGCACCTCAGGAGGAGGAGCAGGAGGAGCATGAGGAGGAGGAGGAGGAGGAGGAGGAGGAGCAGGAGTACGTTCCCAGGAGGGAGCGACCAGGGCCAAGGGCCGCACGACGCCACCTTATTACACGGTACTTCTAAGCCCCCTGTCAGGGAATGGCCAGGGGCCATGAGGGAAGATGAATGCAGCCGCTCCGCAAGCCCTCAGCCGGCGAAGCCAACAAACACTAAGAAGAACAACCATGGAGACTGCATGAATAAAGATAATTTTTTATTACACAAAAATGAAAAGCCCTTCCCACATGAATCCCCAAAAACAATAAACGGGCCCCACAAAAAGCCCAACAAACGACTCACTCCCACAAACTGGGGAGGAGCCACTCCACCTTTATTGAAACCGGGCCTCAACGTCGGCCTAACGCAAAAAAAAAGCCCTCCAAAAGCACAACCATGGGCAAAATAAAGATGGCCACCGCCATATTAAAGGAAAGCTGGCCACACCCTCTACTGAGTGGCCCGCGAGGGCGAGACCTTGGCCAGCATTTTGCCTCCCCTGCCCTGCCTGCTGCTCCTTCGCAAGCTCTGCCCAGTGGCTGCTGCGAGGCTGGGGGAAGGCGCCTGAGGCTCAGATGCCCTTCCGCCAGATGCCGCT
Source organism: Somniosus microcephalus (assembly GCF_052327205.1). Taxonomy (NCBI): domain Eukaryota; kingdom Metazoa; phylum Chordata; class Chondrichthyes; order Squaliformes; family Somniosidae; genus Somniosus; species Somniosus microcephalus. The sequence continues at coordinate 162,441,174 of NC_140988.1, forward strand.
GGGGGGCGGCCTACACGGCGTTTGGGCCTCGAGGGGCCGTCTCCTGAGTGGCGCACCTGAGCCTGGCCACCATCAGCTGCAGCCGCTTGCCCTTGACGCCCCAGAGGGGGAATGGCGGCGACGGATGGCGCAATGTGGGCCAGCTGGCGTCTGGGATGCGCTGGCTGGTGCTGTGGCGCGGTGGCACTCGGCCGGGCCCGCACTGCAGGATCCGCAGCAATCAGCCGACGGCCGGCTTGCTGGGATGGTCCAGCGCGGCGCCTGCCCTGGCGATGCCTGCCTGAGACAGCGCGTGTGGCAGCAGTGAGTGGCCCTGTGGTCCTGGTGTGCGCGCGCATCACATCCGCCAGGGTCTTGACGGCATCAGTTAGCATGCGGCCAGTTGCGGCAGTTGCTGCCCCGAACTCGCGCACACTGGTCGCCAGCGACTCGATGGCCTCAGGCATGCGCCCCACCACGCTCATGAGCTCCGTGTGGCGCCGGTCCGAGTCGTCGGCCATCTGATCGAGCTTCCGCACCTCCTCCGAAGTGAAGGTGTCCGGACTGGAGTCGCGACTCTCCCGCTGGGGAGGAGGGGGCCGAACTAGGGGACCCTTGCCGCGTTGGTGACGGCGAGTGTGCCGAGCAGCAGCACTCCCCTCTGATCTTTCCCCCCTTTGGGGGGAAGGCCGCGGGCCACGCGCACGGCTGCTGGGTGGCTGGACGCCACTGGTCCCAGAAGCTGCATTGCCCTGCGACAGTTCCTCCAGGCACTCGTCCAGTGAGGAGGTGTCGAGCATTTCCTCCTCTCCTGCGGGACGTGACTGTTCCCCCGAAGGTCCGGCTTGCTCCTCCTCCTCCTCCTGGTTGGAGGTGCTGTCACTGGCAGCCTCAGGGTCCTGGTCGTCACCAGCTGAAAGCAGGAATGCACAAGAGTAGCTTCAGAGTGAGGAGACGGCATCAGCGAGGGAGTTAGGACTGGTGGGATTCAGCGCATTGGTGGGACAGTGGCAAAGGAGGTAGCTCGGATGGGCCAGTGCGACGCGAGAGGGCCAAAAGGCGAGGTCCTTACCATTGCCGGGCAGTGGAGGGTCGGATACACCGCACGCTGTGGGGACAATCACACGGGCTCCCATGAGCACACACACGCGCTCCTCCAGCCGAGTGAGCTTCTGCAGCTTGGCGCGGCCACCCCTGGCACGGGCCTGGCGATTAAACGCTACTTTAGCCTGCAAGAGAAAGGACGGGCTGTAAGTGCGCAGTGAAGCCCTGATGTAGTGTGCACTGCCTCCCATGGTGGAATAGCTTGGACAGAGTGAAGCCCTGATGTAGTGTGCACTGCCTCCCATGGTGGAATAGCTTGGACAGAGTGAAGCCCTGATGTACTGTCCACTGCCTCCCATGGTGGAATAGCTTGGCCAAAGTGTAGAGTGCCGAATGGCCATTTGATGCTCATGACTGTCCCAATGCTGCTGGCTGAGGGCTGGCCAAAAGGACTTTCAGGTCCCTTTGCCCATCATGTCAGGTGTACATGCAAGAATGAGGAGGAGACTGGAAAGGCTACTCACCCTCACAATCCTGGTCAGATCGTTGTATTTCTTACGGCATTGTTTGTGGGTCCTGGGGGCCTCGCCGGTGAACGTCACCCTCTGGGCGATCTGCTTCCAGGCTTTGGTGTAGTCGTGGTGGGTTGGATTCCTCCCACTCTCTGGAAACAAGATCTTGCGCCTCACCTCCAGAGCTGTGACCATTATGTCCAGATCACCCTCTGAGAAGCGCAGGGCACGCTGACGGGCCTTCTCTGGCGTTGCCATGACTCCCTGGGGCTGAGCAGTAGTGTTGAGGCCTCTTTGCAAGGCTGCAGTGTGCAGGGCGTGGCAGCAGACCAATTCGTCCCTTCCCCCTTTAAGAGCTGGTCGGCACCACGGGGTCTGCTGTCAGTGCAAAAATGACCGCACCCGTGCTGCGCCCCGCCTGGGCGCTATCCCTCTGGACCGCCGGCTTAGCGCCTAAAGAGAGTAGTGGAACGCCTCTTTTAGCGCTCCACCAACCTCTTAGGGCGAAGCCACTGAATTCCCGGCAACGGGGCGCTACTTTGGGGCGGGCGCTAACTTCGGGCGGGCGCTAAGGTTAGCGCCCCAAAACTGCCTATACTGAAAATCTAGCCCTTAGTGTTTTGGGTGTTAGTGGCTTTGGGTGTTAGTGGTTTTGGGTGTTAGTGGTTTTGGTGTTAGTGGTTTTGGGTGTTAGTGGTTTTGGGTGTTGGTGGTTTTGGGTGTTAGTGGTTTTGGGTGTTAATCGTTTTGGGTGTTCGTGGTTTTAGGTGTTCGTGGTATTAGATGTTAGTGGTTTTGGGCGTTAATATTTTGGGTGTTAGTGGTTTTGTGTGTTTGTGGTTTTGGGTGTTAGTGGGTTTGGGGGTTAGTGGTTTTGGGTGTTAGTGATTTTGGTGTTAGTGGTTTTGGGTGTTAGTGGTTTTGGGTGTTAGTGGTTTTGGGCGTTAATGGTTTTGGCTGTTAGTGGTTTTAGGTGTTAGTGGTATTAGATGTTAGTGGTTTTGAGTGTAAATAGTTTCGGGTGTTAGTGGTTTTAGGTGTTAGTGGTTTAAGGTGTTAGTGATTTTGGATGTTAGTGGTTTTGGGTGTTAGTGGTTTTGGGCCTTAGTGGTTTTGGGTGTTATTGGTTGTAGGTGTTACTGGTTTTAGCTGTTAGTGGTTTGAGGTGTTAGTGGTTTTAGGTGTTAGTGGTTTTGGGTGTTAGTCATTTTGGGTGTTATTGGTTTTGGGTGTTAATGATTTTGGTGTTAGTGGTTTTGGGTGTTAATGGTTTTGGCTGTTAGTGGTTTTGGGTTTTAGTGGTTTTGGATGTTAGTGGTTTTAGGTGTTAGTGGTATTAGATGTTAGTGGTTTTGAGTGTAAATAGTTTCGGGTGTTTGTGGTTTTGGGCATTACTGGTTTTGGACGTTAGTGGTTTTGGGTGTTAGTGGTTTTGGGCCTTAGTGGTTTTGGGTGTTATTGGTTGTAGCTGTTACTGGTTTTAGCTGTTAGTGGTTTGAGGTGTTAGTGGTTTTAGGTGTTAGTGGTTTTGGGTGGTAGTCATTTTGGGTGTTATTGGTTTTGGGTGTTGATGATTTTGGTGTTAGTGGTTTTGGGTGTTAGTGGTTTTAGGTGTTAGAGGTTTTAGGTGTTAGTGGTTTTAGATGTTAGTGGTTTTGTGTGTTTGTGGTTTTGGGTGTTGGTTGTTTTGGGTGTTGGTGGTTTAGGGTGTTAATGGTTTTGGGTGTTAATAGTTTTGGGAATTAGTGGTTTTAGGTGTTAGTGGTTTTAGGTGTTAGTGGTTTTGATGTTAGTGGTTTTGAGTGTTAGTGGCTTTAGGTGTTAGTCGTTTTGGATGTTAGTGGTTTTAGGTGTTATTGGTTTTAGGTGTTACTGGTTTTGGGCGTTAATGTTTTGGGTGTTAATGGTTTTGTGTGTTTGTGGTTTTGAGTGTTATTGGTTTTGGGTGTTAGTGGTTTTTGATGTTAGTGGTTTTGGGTGATACTGGTTTTGGGTGTTAGTGGTTTTGGGTGTTGGTGGTTTTGGGTGTTAGTGGTTTTGGGTATTAATGGTTTTGGATGTTAATGGTTTTGTGTGTTAGTGGATTTGTTTCTTCGTGGTTTTTGGTGTTAGTGTTTTGGGTGTTAGTGGCTTTGTGTGTTAGTGGTTTTGGGTGTTAGTGGTTTTAGGTGTTAGTGGTTTTATGTGTTAGTGGTTTTCGGTGTTAGTGGCTTTGGGTGTTCATGTTTTGGGTGTTAGTGGTTTTGTCTGTTAGTGGTTTTGGCTGTTACTGTTTTGGGGTTTTAGTGGTTTTAGGTGTTAGTGGTTTTAGCTGTTAGTGGTTTTATGTTTTAGTGGTTTAAGGTGTTATTGGTTTTAGGTGTTAGTGCTTTGGGTGTTCATGTTTTGGGTGTTAGTGGTTTTGGGTGTTATTGGTTTTGGGTGTTAGTGGTTTTGGGCGTTAATGGTTTTGTGTGTTAGTGGTTTTGTGTGTTAGTGGTTTTGGGTGATTGTGGTTTTGGGTATTAGTGGTTTTGGGAATTAGTGGTTTTAGGTGTTAGCGGTTTTAGGTGTTAGTGGTTTTGGGTGTCAGTGGTTTTGGGTGTTAGTGGTTTTAGGTATTAGTGGTTTTCGATGTTAGTAGTTTTAGGTGTTATTGGTTTTAGGTGTTAGTGGTTTTGGGCGTTAATATTTTGGGTGTTAGTGGTTTTGGGTGTTAGTGGTTTTGGGTGTTGGTGGTTTTGGGTGTTAGTGGTTTTGGGTGTTAATCGTTTTGGGTGTTAGTGGTTTTAGGTGTTAGTGGTATTAGATGTTAGTGGTTTTGGGCGTTAATATTTTGGGTGTTAGTGGTTTTGGGTGTTAGTGGTTTTGGGTGTTAGTGGTTTTGGGCGTTAATGGTTTTGGCTGTTAGTGGTTTTAGGTGTTAGTGGTATTAGATGTTAGTGGTTTTGAGTGTAAATATTTTCGGGTGTTAGTGGTTTTAGGTGTTAGTGGTTTAAGGTGTTAGTGATTTTGGATGTTAGTGGTTTTGGGTGTTAGTGGTTTTGGGCCTTAGTGGTTTTGGGTGTTATTGGTTGTAGGTGTTACTGGTTTTAGCTGTTAGTGGTTTGAGGTGTTAGTGGTTTTAGGTGTTTGTGGTTTTGGGTGTTAGTCATTTTGGGTGTTATTGGTTTTGGGTGTTAATGATTTTGGTGTTAGTGGTTTTGGGTGTTAATGGTTTTGGCTGTTAGTGGTTTTGGGTTTTAGTGGTTTTGGATGTTAGTGGTTTTAGGTGTTAGTGGTATTAGATGTTAGTGGTTTTGAGTGTAAATAGTTTCGGGTGTTTGTGGTTTTGGGCATTACTGGTTTTGGGCGTTAGTGGTTTTGGGTGTTAGTGGTTTTGGGCCTTAGTGGTTTTGGGTGTTATTGGTTGTAGCTGTTACTGGTTTTAGCTGTTAGTGGTTTGAGGTGTTAGTGGTTTTAGGTGTTAGTGGTTTTGAGTGTTTGTGGTTTTAGGTGTTAGTGGTTTTGAGTGTTTGTGGTTTTGGGTGTTAGTGGTTTTAGGTTTTAGAGGTTTTAGGTGTTAGTGGTTTTAGGTGTTAGTGGTTTTGGGTGTCAGTGGTTTTTGGTGTTAGTGGTTTTAGGTGTTAGTGGTTTTGGGTGTCAATGGTTTTGGGTGTTAGTGGTTTTAGGTGTTAGTGGTTTTAGGTGTTAGTGGTTTTAGGTGTTAGTGGTTTTCGATGTTAGTGGTTTTGTGTGTTTGTGGTTTTGGGTGTTATTGGTTTTGGGTGTTAGTGGTTTTGGTGTTAGTGGTTTTGGGTGTTTGTGGTTTTGGGTGTTAGTGGTTTTGGGCGTTAATGGTTTTGGGCGTTTGTGGTTTTAGGTATTAGTGGTTTTGGGTGTTAATGGTTTTGTGTGTTCGTGGTTTTGTTTGTTAGTGGTTTTTGGTGTTAGTGTTTTTGGGTGTTAATGGTTTTGTGTGTTAGTGGTTTTGTGTGTTAGTGGTTTTGGGTGATTGTGGTTTTGGGCGTTAGTGGTTTTGGGTGTTAGTGGTTTTGGGTGTTAGTGGTTTTGGGTGTTAGTGGTTTTGGGCGTTAGTGGTTTTGGGCGTTTGTGGTTTTAGGTATTAGTGGTTTTGGGTGTTAATGGTTTTGTGTGTTCGTGGTTTTGTTTGTTAGTGGTTTTTGGTGTTAGTGTTTTTGGGTGTTAATGGTTTTGTGTGTTAGTGGTTTTGTGTGTTAGTGGTTTTGGGTGATTGTGGTTTTGGGCGTTAGTGGTTTTGGGTGTTAGTGGTTTTGGGTGTTAGTGGTTTTGGGTGTTAATGGATTTGGGTGTTAGTGGTTTTGTGTTTTAGTGGTTTTGTGTGTTAGTTGTTTTGGGTGTTTGTGGTTTTGGGTGTTAGTGGTTTTGGGTGTTAGTGGTTTTAGTTGTTAGTGGTTTTGGGTGTAAGTGGTTTTTGTTGTTCGTGGTTTTGGATGTTAGTGGTTTTGGCTGTTAGTGGTTTTGGGCATAACTGGTTTTGGGTGTTAGTGGTTTTGGGTCTTAGTGGTTTTGGGTGTTATTGGTTGTAGGTGTTACTGGTTTTAGCTGTTAGTGGTTTGAGGTGTTAGTGGTTTTGGATGTTAGTGGTTTAAGGTGTTAGCGGTTTTAGGTGTTACAGCTTTTAGGTATTAGTGGTCTTCGATGTTAGTGGTTTTAGGTGTTATTGGTTTTAGGTGTTAGTGGTTTTGGGCGTTAATATTTTGGGTGTTAGTGGTTTTCGATGTTAGTGGTTTTGTGTGTTTGTGGTTTTGGGTGTTATTGGTTTAGGTTGTTAGTGGTTTTGGTGTTAGTGGTTTTGGGTGTTAGTGGTTTTGGGTGTCAGTGGTTTTGGGTGTTAGTGGTTTTAGGTGTTAGTGGTTTTAGGTGTTAGTGGTTTTGCGTGTTTGTGGTTTTGGGTGTTATTGGTTTTGGGTGTTAGTGGTTTTGGTGTTAGTGGTTTTGGGTGTTAGTGGTTTTGGGCGTTAATAGTTTTGGGCGTTTGTGGTTTTAGGTATTAGTGGTTTTGGGTGTTAATGGTTTTGTGTGTTAGTGGTTTTGTTTGTTAGTGGTTTTTGGTGTTAGTGTTTTTGGGTGTTAATGGTTTTGGGTGTTAGTGGTTTTGTGTGTTAGTGGTTTTGGGTGATTGTGGTTTTGGGCGTTAGTGGTTTTGGGTGTTAGTGGTTTTGGGTGTTAGTGGTTTTGGGTGTTAATGGATTTGGGTGTTAGTGGTTTTGTGTTTTAGTGGTTTTGTGTGTTCGTTGTTTTGGGTGTTTGTGGTTTTGGGTGTTAGTGGTTTTGGGTGTTCGTGGTTTTAGGTGTTAGTGGTTTTGGGTGTTCGTGGTTTTAGGTGTTAGTGGTTTTGGGTGTAAGTGGTTTTTGTTGTTCGTGGTTTTGGATGTTAGTGGTTTTGGCTGTTAGTGGTTTTGGGCATAACTGGTTTTGGGTGTTAGTGGTTTTGGGTCTTAGTGGTTTTGGGTGTTATTGGTTGTAGGTGTTACTGGTTTTAGCTGTTAGTGGTTTGAGGTGTTAGTGGTTTTGGTTGTTAGTGGTTTAAGGTGTTAGCGGTTTTAGGTGTTACAGGTTTTAGGTATTAGTGGTCTTCGATGTTCGTGGTTTTAGGTGTTATTGGTTTTAGGTGTTAGTGGTTTTGGGCGTTAATATGTTGGGTGTTAGTGGTTTTCGATGTGAGTGGTTTTGTGTGTTTGTGGTTTTGGGTGTTATTGGTTTAGGTTGTTAGTGGTTTTGGTGTTAGTGGTTTTGGGTGTTAGTGGTTTTGGGTGTTAGTGGTTTTGGGTGTTCGTGGTTTTGGGCGTTAATGGTTTGGGGCGTTTGTGGTTTTAGGTGTTAGTGGTTTTGGGTGTTAGTGGTTTTGGGTGTTAGTGGTTTTGGGCCTTAATGGTTTTGGGCGTTTGTGGTTTTAGGTGTTAGTGGTTTTGGGTGTTAGTGGTTTTGGGTGTTAGTGGTTTTAGGTGTTAGTGGTTTTAGGTGTTAGTGGTTTTCGATGTTAGTGGTTTTGTGTGTTTGTGGTTTTGGGTGTTATTGGTTTTGGGTGTTAGTGGTTTTGGTGTTAGTGGTTTTGGGTGTTCGTGGTTTTGGGTGTTAGTGGTTTTGGGTGTTATTGGTTTTGGGTGTTAGTGGTTTTGGGTGTTATTTGTTTTGGGTGTTAGTGGTTTTGGGTGTTATTTGTTTTGGGTGTTAGTGGTTTTAGGTGTTAGTGGTTTTAGGTGTTAGTGGTTTTAGGTGTTAGTGGTTTTCGATGTTAGTGGTTTTGTGTGTTTGTGGTTTTGGGTGTTATTGGTTTTGGGTGTTAGTGGTTTTGGTGTTCGTGGTTTTGGGTGTTAGTGGTTTTGGGTGTTAGTGGTTTTGGGTGTTAGTGGTTTTGGGTGTTATTGGTTTTGGGTGTTAGTGGTTTTGGGTGTTATTGGTTTTGGGTGTTAGTGGTTTTGGGCGTTAATGGTTTTGGCTGTTAGTGGTTTTGGGTTTTAGTGGTTTTAGGTTTTAGTGGTTTTAGGTGTTAAGGGCTAGATTTTCAGTTGCTTGCGCCAGCAGTTAGCGCCTTAAGAGAAGTGATTTTCGGGCGCTATGCGTGTAGCGCCTGGGCGCAGTGCAGTTTGCGCCCCGCCCCAAATTAAGTTGCCCGTTAGCGCCGGCGCAAAGTTTAGCGGGCGCCCGGATGCGCGCGCAGAAAATGACGTCACATCCTCGTGCAACGCCCTTTGGCCGCCCCGAATCCAAACTTCAGTCGAACCGCCCCATTGTGCGGCTGGCATCCAGAGCGTTTGTAAAATGGAACGCAACACACCCTGGGGAGCGCAAATTAAAGGGCACTCGTATAAAAGGCACTCTGCATGTGTTGTGTGGAAGTAACCAGTGTGTTGTTGTGAACGGTGTATTTATGTTTCCGGCCATACATTCCTCCTCCTCCTCCTCCTCCTCCTCCTCCTCCTCCTCCTCCTCCTCCTCCCAGACTTTGCATTTGAAAAAAACACATGCACCCTTCCCCTTTAAGAGCTCACTGGCACCAGAGTGTCTGCCGTGCGCTGCGCCCGAGCTCGGGTGTTGCGCTCTCCACCGCCGGCTTAGCGCCTAAAGATACTAGTGGAACGCCTGTTTTAGCGCTCCACCAACCTCTTAGGGCGAAGCCACTGAATTTCCGGCAACGGGGCGCTACTTTGGGGCGGGCGATAACTTCGGGCGGGCGCTAAGCTTAGCGCCCCAAAACTGTCTATACTGAAAATCTAGCCCGAATTGTTTTATGTGTTAGTGGTTTTAGGTGTTCTGGCCTAGAAATTCAGTGGTGTTAGCGCCCACTTAGCGCCTAAGGAGGTCTTTTGCGCCGGCGCTGTTGGTAGCCTGGAATTCAGTGTAGCGCAAATGGTGGCGTTAGCCGGTAGCGCTGCGCCGGCACCGATGACGTCATCGGTGTGCGCAGCGCCCCGGTTCCAACGCGATGCCGGCCCGACGCCCAAATTCAGTTGCGGCCGCTTCTCCCGTAGCGGGCGCTAAGAGCGTTTGTAAAACGGGGCCTTGCAGCTCCGAAAGGCTGGGGTGTAAAGGTGGAGGTGCGGCCGGCCGCTTTCCCGACGGCCGCTTGGCCGCACCTTCCTCCCCGGACTCCCACACCACCCCCCCAGCGGCATTGGTCTCTGACCCCCGCGAGCCCGGCACTTCTCCGTGGTGCCGGGCTCATTTGCCGGGGGAATCCAGCGGCGATCTCACGGCTGCAGGCAGCTCCTCCTTAAGAGAAGGAGGAGGCCTGCAGTACCCCAGCCTGCCGCACCGCATCGGGTGGCGCTGCGGCAGCTGGACGCCTGAAGTTGAATTTCAGCGCCCCAATCGGAGGCGGCCAAACCCTGCAATAGCGCCCGCCTCAGTCTTGGGGCGCTGCAACTGAATTTCAGGCGGGCGCTACAGGAATCCGGGCGTGCGCTAACTTTCGGGCGCTAAAGACCTGGCGCGGCGATAGCGAAATTCTAGGCCTATATGTTTTAGGGGTTAGTGGCTTTGGGTGTTCATGTTTTGGGTGTTAATGGTTTTGTGTGTTAGTGGTTTTGGGTGTTAGTGGTTTTGGGTGTAAGTGGTTTTGGTTGTTCGTGGTTTTGGATGTTAGTGGTTTTGGCTGTTAGTAGTTTTGGGCATTAGTGGTTTTGGGCGTTAGTGGTTTTGGGTGTTGTGATTTTGGGTGTTAGTGGTTTTGGGTGTTAGTGGTTTTGGGTGTTATTTGTTTTGGGTGTTAGTGGTTTTGGGTGTTATTTGTTTTGGGTGTTAGTGGTTTTGGGTGTTGGTGGTTTTGGGTGTTATTTGTTTTGGGTGTTAGTGGTTTTGGGTGTTAGTGGTTTTGGGTGTTAGTGGTTTTGGGTGTTATTTGTTTTGGGTGATAGTGGTTTTGGCTGTTATTTGTTTTGGGTGTTAGTGGTTTTGGATGTTAGTGGTTTTGGGTGTTGGTGGTTTTGGGTGTTATTTGTTTTGGGTGTTAGTGGTTTTGGGTGTTGGTGGTTTTGGGTGTTATTGGTTTTGGGTGTTACTGATTTTGGGTGTTAGTGGTTTTGGGTGTTAATGGTTTTGGGTGTTAGTGGTTTTGGGTGTTCGTGGTTTTGGGAATTAGTGGTTTCGGCTGTTAGTGGTTTTAGGTGTTAGCGGTTTTAGGTGTTAGGGGCTAGATTTTCAGTTGATAGCGCCAGCAGTTAGCGCCTTAAGAGAAGTGATTTTCGGGCGCTATGCGTGTAGCGCCCGTGCGCAGTGCAGTTTGCGCCCCGCCCCAAATTAAGTTGCCCGTTAGCGCCGGCGCAAAGTTTAGCGCCCGCCCGGATGCACGCGCAGAAAATGACATCACATCCTCGTGCAACGCCCTTTGTGCGCCCCGATTCCAAACTTCAGTCGGACCGCCCCATTGTGCGGCTGGCGGCCGGAGCGTTTGGAAAAAGGAACGCAACACAACCAGCGCGGGCCCCGGGGGGCGCAAATTAAAGGGGACGTGCTCTCCAGTATAAAGGCCAGCCTTTTTTCAGAAAACACTCTTGTGCAACGCATTTCTGGAGACACAAAAATGAGGATAGCTAACTGGTTTCAAGCAGCAAGAGCTCAGGTATTTTTGGACTCAGGCCAGAGCGCTGCAAGTGGCCTTTCGGAAATTTGAGTATTTGCCAGGATTTGATGGGGGTTGCATGGGGTGCCAACGCGGAGCTGCAGCTCCATGTCCGTAGGGCTCGCAGACGCATTGTGAGAGGGGCAGCCCTGGCTAGAGGCAGAGGGGGCTACAGGCGTCGGCCACGTAGGCCTTACCCTGTCAGGCTATACTGCCAGCAGCGCTCCTACCTAAACATGAGTGCCGCGCGATGTGTTAAAAGGCTCCGATTCCGAAAGGAGGTGATTGCAGAGATCTGCCACCTGCTTCGCCGAGATCTGCGGCCAAAGCTCAGGTGCAGGACGTCTCTGTCGGTGGAAGTGAAGGTGACGGTGGCATTGAACTTCTATGCCACCGGCTCCTTCCAATACGCTGCTGGGGACATAGCAAACATCTCGCAGTACGGCGCGCATCGCTGCATGCGCCAGGTGACTGAAGCACTGTTCAGAAGGAGAAGCCAATTCATCTCCTTCCCCATGGCCCTGGAGAGCCAGCATCAGCGCGCATTGGGATTTTCCAGACTCGGGGAATTCCCCTTGGTGCAGGGCGCCATTGACTGTACGCATGTGGCTTTGCGGGCCCCTCTGGAGCATGGCGAGCAGTATCGGCACAGGGAGGGCTACCATTCTCTGAATGTGCAGCTGGTCTGTGACCACAAGCAGCGCATCATGGCAGTCAATGCCAGCTTCCCAGGCAGCAGCCACGATGCCTTTATCCTGCGGCAGAGTACTGTGCATGACATGTTACAGGTACAGCCTCCCCCAAGAGGATGGCTACTCGGGGACAAAGGCTATCCTTTGTGCACCTGGCTCATGACCCCGCTCCGCGCGCCCAGGACCGCTGCGGAAGAGGCCTACAACGAGAGCCATCAAACCACCCGCAACATCATGGAGCTAACTATTGGGGTCCTCAAGCAGCGGTTCCACTGCCTTGATCGCTCCGGAGGAGCTTTCCAGTATTCGCCGGACCGGGTCTCCCAATTTGTGGTGGTTTGCTGCATGCTACACAACCTGGCTATCCGCAGGATTCAGGCACTGCCACCTGACGTTGGACCAGCACCTCAGGAGGAGGAGCAGGAGGAGCATGAGGAGGAGGAGGAGGAGGAGCAGGAGTACATTCCCAGGAGGGAGCGACCAGGGCCAAGGGCCGCACGACACCTCCTTATTACACGGTACTTCTAAGCCCCCTGTCAGGGAATGGCCAGGGGCCATGAGGGAAGATGAATGCAGCCGCTCCGCAAGCCCTCAGCCGGCGAAGCCAACAAACACTAAGAAGAACAACCATGGAGACTGCATGAATAAAGATAATTTTTTATTACACAAAAATGAAAAGCCCTTCCCACATGAATCCCCAAAAACAATAAACGGGCCCCACAAAAAGCCCAACAACCGGCTCACTCCCACAAACTGGGGAGGAGTCACTCCACCTTTCTTCAAACCGGGCCTCAACGTCGGCCTAACGCAAAAAATAAGCCCTCCAACAACACAACCATGGGCAAAATAAAGATGGCCACCGCCATATAAAAGGAAAGCTGGCCACACCCTCTACTGAGTGGCCCGCGAGGGCGAGACCTTGCCCAGCCTTTTGCCTCCCCTGCCCGGCCTGCTGCTCCTTTGCAAGCTCTGCCCAGTGGCTGCTGCGAGGCTGGGGGAAGGTGCCTGAGGCTCAGATGCCCTTCCGCCAGATGCCGCTGGGGGGCGGCCTACATGGCGTTTGGGCCTCGAGGGGCCGTCTGCTGAGTGGCGCACCTGAGCCTGGCCACCATCAGCTGCAGCCGCTTGCCCTTGACGCCCCAGTGGGGGAATCGCGGCGACGGATGGCGCAATGTGGGCTAGCTGGCGTCTGGGATGCGCTGGCTGGTGCTGTGGCGCGGTGGCACTCGGCCGGGCCCGCACTGCATGATCCGCAACAATCAGCCGAGGGGCGGCTTGCTGGGATGGTCCAGCGCAGCGGCTGCCCTGGCGATGCCTGCCTGAGACAGCACGTGTGGCAGCAGTGAGTGCCCCTGTTGTCCTGGTGTGCGCGCGCATCACATCCGCCAGGGTCTTGACGGCATCAGTCAGCATGCGGCCACTCGCGGCAGCTGCTGCCCCGAACCCGCGCACACTGGTCACCAGCGACTCGATGGCCTCAGGCATGCGCCCCACCATGCTCATGAGCTCCGTGTGGCGCCGGTCCGAATCCTCGGCCATCTTATCCAGCTTCCGCACCTCCTCCGAGGTGAAGGTGTCCGGACTGGAGTCGCGACTCTCCCGCTGGGGAGGAGGGGGCCGAACTAAGGGACCCTTGCCACGTTGGTGGCGGCGAGTGTGCCGATCAGCAGCACTCCCCTCTGATCCTTCCCCCCTTTGGGGGGAAGGCCGCGGGCCACGCGCACGGCTCCTGTGTGGCTGGACGCCACTTGTCCCAGAAGCTGCATTGCCCTGCGACAGTTCCTCCAGGCACTCGTCCAGTGAGGAGGTGTCAAGCATTTCCTCCTCTCCTGCGGGACGTGACTGTTCCCCCGATGGTCCGGCTTGCTCCTCCTCCTCCTCCTGCTCGGAGGTGCTGTCACTGGCAGCTTCAGGGTCCTGGTCGTCACCAGCTGAAAGCAGGAATGCACAAGAGTAGCTTCAGAGTGAGGAGGCGGCGTCAGCGAGGGAGTTAGGACTGGTGGCATTCAGCGCATTGGTGGGACAGTGGCAAAGGAGGTAGCTCGGATGGGCCAGTGTGACGCGAAAGGGCCAAAAGGTGAGGTCCTTACCATTGCCGGGCAGTGGAGGGTCGGATACTCCGCACGCTGTGGGGACGATCACACGGGCTCCCATGAGCACACACACGCGCTCCTCCAGCCGTGTGAGCTTCTGCAGCTTGGCGTGGCCACCACTGGCACGGGCCTGGTGATTACAGGCTACTTTAGCCTGCAAGAGAAAGGACGGGCTGTAAGTGCGCAGTGTAGCCCTGATATAGTGTGCACTGCCTCCCATGGTGGAATAGCTTGGCCAGAGTGAAGCCCTGATGTAGTGTGCACAGCCTCCCATGGTGGAATAGCTTGGCCAAAGTGTAGAGTGCCGAATGGCCATTTGATGCTCATGACTGTCCCAATGCTGCTGGCTGAAGGCTGGCCAATAGGACTTTCAGCTCCCTTTGCCCATCATGTCAGGTGTACATGCAAGAATGAGGAGGAGACTGGAAAGGCTACTCACCCTGACAATCCTGGTCAGGTCGTTGTATTTTTTATGACATTGTTTGTGGGTCCTGGGGGCATCGCCGGTGAATGTCACCCTCTGGGCGATCTGCTTCCAGGCTTTGGTGTAGTCGTGGTGGGTTGGATTCCTCCCACTCTCTGGGAACAAGATCTTGTGCCTCATCTCCAGAGCTGTGACCATTATGTCCAGATCACCCTCTGAGAAGCGCAGGGCACGCTGACGGGCCTTCTCTGGCGTTGCCATGACTCCCTGGGGCTGAGCAGCAGTGTTGAGGCCTCTTTGCAAGGCTGCAGTGTGCAGGGCGTGGCAGCAGACCAATTCGTGCCTTCCCCCTTTAAGAGCTGCTCGGCACCACGTGGTCTGCTGTCAGTTCAAAAATGACCGCACCCGCGCTGCGCCCCGCCTGGGCGCTATCCCTCTGGACCGCCGGCTTAGCGCCTAAAGATAGTAGTGGAACACCTCTTTTAGCGCTCGACCAACCTCTTAGGGCGAAGCCACTGAATTCCCGGCAACGGGGCGCTGCTTTGGGGCGGGCGCTAACTTCGGGCGGGCGCTAAGGTTAGCGCCCCAAAACTGCCTATACTGAAAATCTAGCCCCTGAGGTTTTAGGTGTTAGTGGTTTTAGATGTTAGTGGTTTTGAGTGTTAGTGGTTTTGGGTCTTAGTGGTTTTCGGTGTTCGTGGTTTTGGGTGTAAGTGGTTTTGGGCATTAGTGGTTTTGGGTGTTAGTGGTTTTGGGTGTTAGTGGTTTTGGGTGTTATTGGTTTTGGGTGTTAGTGGTTGGGTGTTATTGGTTTTGGGTGCTAGTGTGTTTGGGCATTAGTGGTTTTGGGTGTTAGTGGTTTTGGGTGTCAGTGGTTTTGGGTGTCAGTGGTTTTGGGTGTTAGTGGTTTTAGGTGTGTTTGTGGTTTTGGGTGTTAGTGGTTTTGGGTGTTAGTGGTTTTGGGTGTTAGTGGTTTTGGGCGATAATGGTTTTGGCTGTTAGTGGTTTTGGGCGATAATGGTTTTATGTGTTAGTCATTTTAGGTGTTACTGGTTTTAGGTGTTAGTGGCTTTGGGTGTTCATGTTTTGGGTGTTAGTGGTTTTGGGTGTTAGTGGTTTTGGGTGTTAGTGGTTTTGGGTGTTAATGGTTTTGGGTGTTCGTGGTTTTGGGCGTTATTGGTTTTGGGTGTTATTTGTTTTGGGTGTTAGTGGTTTTGGTGTTAGTGGTTTTGTTTGTTAGTGGTTTTGGGTGTTAGTGTTTTTGGGTATTAGTGGTTTTGGGTGTTAATGGTTTTGGGTGTTAATGGTTTTGTGTGTTAGTGGTTTTGGGTGTTAGTGGTTTTGGGTGTTAGTGGTTTTGGGTGTTAGTGGTTTTGGGTGTTTTGGTTTTAGGTGTTAGTGGTTTTAGGTGTTAGTGGTTTCGGGTGTAAGTGGTTTTGGTTGTTCGTGGCTTTGGGCGTTAATGGTTTTGGCTGTTTGTGGTTTTGGGTGATAGTGGTTTTAGGTGTTCGTGGTTTTGGGTGTTATTGGTTTTTGGGCGTTAATGGTTTTGTGCGTGAGTGGTTTTGGGTGTTAGTGGTTTTGGCTGTTCGTGATTTTAGGTGTAAATGGTTTTGGGTGTTAGTGGTTTTGGGTGTTATTGGTTTTGGGTGTTAGTGGTTTTGGGTGTTAGTGGTTTTGGGTGTTAGTGGTTTTGGGTGTTAGTGGTTTTGGGTTTTATTGGTTTTGGGTGCTAGTTTTTTTGGGCATTAGTGGTTTTGGGTGTTAGTGGTTTTGGGTGTTATTGGTTTTGGGTGTTAGTGGTTTTGAGTGTTAGTGGTTTTGGGTATTAGTGTTTTTGGGTGTTAAAGGTTTTGGGTGTTAGTGGTTTTGCGTGTTAGTGGTTTTGGGTGTTAGTGGTTTTGGGTGTTTGTGGTTTTGGGTGTTAGTGGTTTTGTGTGTTAGTGGTTTTGGGTGTTAGTGGGTTTGGGCGTTAGTAGTTTTGGGTGTTAGTGGTTTTGGTGTTAGTGGTTTTGGGTGTGAGTGGTTTTGGGTGTTAGTGGTTTTGGGCGGTAATGCTTTTAGGTGTTAGTGATTTTATGTGTTAGTGGTTTTGGGTGTTATTGGTTTTGGGTGTTAGTGGTTTTGGGTGTTATTGGTTTTGGGTGTTAGTGGTTTTGGGTGTTATTTGTTTTGGGTGTTAGTGGTTTTGGGTGTTATTTGTTTTGGGTGTTAGTGGTTTTAGGTGTTAGTGGTTTTAGGTGTTAGTGGTTTTAGGTGTTAGTGGTTTTCGATGTTAGTGGTTTTGTGTGTTTGTGGTTTTGGGTGTTATTGGTTTTGGGTGTTAGTGGTTTTGGTGTTCGTGGTTTTGGGTGTTAGTGGTTTTGGGTGTTAGTGGTTTTGGGTGTTAGTGGTTTTGGGTGTTATTGGTTTTGGGTGTTAGTGGTTTTGGGTGTTATTGGTTTTGGGTGTTAGTGGTTTTGGGCGTTAATGGTTTTGGCTGTTAGTGGTTTTGGGTTTTAGTGGTTTTAGGTTTTAGTGGTTTTAGGTGTTAAGGGCTAGATTTTCAGTTGCTTGCGCCAGCAGTTAGCGCCTTAAGAGAAGTGATTTTCGGGCGCTATGCGTGTAGCGCCTGGGCGCAGTGCAGTTTGCGCCCCGCCCCAAATTAAGTTGCCCGTTAGCGCCGGCGCAAAGTTTAGCGGGCGCCCGGATGCGCGCGCAGAAAGTGACGTCACATCCTCGTGCAACGCCCTTTGGCCGCCCCGAATCCAAACTTCAGTCGAACCGCCCCATTGTGCGGCTGGCATCCAGAGCGTTTGTAAAATGGAACGCAACACACCCTGGGGAGCGCAAATTAAAGGGCACTCGTATAAAAGGCACTCTGCATGTGTTGTGTGGAAGTAACCAGTGTGTTGTTGTGAACGGTGTATTTATGTTTCCGGCCATACATTCCTCCTCCTCCTCCTCCTCCTCCTCCTCCTCCTCCTCCTCCTCCTCCTCCTCCTCCTCCTCCCAGACTTTGCATTTGAAAAAAACACATGCACCCTTCCCCTTTAAGAGCTCACTGGCACCAGAGTGTCTGCCGTGCGCTGCGCCCGAGCTCGGGTGTTGCGCTCTCCACCGCCGGCTTAGCGCCTAAAGATACTAGTGGAACGCCTGTTTTAGCGCTCCACCAACCTCTTAGGGCGAAGCCACTGAATTTCCGGCAACGAGGCGCTACTTTGGGGCGGGCGATAACTTCGGGCGGGCGCTAAGCTTAGCGCCCCAAAACTGTCTATACTGAAAATCTAGCCCGAATTGTTTTATGTGTTAGTGGTTTTAGGTGTTCTGGCCTAGAAATTCAGTGGTGTTAGCGCCCACTTAGCGCCTAAGGAGGTCTTTTGCGCCGGCGCTGTTGGTAGCCTGGAATTCAGTGTAGCGCAAATGGTGGCGTTAGCCGGTAGCGCTGCGCCGGCACCGATGACGTCATCGGTGTGCGCAGCGCCCCGGTTCCAACGCGATGCCGGCCCGACGCCCAAATTCAGTTGCGGCCGCTTCTCCCGTAGCGGGCGCTAAGAGCGTTTGTAAAACGGGGCCTTGCAGCTCCGAAAGGCTGGGGTGTAAAGGTGGAGGTGCGGCCGGCCGCTTTCCCGACGGCCGCTTGGCCGCACCTTCCTCCCCGGACTCCCACACCACCCCCCCAGCGGCATTGGTCTCTGACCCCCGCGAGCCCGGCACTTCTCCGTGGTGCCGGGCTCATTTGCCGGGGGAATCCAGCGGCGATCTCACGGCTGCAGGCAGCTCCTCCTTAAGAGAAGGAGGAGGCCTGCAGTACCCCAGCCTGCCGCACCGCATCGGGTGGCGCTGCGGCAGCTGGACGCCTGAAGTTGAATTTCAGCGCCCCAATCGGAGGCGGCCAAACCCTGCAATAGCGCCCGCTTCAGTCTTGGGGCGCTGCAACTGAATTTCAGGCGGGCGCTACAGGAATCCGGGCGTGCGCTAACTTTCGGGCGCTAAAGACCTGGCGCGGCGATAGCGAAATTCTAGGCCTATATGTTTTAGGGGTTAGTGGCTTTGGGTGTTCATGTTTTGGGTGTTAATGGTTTTGTGTGTTAGTGGTTTTGGGTGTTAGTGGTTTTGGGTGTAAGTGGTTTTGGTTGTTCGTGGTTTTGGATGTTAGTGGTTTTGGCTGTTAGTAGTTTTGGGCATTAGTGGTTTTGGGCGTTAGTGGTTTTGGGTGTTGTGATTTTGGGTGTTAGTGGTTTTGGGTGTTAGTGGTTTTGGGTGTTATTTGTTTTGGGTGTTAGTGGTTTTGGGTGTTATTTGTTTTGGGTGTTAGTGGTTTTGGGTGTTGGTGGTTTTGGGTGTTATTTGTTTTGGGTGTTAGTGGTTTTGGGTGTTAGTGGTTTTGGGTGTTAGTGGTTTTGGGTGTTATTTGTTTTGGGTGATAGTGGTTTTGGCTGTTATTTGTTTTGGGTGTTAGTGGTTTTGGATGTTAGTGGTTTTGGGTGTTGGTGGTTTTGGGTGTTATTTGTTTTGGGTGTTAGTGGTTTTGGGTGTTGGTGGTTTTGGGTGTTATTGGTTTTGGGTGTTACTGATTTTGGGTGTTAGTGGTTTTGGGTGTTAATGGTTTTGGGTGTTAGTGGTTTTGGGTGTTCGTGGTTTTGGGAATTAGTGGTTTCGGCTGTTAGTGGTTTTAGGTGTTAGCGGTTTTAGGTGTTAGGGGCTAGATTTTCAGTTGATAGCGCCAGCAGTTAGCGCCTTAAGAGAAGTGATTTTCGGGCGCTATGCGTGTAGCGCCCGTGCGCAGCGCAGTTTGCGCCCCGCCCCAAATTAAGTTGCCCGTTAGCGCCGGCGCAAAGTTTAGCGCCCGCCCGGATGCACGCGCAGAAAATGACATCACATCCTCGTGCAACGCCCTTTGTGCGCCCCGATTCCAAACTTCAGTCGGACCGCCCCATTGTGCGGCTGGCGGCCGGAGCGTTTGGAAAAAGGAACGCAACACAACCAGCGCGGGCCCCGGGGGGCGCAAATTAAAGGGGACGTGCTCTCCAGTATAAAGGCCAGCCTTTTTTCAGAAAACACTCTTGTGCAACGCATTTCTGGAGACACAAAAATGAGGATAGCTAACTGGTTTCAAGCAGCAAGAGCTCAGGGGCTAGATTTTCAGTTTAGGCAGTTTTGGGGCGCTAGCTTTAGCGCCCGCCCGAAGTTAGCGCCCGCCCCAAAGTAGCGCCCCGTTGCCGGGAATTCAGTGGCTTCGCCCTAAGAGGTTGGTGGAGCGCTAAAAGAGGCGTTCCACTACTCTCTTTAGGCGCTAAGCCGGCGGTCCAGAGGGATAGCGCCCAGGCGGGGCGCAGCACGGGTGCGGTCATTTTTGCACTGACAGCAGACCCCGTGGTGCCGACCAGCTCTTAAAGGGGGAAGGGACGAATTAGTCTGCTGCCACGCCCTGCACACTGCAGCCTTGCAAAGAGGCCTCAACACTACTGCTCAGCCCCAGGGAGTCATGGCAACGCCAGAGAAGGCCCGTCAGCGTGCCCTGCGCTTCTCAGAGGGTGATCTGGACATCATGCTCACAGCTCTGGAGGTGAGGCGCAAGATCTTGTTTCCAGACAGTGGGAGGAATCCAACCCACCACGACTACACCAAAGCCTGGAAGCAGATCGCCCAGAGGGTGACGTTCACCGGCGAGGCCCCCAGGACCCACACACAATGCCGTAAGAAGTACAACGATCTGACCAGGATTGTGAGGGTGAGTAGCCTTTCCAGTCTCCTCCTCATTCTTGCATGTACACCTGACATGATGGGCAAAGGGACCTGAAAGTCCTTTTGGCCAGCCCTCAGCCAGCAGCATTGGGACAGTCATGAGCATCAAATGGCCATTCGGCACTCTACACTTTGGCCAAGCTATTCCACCATGGGAGGCAGTGCACACTACATCAGGGCTTCACTCTGTCCAAGCTATTCCACCATGGGAGGCAGTGCACACTACATCAGGGCTTCACTCTGTCCAAGCTATTCCACCATGGGAGGCAGTGCACACTACATCAGGGCTTCACTGCGCCCTTACAGCCCGTCCTTTCTCTTGCAGGCTAAAGTAGCGTTTAATCGCCAGGCCCGTGCCAGGGGTGGCCGCGCCAAGCTGCAGGAGCTCACTCGGCTGGAGGAGCGCGTGTGTGTGCTCATGGGAGCACGTGTGATTGTCCCCACAGCGTGCGGTGTATCCGACCCTCCACTGCCCGGCAATGGTAAGGACCTCGCCTTTTGGCCCTCTCGCGTCGCACTGGCCCATCCGAGCTATCTCCTTTGCCACTGTCCCACCAATGCGCTGAATCCCACCAGTCCTAACTCCCTCGCTGACGCCGTCTCCTCACTCTGAAGCTACTCTTGTGCATTCCTGCTTTCAGCTGGTGACGACCAGGACCCTGAGGCTGCCAGTGACAGCACCTCCAACCAGGAGGAGGAGGAGGAGCAAGCCGGACCTTCGGGGGAACAGTCACGTCCCGCAGGAGAGGAGGAAATGCTCGACACCTCCTCACTGGACGAGTGCCTGGAGGAACTGTCGCAGGGCAATGCAGCTTCTGGGACCAGTGGCGTCCAGCCACCCAGCAGCCGTGCGCGTGGCCCGCGGCCTTCCCCCCAAAGGGGGGAAGGATCAGAGGGGAGTGCTGCTGCTCGGCAAACTCGCCGTCACCAACGCGGCAAGGGTCCCCTAGTTCGGCCCCCTCCTCCCCAGCGGGAGAGTCGCGACTCCAGTCCGGACACCTTCACTTCGGAGGAGGTGCGGAAGCTCGATCAGATGGCCGACGACTCGGACCGGCGCCACACGGAGCTCATGAGCGTGGTGGGGCGCATGCCTGAGGCCATCGAGTCGCTGGCGACCAGTGTGCGCGAGTTCGGGGCAGCAACTGCCGCGACTGGCCGCATGCTAACTGATGCCGTCAAGACCCTGGCGGATGTGATGCGCGCGCACACCAGGACCAGAGGGCCACTCACTGCTGCCACACGCGCTGTCTCAGGCAGGCATCGCCAGGGCAGGCGCCGCGCTGGACCATCCCAGCAAGCCGGCCGTCGGCTGATTGCTGCGGATCCTGCAGTGCGGGCCCGGCCGAGTGCCACCGCGCCACAGCACCAGCCAGCGCATCCCAGACGCCAGCTGGCCCACATTGCACCATCCGTCGCCGCCATTCCCCCTCTGGGGCGTCAAGGGCAAGCGGCTGCAGCTGATGGTGGCCAGGCTCAGGCGCGCCACTCAGGAGACGGCCCCTCGAGGCCCAAACGCCGTGTAGGCCGCCCCCCAGTGGCATCTGGCGGAAGGGCATCTGAGCCTCAGGCGCCTTCCCCCAGCCTCGCAGCAGCCACTGGGCAGAGCTTGCGAAGGAGCAGCAGGCAGGGCAGGGGAGGCAAAATGCTGGGCAAGGTCTCGCCCTCGCGGGCCACTCAGTAGAGGGTGTGGCCAGCTTTCCTTTAATATGGCGGTGGCCATCTTTATTTTGCCCATGGTTGTGCTTTTGGAGGGCTTTTTTTTTGCGTTAGGCCGACGTTGAGGCCCGGTTTCAATAAAGGTGGAGTGGCTCCTCCCCAGTTTGTGGGAGTGAGTCGTTTGTTGGGCTTTTTGTGGGGCCCGTTTATTGTTTTTGGGGATTCATGTGGGAAGGGCTTTTCATTTTTGTTTAATAAAAAATTATCTTTATTCATGCAGTCTCCATGGTTGTTCTTCTTAGTGTTTGTTGGCTTCGCCGGCTGAGGGCTTGCGGAGCGGCTGCATTCATCTTCCCTCATGGCCCCTGGCCATTCCCTGACAGGGGGCTTAGAAGTACCGTGTAATAAGGTGGCGTCGTGCGGCCCTTGGCCCTGGTCGCTCCCTCCTGGGAACGTACTCCTGCTCCTCCTCCTCCTCCTCCTCCTCCTCCTCATGCTCCTCCTGCTCCTCCTCCTGAGGTGCTGGTCCAACGTCAGGTGGCAGTGCCTGAGTCCTGCGGATAGCCAGGTTGTGTAGCATGCAGCAAACCACCACAAATTGGGAGACCCGGTCCGGCGAATACTGGAGAGCTCCTCCGGAGCGATCAAGGCAGCGGAACCGCTGCTTGAGGACCCCAATAGTTAGCTCGATGATGTTGCGGGTGGTTTGATGGCTCTCGTTGTAGGCCTCTTCAGCAGCGGTCCTGGGCGCGCGGAGCGGGGTCATGAGCCAGGTGCACAAAGGATAGCCTTTGTCCCCGAGTAGCCATCCTCTTGGGGGAGGCTGTGCCTGGAACATGTCATGCACAGTACTCTGCCGCAGGATAAAGGCATCGTGGCTGCTGCCTGGGAAGCTGGCATTGACTGCCATGATGCGCTGCTTGTGGTCACAGACCAGCTGCACATTCAGAGAATGGTAGCCCTTCCTGTTGCGATACTGCTCGCCATGCTCCAGAGGGGCCCGCAAAGCCACATGCGTACAGTCAATGGCGCCCTGCACCAAGGGGAATTCCCCGAGTCTGGAAAATCCCAATGCGCGCTGATGCTGGCTCTCCAGGGCCATGGGGAAGGAGATGAATTGGCTTCTCCTTCTGAACAGTGCTTCGGTCACCTGGCGGATGCAGCGATGCACGCCGTACTGGGAGATGTTTGCTATGTCCCCAGCAGCGTATTGGAAGGAGCCGGTGGCATAGAAGTTCAATGCCACTGTCACCTTCACTTCCACCGACAGAGACGTCCTGCACCTGAGCTTTGGCCGCAGATCTCGGCGAAGCAGGTGGCAGATCTCTGCAATCACCCCCTTCCGGAATCGGAGCCTTTTAACACATCGCGCGGCACTCATGTTTAGGTAGGAGCGCTGCTGGCGGTATAGCCTGACTGGGTAAGGCCTACGTGGCCGACGCCTGTAGCCCCCTCTGCCTCTAGCCAGGGCTGCCCCTCTCACAATACGTCTGCGAGCCCTACGGACATGGAGCTGCAGCTCCGCGTTGGCACCCCATGCAACCCCCATCAAATCCTGGCAAACACTCTAATTTCCAAATGGCCACTTGCAGCGCTGTTGCCTGAGTCCAAAAATACCTGGCTCTTGCTGCTTGAAACCAGTTAGCTATCCTCCTTGTTGTGTCTCCAGAAATGCGTTGCACAAGACTGTTTTCTGAAATAATGGATGGCCTTTATACTGGAGAGGACGTTCCCTTTAATTAGCGCCCCCCGGGGCCCGCGCTGGTTGTGTTGCGTTCCTTTTTCCAAACGCTCCGGCCGCCCGCCGCACAATGGGGCGGTCCGACTGAAGTTTGCAATCGGGGCGGCCAAAGGGCGTTGCACGAGGATGTGACGTCATTTTCTGCGCGCGCATCCGGGCGGGCGCTAAACTTTGCGCCGGCGCTAACGGGCAACTTAATTTGGGGCGGGGCGCAAACTGCGCTGCGCCCGGGCGCTACACGCATAGCGCCCGGAAATCACTTCTCTTAAGGCGCTAACTGCTGGCGCAAGCAACTGAAAATCTAGCCCCAGGTATTTTTGGACTCAGGCCAGAGCGCTGCAAGTGGCCTTTCGGAAATTTGAGTATTTGCCAGGATTTGATGGGGGTTGCATGGGGTGCCAACGCGGAGCTGCAGCTCCATGTCCGTAGGGCTCGCAGACGCATTGTGAGAGGGGCAGCCCTGGCTAGAGGCAGAGGGGGCTACAGGCGTCGGCCACGTAGGCCTTACCCTGTCAGGCTATACTGCCAGCAGCGCTCCTACCTAAACATGAGTGCCGCGCGATGTGTTAAAAGGCTCCGATTCCGAAAGGAGGTGATTGCAGAGATCTGCCACCTGCTTCGCCGAGATCTGCGGCCAAAGCTCAGGTGCAGGACGTCTCTGTCGGTGGAAGTGAAGGTGACGGTGGCATTGAACTTCTATGCCACCGGCTCCTTCCAATACGCTGCTGGGGACATAGCAAACATCTCGCAGTACGGCGCGCATCGCTGCATGCGCCAGGTGACTGAAGCACTGTTCAGAAGGAGAAGCCAATTCATCTCCTTCCCCATGGCCCTGGAGAGCCAGCATCAGCGCGCATTGGGATTTTCCAGACTCGGGGAATTCCCCTTGGTGCAGGGCGCCATTGACTGTACGCATGTGGCTTTGCGGGCCCCTCTGGAGCATGGCGAGCAGTATCGGCACAGGGAGGGCTACCATTCTCTGAATGTGCAGCTGGTCTGTGACCACAAGCAGCGCATCATGGCAGTCAATGCCAGCTTCCCAGGCAGCAGCCACGATGCCTTTATCCTGCGGCAGAGTACTGTGCATGACATGTTACAGGTACAGCCTCCCCCAAGAGGATGGCTACTCGGGGACAAAGGCTATCCTTTGTGCACCTGGCTCATGACCCCGCTCCGCGCGCCCAGGACCGCTGCGGAAGAGGCCTACAACGAGAGCCATCAAACCACCCGCAACATCATGGAGCTAACTATTGGGGTCCTCAAGCAGCGGTTCCACTGCCTTGATCGCTCCGGAGGAGCTTTCCAGTATTCGCCGGACCGGGTCTCCCAATTTGTGGTGGTTTGCTGCATGCTACACAACCTGGCTATCCGCAGGATTCAGGCACTGCCACCTGACGTTGGACCAGCACCTCAGGAGGAGGAGCAGGAGGAGCATGAGGAGGAGGAGGAGGAGGAGCAGGAGTACATTCCCAGGAGGGAGCGACCAGGGCCAAGGGCCGCACGACACCTCCTTATTACACGGTACTTCTAAGCCCCCTGTCAGGGAATGGCCAGGGGCCATGAGGGAAGATGAATGCAGCCGCTCCGCAAGCCCTCAGCCGGCGAAGCCAACAAACACTAAGAAGAACAACCATGGAGACTGCATGAATAAAGATAATTTTTTATTACACAAAAATGAAAAGCCCTTCCCACATGAATCCCCAAAAACAATAAACGGGCCCCACAAAAAGCCCAACAACCGGCTCACTCCCACAAACTGGGGAGGAGTCACTCCACCTTTCTTCAAACCGGGCCTCAACGTCGGCCTAACGCAAAAAATAAGCCCTCCAACAACACAACCATGGGCAAAATAAAGATGGCCACCGCCATATAAAAGGAAAGCTGGCCACACCCTCTACTGAGTGGCCCGCGAGGGCGAGACCTTGCCCAGCCTTTTGCCTCCCCTGCCCGGCCTGCTGCTCCTTTGCAAGCTCTGCCCAGTGGCTGCTGCGAGGCTGGGGGAAGGTGCCTGAGGCTCAGATGCCCTTCCGCCAGATGCCGCTGGGGGGCGGCCTACATGGCGTTTGGGCCTCGAGGGGCCGTCTGCTGAGTGGCGCACCTGAGCCTGGCCACCATCAGCTGCAGCCGCTTGCCCTTGACGCCCCAGTGGGGGAATCGCGGCGACGGATGGCGCAATGTGGGCTAGCTGGCGTCTGGGATGCGCTGGCTGGTGCTGTGGCGCGGTGGCACTCGGCCGGGCCCGCACTGCATGATCCGCAACAATCAGCCGAGGGGCGGCTTGCTGGGATGGTCCAGCGCAGCGGCTGCCCTGGCGATGCCTGCCTGAGACAGCACGTGTGGCAGCAGTGAGTGCCCCTGTTGTCCTGGTGTGCGCGCGCATCACATCCGCCAGGGTCTTGACGGCATCAGTCAGCATGCGGCCACTCGCGGCAGCTGCTGCCCCGAACCCGCGCACACTGGTCACCAGCGACTCGATGGCCTCAGGCATGCGCCCCACCATGCTCATGAGCTCCGTGTGGCGCCGGTCCGAATCCTCGGCCATCTTATCCAGCTTCCGCACCTCCTCCGAGGTGAAGGTGTCCGGACTGGAGTCGCGACTCTCCCGCTGGGGAGGAGGGGGCCGAACTAAGGGACCCTTGCCACGTTGGTGGCGGCGAGTGTGCCGATCAGCAGCACTCCCCTCTGATCCTTCCCCCCTTTGGGGGGAAGGCCGCGGGCCACGCGCACGGCTCCTGTGTGGCTGGACGCCACTTGTCCCAGAAGCTGCATTGCCCTGCGACAGTTCCTCCAGGCACTCGTCCAGTGAGGAGGTGTCAAGCATTTCCTCCTCTCCTGCGGGACGTGACTGTTCCCCCGATGGTCCGGCTTGCTCCTCCTCCTCCTCCTGCTCGGAGGTGCTGTCACTGGCAGCTTCAGGGTCCTGGTCGTCACCAGCTGAAAGCAGGAATGCACAAGAGTAGCTTCAGAGTGAGGAGGCGGCGTCAGCGAGGGAGTTAGGACTGGTGGCATTCAGCGCATTGGTGGGACAGTGGCAAAGGAGGTAGCTCGGATGGGCCAGTGTGACGCGAAAGGGCCAAAAGGTGAGGTCCTTACCATTGCCGGGCAGTGGAGGGTCGGATACTCCGCACGCTGTGGGGACGATCACACGGGCTCCCATGAGCACACACACGCGCTCCTCCAGCCGTGTGAGCTTCTGCAGCTTGGCGTGGCCACCACTGGCACGGGCCTGGTGATTACAGGCTACTTTAGCCTGCAAGAGAAAGGACGGGCTGTAAGTGCGCAGTGTAGCCCTGATATAGTGTGCACTGCCTCCCATGGTGGAATAGCTTGGCCAGAGTGAAGCCCTGATGTAGTGTGCACAGCCTCCCATGGTGGAATAGCTTGGCCAAAGTGTAGAGTGCCGAATGGCCATTTGATGCTCATGACTGTCCCAATGCTGCTGGCTGAAGGCTGGCCAATAGGACTTTCAGCTCCCTTTGCCCATCATGTCAGGTGTACATGCAAGAATGAGGAGGAGACTGGAAAGGCTACTCACCCTGACAATCCTGGTCAGGTCGTTGTATTTTTTATGACATTGTTTGTGGGTCCTGGGGGCATCGCCGGTGAATGTCACCCTCTGGGCGATCTGCTTCCAGGCTTTGGTGTAGTCGTGGTGGGTTGGATTCCTCCCACTCTCTGGGAACAAGATCTTGTGCCTCATCTCCAGAGCTGTGACCATTATGTCCAGATCACCCTCTGAGAAGCGCAGGGCACGCTGACGGGCCTTCTCTGGCGTTGCCATGACTCCCTGGGGCTGAGCAGCAGTGTTGAGGCCTCTTTGCAAGGCTGCAGTGTGCAGGGCGTGGCAGCAGACCAATTCGTGCCTTCCCCCTTTAAGAGCTGCTCGGCACCACGTGGTCTGCTGTCAGTTCAAAAATGACCGCACCCGCGCTGCGCCCCGCCTGGGCGCTATCCCTCTGGACCGCCGGCTTAGCGCCTAAAGATAGTAGTGGAACACCTCTTTTAGCGCTCGACCAACCTCTTAGGGCGAAGCCACTGAATTCCCGGCAACGGGGCGCTGCTTTGGGGCGGGCGCTAACTTCGGGCGGGCGCTAAGGTTAGCGCCCCAAAACTGCCTATACTGAAAATCTAGCCCCTGAGGTTTTAGGTGTTAGTGGTTTTAGATGTTAGTGGTTTTGAGTGTTAGTGGTTTTGGGTCTTAGTGGTTTTCGGTGTTCGTGGTTTTGGGTGTAAGTGGTTTTGGGCATTAGTGGTTTTGGGTGTTAGTGGTTTTGGGTGTTAGTGGTTTTGGGTGTTATTGGTTTTGGGTGTTAGTGGTTGGGTGTTATTGGTTTTGGGTGCTAGTGTGTTTGGGCATTAGTGGTTTTGGGTGTTAGTGGTTTTGGGTGTCAGTGGTTTTGGGTGTCAGTGGTTTTGGGTGTTAGTGGTTTTAGGTGTGTTTGTGGTTTTGGGTGTTAGTGGTTTTGGGTGTTAGTGGTTTTGGGTGTTAGTGGTTTTGGGCGATAATGGTTTTGGCTGTTAGTGGTTTTGGGCGATAATGGTTTTATGTGTTAGTCATTTTAGGTGTTACTGGTTTTAGGTGTTAGTGGCTTTGGGTGTTCATGTTTTGGGTGTTAGTGGTTTTGGGTGTTAGTGGTTTTGGGTGTTAGTGGTTTTGGGTGTTAATGGTTTTGGGTGTTCGTGGTTTTGGGCGTTATTGGTTTTGGGTGTTATTTGTTTTGGGTGTTAGTGGTTTTGGTGTTAGTGGTTTTGTTTGTTAGTGGTTTTGGGTGTTAGTGTTTTTGGGTATTAGTGGTTTTGGGTGTTAATGGTTTTGGGTGTTAATGGTTTTGTGTGTTAGTGGTTTTGGGTGTTAGTGGTTTTGGGTGTTAGTGGTTTTGGGTGTTAGTGGTTTTGGGTGTTTTGGTTTTAGGTGTTAGTGGTTTTAGGTGTTAGTGGTTTCGGGTGTAAGTGGTTTTGGTTGTTCGTGGCTTTGGGCGTTAATGGTTTTGGCTGTTTGTGGTTTTGGGTGATAGTGGTTTTAGGTGTTCGTGGTTTTGGGTGTTATTGGTTTTTGGGCGTTAATGGTTTTGTGCGTGAGTGGTTTTGGGTGTTAGTGGTTTTGGCTGTTCGTGATTTTAGGTGTAAATGGTTTTGGGTGTTAGTGGTTTTGGGTGTTATTGGTTTTGGGTGTTAGTGGTTTTGGGTGTTAGTGGTTTTGGGTGTTAGTGGTTTTGGGTGTTAGTGGTTTTGGGTTTTATTGGTTTTGGGTGCTAGTTTTTTTGGGCATTAGTGGTTTTGGGTGTTAGTGGTTTTGGGTGTTATTGGTTTTGGGTGTTAGTGGTTTTGAGTGTTAGTGGTTTTGGGTATTAGTGTTTTTGGGTGTTAAAGGTTTTGGGTGTTAGTGGTTTTGCGTGTTAGTGGTTTTGGGTGTTTGTGGTTTTGGGTGTTAGTGGTTTTGTGTGTTAGTGGTTTTGGGTGTTAGTGGGTTTGGGCGTTAGTAGTTTTGGGTGTTAGTGGTTTTGGTGTTAGTGGTTTTGGGTGTGAGTGGTTTTGGGTGTTAATGGTTTTGGGCGGTAATGCTTTTAGGTGTTAGTGATTTTATGTGTTAGTGGTTTTGGGTGTTATTGGTTTTAGGTGTTCGTGGTTTTGGGTGTTAACGTTTTGGGTGTTAGTGGTTTTGTGTGTTAGTGGTTTTGGGTTTTATTAGTTTTGGGTGTTGGTGGTTTTGGGTGTTAGTGATTTTGGGTGTTAGTGGTTTTGGGTGTTAGTTGTTTATGGCGTTAATGGTTTTGGGTGTTAATGGTTTTGGGAATGAGTAGTTTTGGCTCTTAGTGGTTTTAGGCGTTAGCGGTTTTAGGTGTTAGAGGTTTCAGGTGTTAGTGGTTTTAGATGTTAGTGGTTTTGGGTGTCCGTGGTTTTGGGTGTCAGTGGTTTTGGGTGTCAGTGGTTTTGGGTGTTATTGGTTTTAGGTGTTAGTGGTTTTGGGTGTCAGTGGCTTAGGGTGTTAATGGTTTTGGGTGTTAATGGTTTTGGGCGTGAGTGGTTTTGGGTGTTAGTGGTTTTGGCTGTTCGTGATTTTAGGTGTAAATGGTTTTGGGTGTTAGTGGTTTTGGGTGTTATTGGTTTTGGGTGTTAGTGGTTTTGGGTGTTTGTGGTTTTGGGTGTTAGTGGTTTTGGGTATTAGTGGTTTTGGGTGTTAGTGGTTTTACGTGTTAGTGGTTTTGGGTGTTAGTGGTTTTGGGTGTTATTGGTTTTGGGTGCTAGTGTTTTTGGGCATTAGTGGTTTTGGGTGTTAGTGGTTTTGGGTGTTATTGGTTTTGGGTGTTAGTGGTTTTGAGTGTTAGTGGTTTTGGGTATTAGTGTTTTTGGGTGTTAAAGGTTTTGGGTGTTAGTGGTTTTGCGTGTTAGTGGTTTTGGGTGTTAGTGGTTTTGGGTGTTTGTGGTTTTGGGTGTTAGTGGTTTTGTGTGTTAGTGGTTTTGGGTGTTAGTGGGTTTGGGCGTTAGTAGTTTTGGGTGTTAGTGGTTTTGGTGTTCGTGGTTTTGGGTGTGAGTGGTTTTGGGTGTTAGTGGTTTTGGGCGGTAATGCTTTTAGGTGTTAGTGATTTTATGTGTTAGTGGTTTTGGGTGTTATTGGTTTTAGGTGTTCGTGGTTTTGGGTGTTAACGTTTTGGGTGTTAGTGGTTTTGTGTGTTAGTGGTTTTGGGTTTTATTAGTTTTGGGTGTTGGTGGTTTTGGGTGTTCGTGGTTTTGGGTATTATTGGTTTTGGGTGTTAATGGTTTTGTGCGTTAGTGGTTTTGGGTGTTAGTGGTTTTGGGTGTTAGTTGTTTATGGCGTTAATGGTTTTGGGTGTTAATGGTTTTGGGAATGAGTAGTTTTGGCTCTTAGTGGTTTTAGGCGTTAGCGGTTTTAGGTGTTAGAGGTTTTAGGTGTTAGTGGTTTTAGATGTTAGTGGTTTTGGGTGTCCGTGGTTTTGGGTGTCAGTGGTTTTGGGTGTTAGTGGTTTTAGGTGTTAGTGGTTTTGGGTGTTAGTGGTTTTAGGTGTTAGTGGTATTAGGTGTTTGTGGTTTTAGGTGTGTTGGTAGTTTTGGATGTTAGTGGGTTTAGGTGTTATTGGTTTTATGAGTTAGTGGTTTTGGGCGTTAATGTTTTGGGTGTTTGTGGTTTTGTGTGTTTGTGGTTTTGGGTGTTATTGGTTTTGGGTGTTAGTGGTTTTGGGTGTTCGTGGTTTTTGGTGTTTGTCGGTTTGGGCGTTAGTGGTTTTGGGCCATAATGGTTTTGGCTGTTAGTGGTTTTGGGTTTTAGTGGTTTTAGGTGTTAGTGGTGTTAGGTGTTAGTGGTTTTATGTGTTAGTCATTTTAGGTGTTATTGGTTTTAGGTGTTAGTGGCTTTGGGTTTTCATGTTTTGGGTGTTAGTGGTTTTGGGTGTTACTGGTTTTGGGTGTTAGTGGTTTTGGGTGTTAGTGGTTTTGGGTGTTGATGGTTTTGGGTATTAGTGGTTTTGGGTAATAGTGGTTTTGGGTGTTAATGGTTTTGGGTGTTAGTGGTTTTGGGTGTTAGTGGTTTTGGGTGTTAGTGGTTTTAGGTGTTAATGGTTTTGGGTGTTAGTGGTTTTGGGAATTCGTGGTTTCGGCTGTTAGTGGTTTTGGGTGTTAGTGGTTTTGGGTATTAGTGGTTTTGAGTGTTAATGGTTTTGGGTGTTAGTGGTTTTGGGTGTTGGTGGCTTTGGGTGTTAGTGGTTTTGGGTATTAGTGGTTTTGAGTGTTATTGGTTTTGGGTGTTAGTGGTTTTGGGTGTTCGTGGTTTTGGGTGTTAGTGGGTTTGGGCGTTAGTGGTTTTGGGTGTTAGTGGTGTTGGTGTTTGTGGTTTTGGGTGTTAGTGGTTTTGGGTGTTAGTGGTTTTGGGTTTTAATGGTGTTAGGTGTTAGTGGTTTTAGGTGTTAGTGGTTTTATGTGTTAGTCGTTTTAGGTGTTATTGATTTTAGGCGTTAGTGGCTTTGGGTGTTCATGTTTTGGGTGTTAGTGGTTTTGGGTGTTAGTGGTTTTGGGTGTTGATGGTTTTGGGAATTAGTGGTTTCGGCTGTTAGTGGTTTTAGGTGTTAGTGGTTTTATGTGTTAGTCGTTTTAGGTGTTATTGGTTTTAGGCGTTAGTGGCTTTGGGTGTTCATGTTTTGGGTGTTAATGTTTTGTGTGTTAGCGGTTTAGGGTTTTAGTGGTTTTGGGTGTTAGTGGTTTTGAGTGTTAATGGTTTTGGGTGTTAGTGGTTTTGGGTGTTAGTGGTTTTCAGTGTTAATGGTTTTGGGTGTTAGTGGCTTTGGCTGTTATTGGTTTTGGGTGTTAGTGGTTTTGGGTGTTAGTGGTTTTGGGTGTTAGTAGTTTTGGGCCATAATGGTTTTGGCTGTTAGTGGTTTTGGGTTTTAGTGGTTTTAGGTGTTAGTGGTTTTATGTGTTAATGGTTTTGGGTGTTAGTTGTTTAGGGTGTTCATGGTTTTGGGTGTTAATGGTTTTGGGAATTAGTGGTTTCGGCTGTTAGTGGTTTTAGGTGTTAGTGGTTTTGGGTGTTAGTGGTTTTGGGTGTTAGTGGTTTTGGGTGTTAGTGGTTTTGTGTGTTAGTGGTTTTGGGTGTTAGTGGTTTTGGGTGTTAGTGGTTTTGGGTGTTAGTGGTTTTGGGTGTTAGTGGTTTTGGGTGTTGGTGATTTTGGGTGTTAGTGGTTTTGGGTATTTGTGGTTTTGAGTGTTAATGGTTTTGTGTGTTAGTGGTTTTGGGTGTTAGTGGTTTTGGGTGTTAGTGGTTTTGTTTGTTAGTGTTTTTGGGTGTTAGTGTTTTTGGGTATTAGTGGTTTTGGGTGTTAGTGGTTTTGGGTGTTAGTGGTTTTGGGCGTTAATGGTTTTGGCTGTTAGTGGTTTTCGGTGTTCGTGGTTATGGTGTTAGTGGTTTTAGGTGCTAGTGGTTTTAGGTGTTAGTGGTTTTGGGTGTAAGTTGTTTTGGGTGTTAGTGGTTTTAGGTGTTCGTGGTTTTATGTGTTAGTGGTTTTGGATGTTAGTGGTTTTGGGTGTTAGTGGTTTTGGGTGTTAGTGGTTTTGGGTGTTAGTGGTTTTATGTGTTAGTGGTTTTGGGTGTTAGTGGTTTTGGGTGTTAATGTTTTGGGTGTTCGTGGTTTTGTGTTTTAGTGGTTTTGGGTTTTATTGGTTTTGGGTGTTAGTGGTTTTGGGTGTTAGTGGTTTTGGGTGTTATTGGTTTTGGGTGTTAGTGGTTTTGAGTGTTAGTGGTTTTGGGTATTAGTGTTTTTGGGTGTTAAAGGTTTTGGGTGTTAGTGGTTTTGCGTGTTAGTGGTTTTGGGTGTTAGTGGTTTTGGGTGTTTGTGGTTTTGGGTGTTAGTGGTTTTGTGTGTTAGTGGTTTTGGGTGTTAGTGGGTTTGGGCGTTAGTAGTTTTGGGTGTTAGTGGTTTTGGTGTTCGTGGTTTTGGGTGTGAGTGGTTTTGGGTGTTAGTGGTTTTGGGCGGTAATGCTTTTAGGTGTTAGTGATTTTATGTGTTAGTGGTTTTGGGTGTTATTGGTTTTAGGTGTTCGTGGTTTTGGGTGTTAACGTTTTGGGTGTTAGTGGTTTTGTGTGTTAGTGGTTTTGGGTTTTATTAGTTTTGGGTGTTGGTGGTTTTGGGTGTTCGTGGTTTTGGGTATTATTGGTTTTGGGTGTTAATGGTTTTGTGCGTTAGTGGTTTTGGGTGTTAGTGGTTTTGGGTGTTAGTTGTTTATGGCGTTAATGGTTTTGGGTGTTAATGGTTTTGGGAATGAGTAGTTTTGGCTCTTAGTGGTTTTAGGCGTTAGCGGTTTTAGGTGTTAGAGGTTTTAGGTGTTAGTGGTTTTAGATGTTAGTGGTTTTGGGTGTCCGTGGTTTTGGGTGTCAGTGGTTTTGGGTGTTAGTGGTTTTAGGTGTTAGTGGTTTTGGGTGTTAGTGGTTTTAGGTGTTAGTGGTATTAGGTGTTTGTGGTTTTAGGTGTGTTGGTAGTTTTGGATGTTAGTGGGTTTAGGTGTTATTGGTTTTATGAGTTAGTGGTTTTGGGCGTTAATGTTTTGGGTGTTTGTGGTTTTGTGTGTTTGTGGTTTTGGGTGTTATTGGTTTTGGGTGTTAGTGGTTTTGGGTGTTCGTGGTTTTTGGTGTTTGTCGGTTTGGGCGTTAGTGGTTTTGGGCCATAACGGTTTTGGCTGTTAGTGGTTTTGGGTTTTAGTGGTTTTAGGTGTTAGTGGTGTTAGGTGTTAGTGGTTTTATGTGTTAGTCATTTTAGGTGTTATTGGTTTTAGGTGTTAGTGGCTTTGGGTTTTCATGTTTTGGGTGTTAGTGGTTTTGGGTGTTACTGGTTTTGGGTGTTAGTGGTTTTGGGTGTTAGTGGTTTTGGGTGTTGATGGTTTTGGGTATTAGTGGTTTTGGGTAATAGTGGTTTTGGGTGTTAATGGTTTTGGGTGTTAGTGGTTTTGGGTGTTAGTGGTTTTGGGTGTTAGTGGTTTTAGGTGTTAATGGTTTTGGGTGTTAGTGGTTTTGGGAATTCGTGGTTTCGGCTGTTAGTGGTTTTGGGTGTTAGTGGTTTTGGGTATTAGTGGTTTTGAGTGTTAATGGTTTTGGGTGTTAGTGGTTTTGGGTGTTGGTGGCTTTGGGTGTTAGTGGTTTTGGGTATTAGTGGTTTTGAGTGTTATTGGTTTTGGGTGTTAGTGGTTTTGGGTGTTCGTGGTTTTGGGTGTTAGTGGGTTTGGGCGTTAGTGGTTTTGGGTGTTAGTGGTGTTGGTGTTTGTGGTTTTGGGTGTTAGTGGTTTTGGGTGTTAGTGGTTTTGGGTTTTAATGGTGTTAGGTGTTAGTGGTTTTAGGTGTTAGTGGTTTTATGTGTTAGTCGTTTTAGGTGTTATTGGTTTTAGGCGTTAGTGGCTTTGGGTGTTCATGTTTTGGGTGTTAGTGGTTTTGGGTGTTAGTGGTTTTGGGTGTTGATGGTTTTGGGAATTAGTGGTTTCGGCTGTTAGTGGTTTTAGGTGTTAGTGGTTTTATGTGTTAGTCGTTTTAGGTGTTATTGGTTTTAGGCGTTAGTGGCTTTGGGTGTTCATGTTTTGGGTGTTAATGTTTTGTGTGTTAGCGGTTTTGGGTGTTAGTGGTTTTGGGTGTTAGTGGTTTTGAGTGTTAATGGTTTTGGGTGTTAGTGGTTTTGGGTGTTAGTGGTTTTCAGTGTTAATGGTTTTGGGTGTTAGTGGCTTTGGCTGTTATTGGTTTTGGGTGTTAGTGGTTTTGGGTGTTAGTGGTTTTGGGTGTTAGTAGTTTTGGGCCATAATGGTTTTGGCTGTTAGTGGTTTTGGGTTTTAGTGGTTTTAGGTGTTAGTGGTTTTATGTGTTAATGGTTTTGGGTGTTAGTTGTTTAGGGTGTTCATGGTTTTGGGTGTTAATGGTTTTGGGAATTAGTGGTTTCGGCTGTTAGTGGTTTTAGGTGTTAGTGGTTTTGGGTGTTAGTGGTTTTGGGTGTTAGTGGTTTTGGGTGTTAGTGGTTTTGTGTGTTAGTGGTTTTGGGTGTTAGTGGTTTTGGGTGTTAGTGGTTTTGGGTGTTAGTGGTTTTGGGTGTTAGTGGTTTTGGGTGTTGGTGATTTTGGGTGTTAGTGGTTTTGGGTATTTGTGGTTTTGAGTGTTAATGGTTTTGTGTGTTAGTGGTTTTGGGTGTTAGTGGTTTTGGGTGTTAGTGGTTTTGTTTGTTAGTGTTTTTGGGTGTTAGTGTTTTTGGGTATTAGTGGTTTTGGGTGTTAGTGGTTTTGGGTGTTAGTGGTTTTGGGCGTTAATGGTTTTGGCTGTTAGTGGTTTTCGGTGTTCGTGGTTATGGTGTTAGTGGTTTTAGGTGCTAGTGGTTTTAGGTGTTAGTGGTTTTGGGTGTAAGTTGTTTTGGGTGTTAGTGGTTTTAGGTGTTCGTGGTTTTATGTGTTAGTGGTTTTGGATGTTAGTGGTTTTGGGTGTTAGTGGTTTTGGGTGTTAGTGGTTTTGGGTGTTAGTGGTTTTATGTGTTAGTGGTTTTGGGTGTTAGTGGTTTTGGGTGTTAATGTTTTGGGTGTTCGTGGTTTTGTGTTTTAGTGGTTTTGGGTTTTATTGGTTTTGGGTGTTAGTGGTTTTGGGTGTTAGTGGTTTTGGGTGTTATTGGTTTTGGGTGTTAGTGGTTTTGGGTGTTCGTGGTTTTGGGTGTTAGTGGTTTTGGGTGTTCGTGGTTTTGGGTGTTCGTGGTTTTGGGTGTTAGTGGTTTTGGGTGTTGGTGGTTTTGGGTATTAGTGGTTTTGGATGTTACTGGTTTTGGGTGTTGGTGGTTTTGGGTGTTAGTGGTTTTGGGTGTTATTGGTTTTGGGTGTTATTGGTTTTGGGTGTTAGTGGTTTTGGGTGTTTGTGGTTTTGGGTGTTGGTGGTTTTGGGTGTTGGTGGTTTTGGGTGTTAGAGGTTTTGGGTGTTAGTGTTTTTGGGTATTAGTGGTTTTGGGTGTTAATGGTTTTGTGTGTTAGTTTTTTTGTGTGTTAGTGGTTTTGTGTGTTAGTGGTTTTGGATGTTAGTGGTTTTGGGTGTTAGTGATTTTGGGCGTTAATGGTTTTGGGTGTTAGTGGTTTTAGGTGTTAGTGGTTTTAGGTGTTATTGGTTTTAGGTGTTGGTGGTTTTACGTGTTAGTGGTTTCGGGTGTTAGTGGATTTAGGTGTTAGAGGTTTTAGGTGTTAGTGGTTTTGGGTGTTAGTGGTTTTGGGTGTTAGTGATTTTGGGCGTTAATGGTTTTGGGTGTTAGTGGTTTTAGGTGTTAGTGGTTTTAGGTGTTAGTGGTTTTGGATGTTAGTGGTTTTGGGTGTTAGTGATTTTGGGCGTTAATGGTTTTGGGTGTTAGTGGTTTTAGGTGTTAGTGGTTTTAGGTGTTATTGGTTTTAGGTGTTGGTGGTTTTACGTGTTAGTGGTTTCGGGTGTTAGTGGATTTAGGTGTTAGAGGTTTTAGGTGTTAGTGGTTTTGGGTGTAAGTGGTTTTGGTTGTTCGTGGTTTTGGGTGTCAATGATTTTGTGTGTTTGTGGTTTTGGGTGTTCGTGGTTTTGGGTGTTAGTGGTTTTGGGTGTTAGTGGTTTTGGGTGTTAGTGGTTTTGGGTGTTAGTGGTTTTGGGTGTTAATGGTTGTGAGTATTATGTCCATGCGTAATTGAGACACGGACTGCAGGGGTTGGTTATAACAGGTCTTTTCTGAGTGGAGACAAACTTGAACTAACTATGCAAAGTTACTACACAGGCTTATATACAGGGGTGGTCACTACTGGTACTGTAGTATATAGGGGCTGCAGAATATAGATCCTTCTGCAAAGTACATACACTACAATTCCTCCCCTTTTAACTAAACAATACATAACATTCGATTAATAATTAAATAACATATTTACAATTACAGTTGTCATATACATTAGCTGAAGTTAAGGAATTATAAGTTCAGTCTTTGAGGAGGCTTCCTGATTCTTTCTTGATAACGCCTCTTTGAGGTATCAGGTTCTTCTGGCAGAGTTGATTCGGCATCAATGTCGTTTTTGGGTTTGTCTGCTTCCAATATTCCCGATTCTGAGGTTGATGCAATTGGTACTTCGGTTTCATCACCAGGTGTATCGGATCGTGGTGTGGAATTGACGTTTTCCAGTGACTCTAGAATCTGGTCAGCATGGCGTCTTACAATGCTCTCTCCAACGTCCACGGTATACATTAGAGGTCCTTGCCGTGTACAGATCGTTCCTGGCTGCCATTTCTCTGTGCTGTAGTCCCGGGCCAAAACTTGTTGACCTATCTTAAAACTCCTGGTCGGCCTTTCATTCATATTCTGAAACTGCCTGTTCTCCACATCTCTTCTGATGTTTGGCTTAACCAAATCCAAGCGGCATCGTAGTCTTCGATTGAAGAACATCATGGCTGGAGTTTGGTTGGTAACCGCATGTGTCGCATTCCGGTAGGCAAACAAGAAGTTATCCACCTTGTGTTGTAGGGGTATGTTTTCATTACACATTGCCTTGATAGCCTTCTTGAATATTTGAACGAACCTCTCAGCCAATCCATTGGTGGCTGGATGATATGGGGCGGATGTGTAATGCTTAACACCATTGTTCTTTAAGAACCTCCGGAACTCTTCAGACACAAACTGTGGTCCATTGTCGGAGCAAATCTGTTCAGGCAGCCCATTTCTGGCGAATATGGATCGTAAGACTGTGATAGTTTTTTCTGTGGTGGTTGAGGACATTTTTGTTACCTCTGGCCACTTTGAATGTGCATCCATCGCAATTAAAAACATCGAGTCCATAAATGAACCAGCAAAATCAATGTGCACCCTTTGCCATGGAGATGAGGGCCACTCCCATGGATGTAGAGGGGCTTGTGGTGGGGCGTTTTGGACCTTCTGGCATCCTGTACAGCTCTTGGTCATCTCTTCGATTTCTCTATCGATTCCCGGCCACCACACAAACGCTCTGGCTAAGTTCTTCATTTTTACCCCTCCCAGATGACCCTCATAAAGCTCATTGAGCACTCTATCCTTCAATTTGGGTGGAATTACTACTCTGGATCCACACATCAAGTTTCCTCTGCACACTGACAGCTGTTCTGTTCTCGGCGAGAATGCTGGCAACAGTGGTTCGCCATGTGCTGGCCATCCCTTCACTGCTAAATCATAGACCCAGGAGAGTGTCGGGTCATTTTGTGTTTCCTTTTCTATGTTTGCATTCGTCACAGGTAGTCATTCGACTATGGTCGAGTGGAATATCTCCACTGGATCCACTGCAGGTGCTTCTTCCACCGTCGGCAACAGTAGGCGCGACAATCCATCAGCATTCCCATGCTGTTTAGTTCCTTTGTACTCGATGTCATATTGGTGTGCCCCTAGGAAAAGGGACCACCTCTGTAGCCGTTGTGCTGTCATTATCGGGACGCCCTTCTGAGGGTTGAAAATGGAGACAAGAGGTTGATGATCAGTTAGTAGAGTAAATTTCTGACCGTGCAGGTAGTGATTGAACTTCTTCACCCCCCATACCAGGCTGAGGGCCTCTCTGTCAATCTGGGCGTAGTTACGCTCAGCTGAAGTTAACGAGTGTGACGCAAAAGCTATCGGCCTCTCTGAACCATCAAGGAATTTATGTGACAGTGCCGCTCCAATGCCGTAGGGAGACGCATCACACGCCAGTCTTATCGGTAGTGAAGGGTTGTAGTGAGCCAATACTTCTCTTGAAGTGATTAGGTCTTTACTCTTCTGAAAGGCCCGCTTACATTCATCGCTCCATTTCCATGCCACTCCAGTTTGTAGTAGGGCGTTCAGTGGGTGCAGAACTGTGGACAAATTCAGCAAAAACTTATGGTAGTAATTCACCAATCCGAGGAATGACCTCAGTTGCGACACATTTTCAGGCACTGGAGCCTTAACTACCGCTTCAATTTTGTCAGGGGACTTATGTAACCCCTCTTCATCAATCACGTGGCCACAATACGATATCTGTTTCTTAAAAAACTCGCACTTGGGGCGATTGGCTCGTAGCCCATGTTCTCTTAGTCTAGTGAGCACCTGCTCTAGGTTGGCAAGCTGTTCACTGTCATCTTCACCTGTCACTAGGATGTCGTCCAAGTAACACTGAGTCCCCGGAATCCCTTGCAGGACTTGTTCCATCGCTCTTTGCCATATCGCCGGAGCTGATGCTACTCCGAATACCAGTCGATTATACTGGTAGAGGCCTTTGTGAGTGTTTATCGTGAGATAATTCCTAGAGGATTCTTCAACCTCCATCTGCAAATATGCTTGTGCTAGGTCAATTTTTGTAAAACGCTTCCCTCCTGATAGTAAGGCGAAAATATCTTCTATCCTCGGGAGAGGATATTGTACTGTGTGGAGGACTGGGTTCACCGTCACCTTGAAGTCCCCACAGATGCGAACCTTCCTTGGCTCCTCAGACTTATTGTTTAACGCACGGTGGCATAGTGGTTAGCACTGTTGCCTCACAGCGCCAGGGACCCGGGTTCAAATCCGGCCTCGGGTGACTGTCTGTGTGGAGTTTGCACATTCTCCCCGTGTTTGCGTGGGTTTCCTCCGGGTGCTCCGGTTTCCTCCCACAGTCCAAAGATGTGCGGGTTAGGTTGATTGGCTATGATAAATTGACCATTAGTGTTAGGGGATTAAATACGCGGGGTTACGGGGTTACAGGGATAGCGCTTGGGTGGGATGGCTGTCGGTGTAGGGACCAGGTGCTAGGATTTGGATGATCAGCCATGATCTCGTTGAATGGCGGAGCAGGCTCGAAGGGCCGAATGGCCTGCTCCTATCTTCTATGTTTCTATGTTAACGTTTTCTTCATGACAGGAACGATGGGTGTCGCCCACTTGCTCCAGTCTACCTTAGATAACACGCCTGCGTTCTCCAGATTCTCCAGCTCTGCCTCGACGGCTGGGTGAATTGCATATGGTACCGGTCTTGCTTTGAAAAACTTGGGAATTGCATTCACTTCTATTTTTATCGAGGCAGTTACGCCTTTAAGAGTTCCCAGTTCTTGTTGAAATACCTCTTTGGCGTTAGCTAAGATTTTTGACAATCGTCCAGGTGTGACGTCGTCATCCTTTTTACCATCCACCGTCAGTGCCTGAATGGAGTGCCAGTCTAAACTTATCTTTCTGATCCATTCACGTCCCAATAACGGTAGTCCACCATCTTGCAGTATGTACAGATACAATTTCTGTATTTCCTTGCTGTTGTATTCGACAGGCACCCTTATTTTCCCTCTGGGGTATACTTTTTGCCCCGTATACGTCTTCAAGACAATGGATGTCTCTTTCAAGGGTATGTGTGAGAATAGCCGCTCGTAGTCTCGTCGATTCATGACGGTCATGGCTGATCCTGTATCCAATTCCATTTTGACTTGTGACCCTGCTATCGTGAGTGTGACCCAAATGGTTCGGTGATCGTCTTTTGCGATTATGTTGTGAAGTTTGAGACAGCTTAATCTCTTGTTCCCGGATTCACTATCGCTCATCTGGTCTTCAGAACTACTGTCCGTCATCTTTTGTACTTTCCTGTACTGTTCCTTAGTAGCCTTTTTGTTGTCGTTAGTCTCCTTCCCAGACCTGCAAACTCGTGCAATGTGGCCCATCTTTCCGCATTGCCTGCATATTTTGTCCTTGGACCAGCAGTCCTTCTGGTCATGGGTTGTTCTGCCGCAGCGATAACATTTTTCAAATCCCCGTGTCATTTCATGGGTGCCGTATTCCTGTGGCTTTTGCTGTATTTCCGCAGCTCCCCTTGCTGCTGCTTTGTACGATACTGCCATGCTGAAAGCCTTATCTAGCGTCAGCTCTTTCTCTGAGAGTAACCTCTTCTGGGTTCCTTCACTCAGGAGTCCACAGACAAATTTGTCCCGTGGGGTATCTGCCAGTCCTGCTCCGAACTGGCAGTGCTTTGATAGCTTGTGAAGTTCCGTAAGGTAATCAGCATTGCTCTCATCTTTATGCTGATTTCTCCTGTGGAATTTAAATCTTTCTGCTATCAGCAGCGGTGTAGGATTTAGATGTTCCTGTAGGATATCAACAATTTCATTAAAACTCTTTGCCATCAGTTTGGCTGGAGTAATCAGGTTCCGCAATAGGCTGTACGTTCTTGTGCCCATTAAGTTTAGTAGTACCGATGCCTTTTTCTCATCGGCTACTTCGTTTGCCTCGCAATATACTTCGACTCTTTCCACATACGTGGTTCAGTCTTCTATTGCATTATCGAAGGCAGTGATATTGCCAGTCTTCGGCATCTTGGAAATCTAAGATGGCGCCTCCCGCGCTTTGCCTTCTTCTCCGATTTAACAAAATGGCGCCTCCTGCGCTTTCCATCTTCTCCGCTGCTGCTAGCGCTGTTGCTGGCGTTTTATGCCTTGATGGCGACGCCCTATGGTCTTCACGCACTTCCCCCCGCGCTGCTGCTAACGCCGCTCTCCGCCGTTCTCATGGCAAACTGCAGCTCCTCGCGGCTTTCTGCGCTTCTGATTTCTTTTATTTCCCTGTCATCGGAGCAACCCTGTGGGACACTTTCCTCCCTCTTCTCGGGTCTGTACGCTGCCCGGCTTCGTAGCACCGGCCACGCCCTGTGTGCTCCACCCTCTCTCTCCCTCTCCTCTTCCCGACAACGCTGCTCGGCCCCGTTGAAAAGCCACTCGATCGAGCTCTAGCCCGCCGCAGCCCAGGAAGGATCAGTGTACTACCTGCCACCAGCCCGATTAGCTGGAACACCATCGACAGGATAACCAAGCCCCGCTCTCGACAGCCTCTCCTGCAAATCTTCAACTCCGATGAATCAGAGGCGGTTGCCCACGGTCGACGCCCGTTTCTTCTGTTTGTTTTTTTTGTTTCTTTTTCTTTCTTCCTTCTGGCCTCGACCTCTGACAACTTCGCTTCAGGGATGGATCCCCATGAGGTGGTGCAGACTGTAGGTAAGTTCGAATCTGCTCATCGCCAGTATTATGTCCATGTGTAATTGAGACACGGACTGCAGGAGTTGGTTATAACAGGTCTTTACTGAGTGGAGACAAACTGGAACTAACTATGCAAAGTTACTACACAGGCTTATATACAGGGGTGGTCACAACTGGTACTGCAGTATACAGGGGCTGCAGAATATACTTCCTTCTGCAAAGTACATACACTACAGTGAGTGTTAGTGGTTTTGGGTGTTCGTGGTTTTGGGTGTTAATGGTTTTTGGTGTTAATGATTTTGGGTGTTAGTGGTTTTGGATGTCATTGGTTTTGGGCATTAATGGTTTTGGGTGTTAGTGGTTTTCGGTGTTAGTGGTTTTAGGTGTTAGTGGTTTTAGGTGTTAATGGTTTTGGGTGTTAGTGGTTTTGGGTGTAAGTGGTTTTGGTTGTTCGTGGTTTTGGCTGTTAGTGGTTTTGGGAATTAGTGGTTTTGGGCGTTAGTGGTTTTGGGTGTCAATGATTTTGTGTGTTTGTGGTTTTGGGTGTTAGTGGTTTTGGGTGTTAGTGGTTTTGGTTGTTCGTGGTTTTGGGTGGTCGTGGTTTTGTGTGTTAATGGGTGTGAGTATTTATGGTTTTAGGTTTTAGTGGTTTTAGGTGTTAGTGCTTTTAGGTGTTAGTGGTTTTGGA
Source organism: Somniosus microcephalus (assembly GCF_052327205.1). Classification (NCBI taxonomy): domain Eukaryota; kingdom Metazoa; phylum Chordata; class Chondrichthyes; order Squaliformes; family Somniosidae; genus Somniosus; species Somniosus microcephalus. The sequence goes on from NC_140988.1 coordinate 162,483,211, forward strand.
TGTTGGTGGTTTTGGGTGTTAGTGGGTTTGGGCGTTAGTGGTTTTAGGTATTAATGGTATTGGGTATTATTGGTTTTGTGTGTTAGTGGTTTTGGGTGTTAGTGGTTTTGGGTGTTAGTGGTTTTGGGTGTTAGTGGTTTTGTGTGTTAGTGGTTTTGGGTGTTAGTGGTTTTGGGTGTTAGTCGTTTTAGGTGTTAGTGGTTTTAGGTGTTAGTGGTTTTATGTGTTAGTTGTTTTGTGTGTTAGTGGTTTTGCGTGTTATTGATTTTGGGTGTTAGTGGTTTTGGGTGTTAGTGGTTTTGTGTGGTAGTGGTTTTGGGTGTTAGTGTTTTTGGGTATTAGTGGTTTTGGGTGTTAATGATTTTGGGTGTTAAAGGATTTATGTGTTAATGGTTTTGGGTGTTTGTGGTTTTGTGTTTTGTGGTTTTAGGTGTTAGTGGTTTAAGTGTTAGTGGTTTTGGGTGTTGGTGGTTTTGGGTGTTAGTGGGTTTGGGCGTTAGTGGTTTTAGGTATTAATGGTATTGGGTATTATTGGTTTTGTGTGTTAGTGGTTTTGGGTGTTAGTGGTTTTGGGTGTTGGTGGTTTTGGGTGTTAGTGGTTTTAGGTATTAATGGTATTGGGTGTTATTGGCTTTGTGTGTTAGTGGTTTTGGGCGTTAATGGTTTTGGATGTTAGTGGGTTTGGGCGTTAGTGGTTTTAGGTATTAATGGTATTGGGTATTATTGGTTTTGTGTGTTAGTGGTTTTGGGCGTTAATGGTTTTGGATGTTAGTGGTTTTAGGTGTTAGTGATTTTAGGTGTTAGTGGTTTTATGTGTTAGTGGTTTTGGGTGTTAGTGGTTTTGGGTGTTGGTGATTTTGGGTGTTAGAGGTTTTGGGTGTTGGTGATTTTGGGTGTTAGAGGTTTTGGGTGTTAGTGGTTTTGAGTGTAAGTGGTTTTGCTTGTCAGTGGTTTTGTTGTTAGTGGTTTTGGGTGTTAGTGGTTTTGAGCATTAGTGGTTTTGGGTGTTAGTGGTTTTGGGTGTTAGTGGTTTTGGGTGTTAGTGGTTTTGTCTGTTAATGGTTTTGGGTGTTAGTGGTTTTGGGTGTTAGTGGTTTTGGGTGTTAGTGGTTTTGGGTGTTAGTGGTTTTGGGTTTTATTGGTTTTGAGCATTAGTGGTTTTCGGTGTTAGTGGTTTTGGGTGTTAGTGGTTTAGGGTGTTAGTGGTTTTGTCTGTTAATGGTTTTGGGTGTTAGTGGTTTTTAGATGTTAGTGGTTTTGGGTGTTATTGGTTTCGGGTGTTTGCGCTTTTTTGTGTTAGTGGTTTTGGGTGTTAGTGGTTTTGGGTGTTAGTGGTTTTGGGTTTTAGTGATTTTGGGTGTTAGTGGTTTTGGGTGTTTTTGGTTTTGGGTGTTCGTGGTTTTGGGTGTTAGTTGTTTTGTGTGTTAGTGGTTTTGGGTGTTAATGGTTTTGTGTGTTTGTGGTTTTGGGTGTTAGTGGTTTTGGGTGTTAGTGGTTTTAGGTGTTAGTGGTTTTAGGTGTTAGTGGTTTTGGGTTTTAGTGGTTTTGGATGTTAGTGGTTTTGGGTGTTAGTGGTTTTATGTGTTAGTGGTTTTGGATGTAAGTGGTTTTGTTGTTAGTCGTTTTGGGTGTTAGTGGTTTTGGGTGTTAGTCGTTTTAGGTGTTAGTGGTTTTAGGTGTTAGTGGTTTTATGTGTTAGTGGTTTTGTGTGTTAGTGGTCTTGCGTGTTATTGATTTTGGGTATTAGTGGTTTTGGGTGTTAATGATTTTGGGTGTTAGAGGATTTAGGTTTTAATGGTTTTGGGTGTTAGTGGTTTTGTGTTTTGTGGTTTTAGGTGTTAGTGGTTTAAGTGTTAGTGGTTTTGGGTGTAAGTGGTTTTGGTTGTTCGTGGTTTTGGGCGTTAGTGGTTTTGGGTGTCAATGATTTTGTGTGTTTGTGGTTTTGGGCGTTAGTGGTTTTGGGTGTTAGTGGTTTTGTGTGTTAATGGTTGTGAGTGTTAGAGGTTTTAGGTGTTAGTGGTTTTAGGTGTTAGTGGTTTTAGCTGTTAGTGGTTTTGTGTGTTAGTGGGTTTTGGGAGTTAATGGTTTTGGGTGTTAGTGGTTTTGGGTGTTAGTGGTTTTGTGTTTTGTGGTTTTAGGTGTTAGTGGTTTAAGTGTTAGTGGTTTTGGGTGTTGGTGGTTTTGGGTGTTAGTGGGTTTGGGCGTTAGTGGTTTTAGGTATTAATGGTATTGGGTATTATTGGTTTTGTGTGTTAGTGGTTTTGGGTGTTAGTGGTTTTGGGTGTTAGTGGTTTTGGGTGTTGGTGGTTTTGGGTGTTAGTGGTTTTATGTGTTAGTGGTTTTGGGTGTTAGTGGTTTTAGCTGTTAGTGATTTTAGGTGTTAGTGGTTTTATGTGTTAGTGGTTTTGGGTGTTAGTGGTTTTGGGTGTTGGTGATTTTGGGTGTTAGAGGTTTTGGGTGTTGGTGATTTTGGGTGTTAGAGGTTTTGGGAGTTAGTGGTTTTGAGTGTAAGTGGTTTTGCTTGTCAGTGGTTTTGTTGTTAGTGGTTTTGGGTGTTAGTGGTTTTGAGCATTAGTGGTTTTGGGTGTTAGTGGTTTTGGGTGTTAGTGGTTTTGGGTGTTCGTGGTTTTGTCTGTTAATGGTTTTGGGTGTTAGTGGTTTTGGGTGTTAGTGGTTTTGGGTTTTATTGGTTTTGAGCATTAGTGGTTTTGGGTGTTAGTGGTTTTGGGTGTTAGTGGTTTTGTCTGTTAATGGTTTTGGGTGTTAGTGGTTTTTAGATGTTAGTGGTTTTGGGTGTTATTGGTTTTGGGTGTTTGCGCTTTTTTGTGTTAGTGGTTTTGGGTGTTAGTGGTTTTGGGTGTTGGTGGTTTTGGGTTTTAGTGATTTTGGGTGTTAGTTTTTTTGGGCATTGGTGGTTTTTGGTGTTAGTGTTTTTGTGTGTTAGTGGTTTTGCTTATAATGGTTTTGGGTGTTAGTGGTTTTGGGTGTTAGTGGTTTTATGTGTTAGTGGTTTTGGATGTTAGTGGTTTTGTTGTTAGTCGTTTTGGGTGTTAGTGGTTTTGGGTGTTAGTCGTTTTAGGTGTTCGTGGTTTTAGGTGTTAGTGGTTTTATGTGTTAGTGGTTTTGTGTGTTCGTGGTTTTGCGTGTTATTGATTTTGGGTGTTAGTGGTTTTGGGTGTTAGTGGTTTTGTGTGGTAGTGGTTTTGGGTGTTTGTGTTTTTGGGTATTAGTGGTTTTGGGTGTTAATGATTTTGGGTGTTAGAGGATTTAGGTTTTAATGGTTTTGGGTGTTAGTGGTTTTGTGTTTTGTGGTTTTAGGTGTTAGTGGTTTAAGTGTTGGTGGTTTTGGGTGTAAGTGGTTTTGGTTGTTCGTGGTTTTGGGCGTTAGTGGTTTTGGGTGTCAATGATTTTGTGTGTTTGTGGTTTTGGGCGTTAGTGGTTTTGGGTGTTAGTGGTTTTGTGTGTTAATGGTTGTGAGTGTTAGAGGTTTTAGGTGTTAGTGGTTTTAGGTGTTAGTGGTTTTAGCTGTTAGTGGTTTTGTGTGTTAGTGGGTTTTGGGAGTTAATGGTTTTGGGTGTTAGTGGTTTTGGGTGTTAGTGGTTTTGGGTTTTATTGGTTTGAGCATTAGTGGTTTTGCATGATAGTGGTTTTTAGGTGTTAGTGGTTTTGGGTGTTATTGGTTTCGGGTGTTTGCGCTTTTTTGTGTTAGTGGTTTTGGGTGTTAGTGGTTTTGGGTGTTAGTGGTTTTGGGTTTTAGTGATTTTGGGTGTTAGTGGTTTTGGGTGTTTGTGGTTTTGGGTGTTCGTGGTTTTGGGTGTTCGTGGTTTTGTGTGTTAGTGGTTTTGGGTGTTAATGATTTTGGGTGTTAGTGGTTTTGGGTGTTAATGGTTTTGTGTGTTTGTGGTTTTGGGTGTTAGTGGTTTTGGGTGTTAGTGGTTTTAGGTGTTAGTGGTTTAGGGTATTAATGGTTTTGGGTGTTAATGGTTTTGGGAATTAGTGGTTTTGGCTGTCAGTGGTTTTAGGTGTTAGTGGTTTTGGGTGTTAGTGGTTTTGGGTTTTAGTGGTTTTGGGTGTTAGTGGTTTTAGATTTTAGTGGGTTTGGGTGTTAGTGATTTTGGATGTTAGTGGTTTTGGGTGTTAATGGTTTTGGGTTTTAGTGGTTTTAGCTGTTAGTGGTTTTAGGTGTTAGTGGTTTTATGTGTTACTGGTTTTGAGCGTTAATGTTTTGGGTGTTAGTGGTTTTGTGTGTTTGTGGTTTTGGGTGTTATTGGTTTTGGGTGTTAGTGGTTTTGGGTGTTAGTTTTTTTGGGCATTTGTGGTTTTTGGTGTTAGTGTTTTTGTGTGTTCGTGGTTTTGCGTGTTAATGGTTTTGGGTGTTAGTGGTTTTGGGTGTTAGTGGTTTTAGGCGTTAGTGGTTTTGGTGTTAGTCGTTTTGGGTGTTAGTGGTTTTGGGTGTTAGTGGTTTTGGGTGTTAGTGGTTTTGGGTGTTAGTGGTTTTGTGTGTTAGTGGTTTTGGGTGTTAGTGGTTTTGGGTGTTAGTCGTTTTAGGTGTTAGTCGTTTTAGGTGTTAGTGGTTTTATGTGTTAGTTGTTTTGTGTGTTAGTGGTTTTGCGTGTTATTGATTTTGGGTGTTAGTGGTTTTGGGTGTTAGTGGTTTTGTGTGGTAGTGGTTTTGGGTGTTAGTGTTTTTGGGTATTAGTGGTTTTGGGTGTTAATGATTTTGGGTGTTAAAGGATTTATGTGTTAATGGTTTTGGGTGTTAGTGGTTTTGTGTTTTGTGGTTTTAGGTGTTAGTGGTTTAAGTGTTAGTGGTTTTGGGTGAAAGTGGTTTTGGTTGTTCGTGGTTTTGGGCGTTAGTGGTTTTGGGTGTCAATGATTTTGTGTGTTTGTGGTTTTGGGTGTTAGTGGTTTTGGGTGTTAGTGGTTTTGTGTGTTAATGGTTGTGAGTGTTAGAGGTTTTAGGTGTTAGTGGTTTTAGGTGTTAGTGGTTTTAGCTGTTAGTGGTTTTGTGTGTTAGTGGGTTTTGGGAGTTAATGGTTTTGGGTGTTACTGGTTTTGGGTGTTAGTGGTTTTGGGTGTTAGTGGTTTTAGGTGTTAGTGGTTTTAGGTGTTAGTGGTTTTAGGTGTTGGTGCTTTTATGTGTTAGTGGTTTTAGATGTTAGTGGTTTTGAGTGTTAGTGGTTTTGGGTGTTTGTGGTTTTGGTTATTTGTCGTTTTGAGTGTTATTGGTTTTGGGTGTTAATGATTTTGGGTGTTAGTGGTTTTGGGTGTTAGTGGTTTTGGGCGTTAGAGGTTTTAGGTGTTAGTGGGTTTTGGGAGTTAATGGTTTTGGGTGTTAGTGGTTTTGGGTGTTAGTGGTTTTGGGTGTTAGTGGTTTTGGGTGTTAGTGGTTTTGGGTGTTTGTGGTTTTTTGTGTTAGTGGTTTTAGATGTTAGTGGTTTTGAGTGTTAGTGGTTTTGAGTGTTTGTGGTTTTGGGTGTTCGTGGTTTTGGGCGTTGGTGGTTTTGGGTGTTGGTTGTTTTGGGTGGTGGTTGTTTTGGGTGTTTATGGTTTTGGGTGTTAATGATTTTGGGTGTTAGTGGTTTTGGGTTTTAGTGGTTTTGGGTGTTAGCGGTTTTGGGTTTTAGTGGTTTTGGGTGTTAGCGGTTTTGTGTGTTAGTGGGTTTGGGTGTTAGTGATTTTGGATGTTAGTGGTTTTGGGTGTTAATGGTTTTGTGTTTTAGTGTTTTTAGGTGTTAGTGGTTTTAGGTGTTAGTGGCTTTATGTGTTAGTGGTTTTGGATGTTAGTGGTTTTAGGTGTTATTTGGTTTAGGTGTTACTGGTTTTGAGCGTTAATGTTTTGGGTGTTAGTGGTTTTGTGTGTTTGTGGTTTTGGGTGTTATTGGTTTTGGGTGTTAGTGGTTTTGGGTATTAGTGGTTTTGGGTGTTTATGGTTTTGGGTGTTAGTGGTATTGTGTGTTAGTGGTTTTGTGTGTTAGTGGTTTTAGGCGTTAGTGGTTTTGGTGTTAGTCGTTTTGGGTGTTTTTGGTTTTGGGTGTTAGTGGTTTTAGGTGTTAGTGCTTTTAGGTGTTAGTGGTTTTATGTGTTAGTTGTTTTGGATGTTACTGGTTTTAGGTGTTAGTGGTTTTGGGTGTTATTGGTTTTGGTGTTAGTCGTTTTGGGTGTTAATGGTTTTATGTGTTAGTGGTTTTGGATGTTAGTGGTTTTGGGTGTTAATGTTTTGGGTGTTAGTGGTTTTGTGTGTTAGTGGTTTTGCGTGTTATTGATTTTGGGTGTTAGTGGTTTTGGGTGTTAGTGGTTTGGGTGTTAATGGTTTTGGGTGTTAGTGGTTTTGGGTGTTAGTGGTTTTGGGTGTTAGTGGTTTTGTGTGGTAGTGGTTTTGGGTGTTAGTGTTTTTGGTTATTAGTGGTTTTGGGTGTTAATGGTTTTGGGTGTTAGTGGTTTTAGGTGTTAGTGGTTTTAGGTGTTAGTGGATTTAGGTGTTAATGGTTTTGGGTGTTAGTGGTTTTGTGTTTTGTGGCTTTAGGTGTTAGTGATTTTTGTTGTTAGTGGTTTTGGGTGTAAATGGTTTGGTTGATCGTGGTTATGGGCGTTAGTGGTTTTGGGTGTCAATTATTTTGTGTGTTTGTGGTTTTGGGTGTTAGTGGTTTCGTGTGTTAATGGTTGTGAGTGTTAGAGGTTTTAGGTGTTAGTGGTTTTAGGTGTTAGTGGTTTTAGATGTTATTGGTTTTGTGTGTTAGTGGGTTTTGGGAGTTAATGGTTTTGGATGTTACTGGTTTTGGGTGTTAGTGGTTTTGGGTGTTAGTGGTTTTAGGTGTTAGTGGTTTTAGGTGTTAGTGGTTGATATACCTATCAATTCATTCCATGAAAAGCGACGAGTTAAGATAGTAAATATAGGTTTTTATTGGCTAAAAAACAGAGCCCACCCTAGTGGGTGATCGGTTCCAACAAGGAAGAATACTAGCCAAGCGGTCACCTTTATACCTGGGCAAGCAGGCGGAGCCATGGGCGGAGTCAGCTGAGGTATGCCTAGGTATAACAGCGTGCGTGGCAAGAGGTAACCTTGTGTAATGATAACAACAGTGTAAACAGTGATAACAACAGTGTAACAATAGTGAACGGTTGTGAACGATAACAGTGGTTTACCACATTCACCCCTTGTTTAAAATTGAGTCCGGCGGGGTGAAGTGTACTACCAGTTCGTGTATGTCAGTCTATCAGGAGGCCTCATAAGCCTTTCTGATCGGCACAGCAGCAGTGGCGGTGGTGCAGTATCCGATGTTAATGCTGGTGTCTGCGTGGTCGACGAAGGCTCCTGGGGTTCCGGCATGCTGCCTACAGGAGCTGGATTTGGGGGAGTGCTGGGGGATAACGGTGGTATCTCAGGGGTGCCCAAGGGTGCGAGGTCTCGCAAGGAGACTGTGTCCTCCCGTCCGTCTGGGTATGCCACATAGGCATACTGGGGGTTGGCGTGCAGGAGGTCCACCCTCTCGACCAGGGGGTCCATTTTATGGGTCCTTACGTGCTTCCGCAGCAGGACGGGCCCCGGATAAGTCAGCCATGTTGGTAGCGAGGTTCCCGTAGTCGACTTCTTGGGGAAAAGAAACATTCGCTCATGAGGGGTGGCGTTAATGGCGGTACAAAGCAGTGACCGGATGGAATGGAGCACTGCCGGGAGGACTTCCTGCCAGCGAGAGGTTGGGAGGCCCTTAGACTTTAGGGCTAAGAGGACGGCCTTCCAAACTGTCGCGTTCTCTCTTTCCACCTGGCCGTTCCCCCGGGGGTTGTAGCTGGTGGTCCTGCTCGCAGCAATACCTCTCGCGAGCAGAAACTGGCGAAGTTCCTCGCTCATGAAGGATGAGCCCCGGTTGCTGTGTATATAGTTCGGGAACCCGAACAAGGCGAAGAGGTCGTTCAGGCATTTGATGAACGTGGTACTGGTCATTTCTGGGCAGGGGATGGCAAAGGGGAAACGGGAGTACTCGTCAATAATGTTGAGGAAGTACACATTACGGTCAGAGGACGGGAGGGGCCCCTTAAAATCGATGCTCAAGCGCTCGAAGGGGCGGGTGGCCTTGATCAGGCTTGCTCTGTCCGGCCTATAGAAATGCGGTTTGCATTTGGCACAGGCTTGGCAGTTCCTGGTCATGGTCCTGACCTCCTCGATGGAGTAGGGCAGGTTGCGGGCCTTAATGAAGTGGTAAAGTCTAGTGACCCCGGGGTGGCAGAGGTCGTTGTGGAGGGTCCGCAGTCTATCGACTTGCGCGTTGGCGCATGTACCTCGTGATAGAGCATCTGGTGGCTCGTTGAGTTTACCAGGCCGGTACAAGATATCGTAATCGTAGGTGGAGAGCTCAATTCTCCACCTCAAGATCTTGTCATTCTTGATTTTGCCCCTCAGCTTGTTATTAAACATAAAAGCAACCGAACGCTGGTCGGTGAGGAGGGTAAATCGTTTGCCTGCCAGGTAATGCCTCCAGCGTCGTACCGCTTCCACAATCGCCTGGGCCTCCTTCTCGACAGAAGAGTGTCGGATCTCAGGGTCCTGGAGGGTCCTTGAGAAGAAGGCCACAGGTCTCCCCGCCTGGTTAAGGGTTGCAGCTAGGGCGAAGTCGGATGCATCGCTCTCCACTTGGAAAGGGATGGACTCATCCACTGCATGCATTGTGGCCTTTGCAATGTCTCCTTTTATGAGGGAGAAGGCTGCGCATGCTTCTGCTGTCAGGGGGAAGGAGGTGGACTTCATGAGGGGTCTGGCTTTGTCCGCAGAATTGGGCACCCATTGGGCATAGTAAGCGAAGAGCCCCAGGGTTCTCTTCAGTGCCTTTTGACAGTGGGGAAGGGGAAGCTCCATGAGGGGGCGCATTCTTTCGGGGTCGGGGCCGATGACTCCGTTCTCTACTACGCAGCCGAGGATGGCAAGGCGCGAGGTGTTAAACGTACATTTCTCCTTATTGTAAGTTAGATTCCGCCGTTGGGCCGTACTGAGGAATTTCTCCAGATTAACATCATGGTCCTGCTGGTCGTGGCCGCAGATGGTGACGTTATCTAGATAAGGAAACGTGGCCTGCAGCGCGTTCTGGTCAACCATCCGGTCCATCTCCCTTTGGAAGACCGAAACCCCGTTGGTGACGCTGAAGGGAACCCTAAGGAAGTGGTAGAGGCGGCCATTCGCCTCGAAGGCGGTGTACTGGCGGTCCTCAGGGCGGATAGGGAGTTGGTGATAGGCTGACTTAAGGTCGATGGTGGAGAATACCCGGTACTGTGCAATCTGATTGACCATATCAGATATGCGGGGAAGGGGGTATGCGTCCAGCTGGGTGTACCGGTTTATGGTTTGGCTGTAGTCGATGACCAGGCGGTGTTTATTGCCGGTCTTAACGACTACGACCTGGGCATGCCAGGGGCTGGTGCTCCCCTCGATGATGCCCTCCTTCAGGAGTCGCTGCACCTCAGAGCTAATAAAAGCTCTGGCCCCGGCGCTGTACCGCCTGTTCTTGGTAGCGACGGGTTTACAGTCGCGGGTGAGGTTAGCGAACAAGGAGGGGGGCGGGACTTTGAGAGTGGAGAGGCCGCAGGTGGTACGCGGCGGGCGGTTTAAAAACTGCTGGTTGTAGACTGTGAGTGGGGGGAGGGGTCCACCGTATGCTAAAGTGACACTTTGAAGGTGGCATTGGAAATCCAGCCCTAGTAGGATGGCAGTGCAGAGCTGGGGCAGGACGAGAAGTTTAAAGTTTTTATATTTCATGCCCCGAACCGACAGGGTCACCACACAGTAGCCGCTGACGTCTGTTGAATGGGACTTCGACGCCATCGAGATCCGATGGCGCGTTGGCCGGACAGTGAGGGAGTAGTAGCGCACCGTGTCTGGGTGAATAAAACTCTCCGTGCTCCCGCTGTCGAACAGGCAGGTCGTGGCGTGGCCGTTTACTTCGATGTCCATCATGGACCTGGACAGATGATGCGGGAGAGCTTGGTCAAGCGTGACGGAGGCCAGTGTATGGCTGAGTGAGCTGCTGTAGTCGGCAGGTGAGGCGGTGGTCTGGTCTGGAGACAAGATGGCGGCCGGGTGCGGCAAACAAATGGCGGCGCCCATGACGCGGATCCCCACGAGGTCGAAGTAGAACAAAATGGCGGAGAAGATGGCCGCCCCCACGACTCACATGAGGCACTGCTGGCATCTGTGGCCTTGATCAAAGATGGCCGCCCCCACGACTCACACGAGGCACTGCTGGCGCCTGTGGCCTTGATCAAAGATGGCCGCCCCCACGACTCACATGAGGCACTGCTGGCGTCTGTGGCCTTTGTCAAAGATGGCTGCCCCCACGACTCACATGAGGCACTGCTGGCGTCTGTGGCTTTCCCCCTGCAGGTGTTTGCGAAGTGGCCTTTTTTCCCGCATCCGGAGCAGGTCGCATTCCTTGCAGGGCAGCACGCCCTTTGATGTCTCGCCTGGCCACAGAAATAGCAGCTGGCAGGCCGATCGCGGGGCTCCGCTGCCGCAGCGGGTCCCGAGGGTGGCGGTCCCGATCGATTCCGGGACACCGACGCCGTAGTAGGTCCCAGGGGCGGCGGTGCGAGGGGTATTGCGGCCGGAGTCGGGCCCGAGTCCCAGGGTCGCGCAGCGTTGTACCCGGAGTACGCCTCGAGGTCCCGATGGGCCACTTCCAGGGAGCGAGCGAGGGCTGCAGCTGCTTTCAAGCCGAGGTCCTTTGATTCGAGCAGTCTTTGCCGTGAGTAGTCGGACAGAAGGCCTTTCACGAAGGCATCACGGATATTTCCTTCAGCATGTTGTGCAGCCGATACAGCTTTAAAGTCACAGGCCTAGAAATTCAGTTGCGTCCGCCAGCCGTTAGCGCCATAAGAGGGGTAGATTTCCAGCGCTAGGCACTTAGCGCCCGGGCGCAGGCCGATCTGCGCCTACGCCCAACTTCAGTTGACATTTCGCGCCGGCGCAAAGTGTTTGCGCCCGCTCAGCTGCGCGCGCAGCTTATGACGTCATTTCGTCGTGCAACGCTGTTTGTGCGCCCCAAACCGGAAATTCAGTGGCGCCCGCCCAATGTGGGCATGGCGCTGTTAAGAACTGTGAAGTGGAACGCAGCAGAGGCCCTGCGGGACTGGGGGAGCGCTAATTAAAGGGCACTTACACTGAACTATAAAGGCCAGCCATTTTGCTGCAATGACTTTAGTGTTTTGGATTTCTGGACAGAGACCAAGGAACAGACCTTCCTGATTTGGGACAACATAGGAAAGGTATTTTTGGCTTCTGGCCAGAGCTTGGAACTTTCACTCATTGTGATTTCACTGTTTGCAAGTTTATTATGGGGGCTGCATGGGGTTCCAACCCTCAGTTCCAGCATTATGTGCGAAGGGCTCGCAGACGCTGTGTGAGAGGGCCAGCCATGCCTAGACGCAGAGGGGCCATCAGGCGTCGGCAACGTAGGCCTTACCCACTCAGGGAATACCGGCAGCAGGTGTCCTATCTCACCATGACTGCCGCGCATTGTGTTAAGAGGCTGCGCTTCAGAAGGGAGGTGGTTGCAGAGATCTGCCAGCTGCTTCACAGAGATCTGCGTCCACAGCTGATGTGCAGGACGTCTCTGTCGGTGGAAGTGAAGGTCACGGTGGCTCTGAACTTTTATGCAAGCGGATCATTCCAAGCCGCTGCTGGGGACATAGCGAACATTTCCCAGTTCGCCGTGCATCGCTGCATCCGGCAGGTCACCGATGCCCTTTTCGCAAGGAGACACCAATTCATCTCCTTCCCCATGACCCTAGAGAGGCAGGAGCAGCATGCAGTCGGCTTTGCCAGGATCGCCGACTTCCCCATGGTGCAGGGCGCCATTGACTGCATGCATGTGGCTATGCGGGCACCTATCGACAATGCCGAGGATTACAGCAACCAGAAGGGCTACCATTCCCTCAATGTACAGCTGGTGTGTGACCACAGGCAGCGCATCCTAGCTGTCAATGCCCGCTTTCCAGGAAGCAGCCACGATGCATTTATCCTGCGCCAGACTACTGTGGCTGACATGTTCGAGGCACAGCCTCCACCAAGGGGATGGCTTATTGGGGACAAGGGCTACCCTTTGTGTACATGGCTCATGACCCCGCTCCGCGCGCCCAGGACCCCTGTGGAGGAGGCATACAACGAAAGCCATCAAGCCACAAGGAACATCATAGAGCAAACGATTGGCGTCCTCAAGCAACGGTTCCGCTGCCTGGATCATTCCGGCGGATCTCTACAGTATTCGCCGGATAGAGTCTCCCAGTTCGTCGTCGTTTGCTGCATGCTGCACAACCTGGCTATCCGCAGGACTCAGGCACTGCCACCTCACGTTGGACCACCACCTCAGGAGGACGAGCAGGAGGACCATGAGGAGGAGGAGGAGGAGGAGGAGTACCAGCCCAGGAGGGAGCCACAAGGTCCAAGGGCCGTCCGCCGGCGGCTTATTGAACGGCACTTCTAGGCCCCCTGTCAGGGAATGGCTTGTGGCAATGAACGCACCTGAATGCAGCCGCTCCGCAAGCCCTCAGCCGGTTAACGCAACAACCACTTGAAACATGACACCTGGACAAGCTGAATAAATAAAAAGCTTTATTTAACAAACTCAGGGCCCTTCCCACATGAAACAGAGAAACAGACAAGACCCCCAAAAAACAGTCAAAAACATATCTCACTCCCACAACCTGGGGAGGAATAACAAAACTTGTCAAAACATTTGCCTTCATCTTCGGCCTTCCCAAAATAAGCCCCCCCCCCCCAGAACACAAACACCCCCATATAAAAAAAACAGTTGGCAACACACTCTACTTGGTGTGCCGAGAGGGCGAGTCCTTGTGCAGGCTTCTCCGCCCCCTGCCCGACCTGTTGCTCCGCCTCAACCTGGGCCCTGTGGGTGTGGCAAGGCTGGGGGAAGGCTCCTGAGGGGCACACTGCGTGACGGCAGATGCCCTTGGGGGTCGGCCTAGACGAGGTCCGGCCCTGGAGGGGCCGGCTGCTGACTGCTGCAGCTGTGGCTGGGCAGCATCAGTCTCTGCATCAGCTCGTCGCACCTTGGCTGGGGGAGTGGCAGTGGCGGCTGCAGCAATGGGGGCAAGCTGGCTGATGCCAGGCGCTCGCTGGTCGCCAGAGACACTGGCACTCGGCCGGGCTGGCGCTGCAGCAAGCGCAGCAATCTGGTGGAGGCCAGACCGCTGTGCTGCAGCAGGGCGGCGGGTGCCCTGGCGATGCTTCCGTGACACCGCGAGTGTGGCAGAAGTGAGTGCCCGAACTGCCCTGGTCTGTGCCCGCATCAGATCAGCCAGTGTCTGCACGGCACCACTCATGAACTCGCGACTCGCGTCCTGTGCTGCCGCGAGTTGGTCGACACCCCTGGCCTGTGCTGCCGTGAGTTGGTCGACACCCCTGGCCTGTGAGTCCCCGAAAGCGGCCACACTATGAGCCAGGGACTCAATGGCCTGAGGCATCTGTCCCACAACCCCCATGAACTCGTTGTGGCGCCGCTCCGAGGCCGCGGACATTTCATCAAGGAGGCGCACCTCCTGGGCGAGGACCGTCTCCGGACTGGAGGGCGGACTCTCCCTCTGGGGAGAAGGCCGCCGAGCTGCCCGACCCTTCCCGCGTGCCTGGACGCCACTGGGCCCAGCAACTGCCCTCCCCTGCAACACTTCCCCCCTCTGGGGAGAAGGCAGCCATGCTGCCTGACCCTTCCCGCGTGCCTGGACGCCACTGGGCCCAGCAACTGCCCTCCCCTGCAACACTTCCCCCCTCTGGGGAGAAGGCAGCCGTGCTGCCCGACCCTTCCCGCGTGCCTGGACGCCACTGGGCCCAGCAACTGCCCTCCCCTGCAACACTTCCCCCCTCTGGGGAGAAGGCAGCCGTGCTGCCCGACCCTTCCCGCGTGCCTGGACGCCACTGGGCCCAGCAACTGCCCTCCCCTGCAACACTTCCCCCCTCTGGGGAGAAGGCAGCCGTGCTGCCCGACCCTTCCCGCGTGCCTGGACGCCACTGGGCCCAGCAACTGCCCTCCCCTGCAACACTTCCCCCCTCTGGGGAGAAGGCAGCCGTGCTGCCCGACCCTTCCCGCGTGCCTGGACGCCACTGGGCCCAGGAGCTACACCCCCCTGCAACACTTCCCCCTGGCTCTCCTCCAGGCAAGACGTCTCCCCTCCATTGCCATCCCCTGGCGCGGATGAGGGTTCCCCCGATGTGCCGCCTTCCTCTTGGTCCTCGTCGTCCTCCTCTTCCGAGGGACTGGCACTCTCAGCTTCATGGACCTCCTCCTCACCAGCTGAAAGCAGGAAGGCACAAGAGTAGCTTTAGAGTGAGGACAGGGCGTCAGCGAGGGAGGCATGAGTGGTGGCATTATGCGCATTGGTCGGACAGTGGCAAAGGATGTAGATCTGAAGCGCAAGGGGAACGAGAGAGGTCCAAACGGTCATGTCCTTACCATTGGGGCCCAGCACAGGGTCTGCATCACCAATAGCAATGGGGCCAACCACCCGGCCACGCATGAGTTGAGCCACGCACTCCTCCAGCTCACTGAGCTCCTGGAACTGGGCACGGCCTCCCCCGGTGACATTCCGGCTCTTCATATTCTGGGCCAGCTTGGCCTGCAAGAGAAAGGACGGCCTCTAAGTACAGTGTGGTGCCCTGTTGTTGTGTGCACTGCCTCCTATGGTGGAATAGCTTGGCCAGTGTGGTGCCCTGTTGTTGTGTGCACTGCCTCCCATGGTCGAATAGCTTGGCCAGTGTGTAAAGTGCAGAAAGTGCTATTGATGATCATGCCAGTGCCATAGCTGCGGGAGGAGGGATGGCCATTAGGCCTTTGAGGTCCCTTTGCCCATAATGTGAGGTGCACATGCAAGGATGAGGAGGACACTGGAAAGGCTACTCACCTTGACCAACCGAGTGAGGTCGTTGTACTTCTTGCGGCATTGGTCACCAGTCCTGGGGACATCGCTGGTGGCTGACACCCTGTGGGCGATTTCCCTCCAGGCTCTCCTGAACTGCCTCCTGGGAGCCTCTTGCCACTGTCCGGGCACAAGATCTCTCTTCTCTTTTCCAAACCCTTAAGCAGCACCCACAAAGCAGGCTTTGAGAAGCGCTGCGCTCGTTCACGGGCCTTCTGCATGGCTTCAGGCGCTATTTGGGTCCACCAGCAGTGTTGAGGCCTAGCTGCAGGGCTCCACTATCCAGGGCGTGGCAGCAGACAAAGTCGACCCTTCCCCCTTTAAGAGCTGGCCGGCGTCAGGGTGTCTGCTGTCAATCAAAACATGACCGCACCTGCGCTGCGCCCGGCCTCGGCGTTATCAGTCTGCACCGCCGGCTTAGCGCCTAAAGATAGGAGTGCAACGCCAGTTTCAGCGCTCGCCCAAACTCCTTGGCCAAATCTACTGAATTTCGGCGAAGTGGCCTACACTTTCCGGCGGGCGCTAACTTTAGCGACCGCCCGACTTTAGCGCCCCAAAAGTGGCGCGACTGAATTTCTAGGCACAGTCCCTGCCGAGTGTTTGTAGCGCCCGTAAAAATTCATCTACAGACTCTCCTGGCTGTTGCGAGCGGGATCTTAGGAGATGTCTGGCATACATTGAATTTACTGGGCTCCGGTACTGTTCTTTTAGCAGGTCGCAGGCCTCCTCGTATGTAGCAAGGTCCCGGATGAGTGCAAATACTTTAGGGCTCACCTGGGCGGTCAGAACTCTTAGTTTGTCGGCTTCCGATGGCACGCCGGAGGCTACCAGGTAGGATTCAAAGCAGCTCAGCCAGTGATCGAAGCCGACGGCTGAATTCGCTGCCTGTGGATTTAGATCCAGGTACGGCGGTCGGAGGGCTCGCAGCCAGGTCGGCTGCTGGGGCTGTTGTAGCTGGCCGTTTGGCTGGTCGTTTGGCTGCTCCGGTCCATACATTTCAAAATTTAGCCAATAAAATTGATATGACTATCAATTCATTCCATGAAAAGCGACGAGTTAAGATAGTAACTATAGGTTTTTATTGGCTAAATAACAGAGCCCACCCTCGTGGGTGATCGGTTCCAACAAGGAAGAATACTAGCCAAGCGGTCACCTTTACACCTGGGCAAGCAGGCGGAGCCATGGGCGGAGTCAGCTGAGGTATGCCTAGGTATAACAGCGTGCGTGGCAAGATGTAACCTTGTGTAGTGATAACAACAGTGTAAACAGTGATAACAACAGTGTAACAATAGTGAACGGTTGTGAAAGATAACAGTGGTTTACCACAGTGGTTTTGGGTGTTATTGTTTTTCGGTGTTACTGGTTTTAGCTGTTAGTGGTTTCAGGTGTTCGTGGTTTTAGATGTTAGTGGTTTTGGTTTTTTGTCGTTTTGAGTGTTATTGGTTTTGGGTGTTAATGATTTTGGGTGTTAGTGGTTTTGGGTGTTAGTGGTTTTGGGTGTTAGTGGTTTTAGGTGTTAGTGGGTTTTGGGAGTTAATGGTTTTGGGTGTTAGTGGTTTTGGGTGTTAGTGGTTTTGGGTGTTTGCGGTTATTTGTGTTAGTGGTTTTGGGTGTTAGTGGTTTTTGGTGTTAGTTGTTTTGGGTGTTAGTGGTTTTGGGTGTTAGTGGTTTTGGGTGTTTGTGGTTTTGGGTGTTTGTGGTTTTGGGTGTTAGTGGTTTTGGGTGTTAGTGGTTTTAGGTGTTAGTGGTTTTTGGTGTTAGTTGTTTTGGGTGTTAGTGGTTTTGGGTGTTAGTGGTTTTGGGTGTTTGTGGTTTTGGGTGTTTGTGGTTTTGGGTGTTAATGGTTTTGGATGTTAGTGGTTTTGGGTGTAGGTGGTTTTGGGTGTTAGTGGTTTTGGGTGTTAATGGTTTTGGGTGTTAGTTGTTTTGGGTGTTAGTGGTTTTAGGTGTTAGTGGTTTTAGGTGTTAAAGCTTTTGGCTGTTAGTGGTTTTGGGTGTTAATGGTTTTGAGTGTTAGTGGTTTTGGGTGTTTGTGGTTTTGGGTGTTAGTGGTTTTGGGTGTTATTGGTTTTGGGTGTTAGTGGTTTTGGGTGTTAATGGTTTTGAGTGTTAGTGGTTTTAGGTGTTAGTGGTTTTGGGTGTTAATGGTTTTGAGTGTTAGTGGTTTTGGGTGTTTGTGGTTTTGGGTGTTCGTGGTTTTGGGTGTTCCTGGTTTTGGGTGTTAGTGGTTTTGGGTGTTATTGGTTTTGGGTGTTAGTGGTTTTGGGTGTTAGTGTGTTTGGGCATTAGTGGTTTTGGGTGTTAGTGATTTTGGGTGTTAATGATTTTGGGTGTTAGTCATTTTGGGTTTTAGTGGTTTTAGGTGTTAATGGTTTTAGGTTTTAATGGTTTTGGGTGTTATTGCTTTTGGGTGTTAGCGGTTTTGAGTGTTTGTGGTTTTGGGTGTTAATTGTTTTGGAAATTATTGGTTTTGAGTGTTAGTGGTTTTGGGTGTTTGTGGGTTTGGGTGTTAGTGGTTTTTGGTTTTAGTTGTTTTAGGTGTTAGTGGTTGTAGGTGTTAGTGATTTTGGCTGTTAGTGGTTTTGGGTGTTAGTGGTTTTGAGTGTTAGTGGTTTTGGGTTTTAATTGTTTTGGAAATTAGTGGTATTGGATGTTAGTGGTTTTGGGTGTTTGTGGTTTTGCGTGTTAATGAGTGGTTTTGGGTGTTAGTGCTTTTGGGTGTTAGTGGTTTTGGGCGTTAGTGGTTTTGGGCGTTAGTGCTTTCCCCCCACCTTTTGGCTGGTTCGGCTGATTCCGTCTAGATTCCGCAGCTCTACTACTGGATTGACAAAGTTTAAAGGATCAGTGAATTTCTGGAAATGTCAACATTGATGAATTTATTTGTAACTGCTGATGGTCATCAGAAAAGCAATCTTCATGATCTTTCTGTAACATGGACCACAGACCCTGCGAAATACTGAACAGTGACTGAAAGTAATCATCATTTCTAAGAAATTAGCACCAAATATTTCTTTAAAAAGATTATTCGTACAGCTCCAAGATGAATTAATTTGATATGGAGTTGCAATTATGTTTGGATCAATAAAGAGAAAAGCATCTATTGTTCATAAGTAGAATTTATTTGTCAGGTGAATTTCTCAAGATAAAATTGTTTGTGATTAGTGCTGTTGTGTATGAATTTAAAATGAACAGGATTATAACTTTCAATAACAAAGCACTGTAAAGATTAAGGCAGCAAATGGATTATTTCATTTGATAACCTATATTTAGAATTTCTTTCAGTGCTGTTTACTGAGTTACTGCAGCCAAATTAATAAAATGATCTAAAATTACTGACATGCGCCGGAATTTTCACAGGACAAAACAGATGTGTTGGAGGCGGTGTGGGGGGGAAGTGAAAGTAGTAAAAATAAAAAACCTGCCCCGAACCCGCCCAATTTCACTTTTTACTCAGGCAGGATGGGGGGGTGCGTGGGGAGCCAACCTGCTGCCAGGCGGCGTTGGTAATTTAAATATTATAATGAGGCCTGAAGCCTCTACTTTAACCGTCTTTGCAGGTTTTACTGCAGGCGGCCGGGGATCCCAGGCCACAGGATTCCCGATAGCTGCAAGGAGGCAGCCACAGCTTCGGGGAGCAATCCTTGTGGGCTGGGAGAAGTAGGAGTGCTTCCTCCCGGCCCCCCAAGCTCACTCACCAGCAGTCCACACCACCGGGGTCGGCGATTGGCCCCCACTCACAACTCCCCCATGGGATCACGACTCAGCCCAGGGTCGAGGTTCAGACACCCCCAGGTATCAGATAGCCCCCACCACCCCCAGGATTGAGACTCAATTCAATTCAATTCAATTCAAATCGCTTTATTGTCATGACAAGGTACATCTTATGTTGCCAAAGCATCGAAAAACATTCATGGTTTTACACAAAAATACAGATCTATCCATACAGTGTACAAACAGATATATCCCTGAGTGTATAAATATACATTCATATAATTTGTATATACTCTTTTCTTATATTTAGTGGTTGTCCCTCTGTTTATGGCAAGCTGTAACGTAGTGTGCCGCTAAGGTTACACAATTTCTCTCTTCCCCTAGTAGGTATGGGAGTTTTTGGTCGTCATTCAAATTCAAATTCAAACTCAGCCCTGGGGATCAGACCCCCCCGCTGGAGGCTGGGAGCCCCCGTCAATCAGGCTGGTTTCCAGGCTGGGAACCTGCCCTTTACGTCGCACACATGCTGTGGAGTTCCGCAGCGTGCCAGGGAACCCGAATTTCCGGGTTTCCCGCTGTCTCCCGGGTCCCCCTGCACCATGCGGGTAGGAAACTGGAAAATTTCGGCCATGGTCTTTGTAAATATGATTCTTCTTCAGCTATAAATTAATTGATAAAGATTTTTACAACAAATAGAGGATGATAAATACCTGCCAATTCAAATGACATCGTAAAAGTTGAGAATGAGGCTTAAGTAGTTTATTTAGATCATCTGAGGTTGTGCTCTATTACAGCCTCTAAACACATTTCTTTGCACTTGTTTTTTTTTAACAATGCCCGTGTCTCATTTTGGGTTATTGCACAAGATATTGTCAGATACAGTGTCACCCACCACTCCTGTAATTGGACCTCATGTCCCCTATGATCTGGAGTGCACTTTTTCTGCACAATGTCAGGGTAAATGATAATCTGGCCCAGGGAGAGTAACAATAACTCCTTACTCAGTAATATTTTCTTAACGGTGAGAGACTAGAAACTGTGGAGGAGCAAAGAAGTTTAGATGCCCATATGCACAGATCACTAAAAGCTAATGGACAGGTACAAACTGGCTAAAGACTAAAGGGCTTTTTATCTCAAGGGGGTTGACTTTCAAAAGTGAAAAACCTATGCTTCAGTTATATAGAGCCTTGGTCAGGCCCCATCTGGAGTATTGCATTCAGTTCTAGGCATCATACGTCAGGAAGGATATATTGGCCTTGAAGTAGGTACAGTGCAGATTCACCAGCATGATGCCAGGGCTTAAATGGTTAAATTATGAGTACAGGTTTAATAAACTTGGTTTGTACTCCTTAGAGTTTAAAAGGATAAGGGGTGATTTAATTGAGGTCTTTAAATGATGAAGGGATTTGATAGGGTAGATACAGAAGGGCCAATTTTACCATGAGGTGGGAACCGGTGGGGGGGTGGGAGGGTGTGGTGTGGAGGCCGAGGTGCGTCGTTCGGCTCCCATGAGGCATCGAGCCCATGATATTGGTAAGAAGGGATTGGGAGGGTGTCAGCAAGTGTACGGTCGGGGGAAAGGCTGGGGTAGCGAGGCCCAAGATATCCTTGTGGAGCCAGGATGTGGTTTCTGCCAGGTGGGGAGGAATTAAAATTGAGGTGAGCACAAACCCACTTTCCTGCCCCGACCTGACCGACTGCAATTATAAATTGCAGGCGGCAAGGACACCCGTCGCAATCCAGTGGGGTCCTCTTTTAATATGCAGATCGGGCTCCGATGCCGATTTGAATCAGACTGTGATACGGCAAGAGTCCAAACCTGAATATGGAAATGAAGCCCGGGAGTTAAAACCTCTCCAGGCTTCAGCATGCAGGCTTGTTGTTCATCCCAGCCTCTCACATACTGAGTTAAAAATTTTAAATCAAAGCGATAGGCTTCAAACCAATAAGTGTTTTAATTTCCACTAGATGAATGAACTGTACACAGTTTGGAATATATATTTCTTTACTGTCCTGAATATATAAAACAATAAGGATATCACTCTCTTTCTCTCCAGACCTTAAATAGAAGTCCGGTTATTGTAAACTTTCTTTAGCTTAACGCCATGCTGGCTAAGCTGACTTAGACTTTTAAAACACAGACTGCGAGGTTCATGGATACCAATCACTCTCTCTCCAAAGCCAAAGTAACTCTACAAGATGAAGTCTCTGCCCCCCAAGCTGTCAATCACAAGTGTTGCAGTCAATAAAGGGCTCTGCCCTTCTCTCAAGTATCTCAGAAATAACTGTCAATCAAAGTCACTACTTCAGATGGGAGTCTATGCTTTGATGTGTGACCAGGGGACTTCGAGTAGTCTGACGTGTTATGATGGGAAAATTGAATACAGTGCTATCTTAAGCAGCAAGATGTACCAAAATAATCCTAAGGAATAATATGGGTCAATATTGACAATAGCATCAGATGTTTGGGGTTGTAAATAATGGCTCCACATGTTGATTAACTAATTAACACTTCAGACCATCATTGTGTGGGCCAAAATAAACTTATACCTTGAGGTAAATCTAGCAGACAACCCATCTGTTCTGAGTTGACAGCTTTCTGCTGACAAGATTCCCATGTGACCATGGGTGTTAATTCCTTACATGACACTTATACTTAAGTGGCTGTGAAGTATTTTGGGATGTCATGAGTACATGAAAGGTACTGTATAAATGCATGTTCTTTCTTTACTGCTAGCAGTGCAAAATATCTATTAATATTTTTAAAAATCTTACATCTACATAAATTTGCTGTCAACTTTTTCCATGATAAATTCTTATGCCCACATTTATAATGGGAACTGCTGACATAAACTTGTCACACTGTAAGTACACCCTCCCCCGGTGAAGGTGCAGCAGCACCACCTCTGGCAGGAAAAGAAAGAGTTGCATTTATATAGCGCTTTTCACGATCTCAGGACGTCCCAAAGCGCTTTACAGCCAATGAAGTACTTTTGAAGTGTAGTTACTGTTGCAATGTAGGTAATGTAATGTCAACAAGGGCAGACGTCGATGGCGAAGTCCAACACCGCCTTCAGTGTGCCAGCGCGGCCTTCGGTCGCCTGAGGAAGAGAGTGTTTGAAGACCAGGACCTCAAACTCGGCACTAAGCTCATGGTCTACAGAGCAGCAGTGATACCCGCCCTGCTGTATGCCTCAGAGACATGGACCATGTACAGCAGGCACCTCAAAGCACTGGAGAGGTACCACCAATGCTGCTTCCGCAAGATCCTGCAAATCCATTGGCAGGATAGGCGCAGCAACATCAGTGTTCTCGCTCAGGCCAACATCCCTAGCATCGAAACTTTGACCATGCCCAATCCATTCCGATAGATGGGTCACATCGTCCGCATGCCCGATACGAGACTCCCAAAACAAACACTCTACTCGGAGCTCCGACACGGCAGGAGAGCCCCAGGTGAGCAGAGGAAACGCTTCAAGGACACCCTCAAAGCCTCCTTGAAAAAGTGCAACATCCCCACTGACACCTGGGAATCCCTGGCTGAAGACCGCATAAAGTGGAGGAGAAGCATCCGGGGAGGCACCGAACAACTCGAGTCGCTTCGCCGGGAGCAAGCGGAAGCCAAGCGCAAACAGCGCAAGGAGCGCACGTCAACCCAAGCACCCCACCCACCCGCCCCTTCAACCACCATCTGCCCCACCTGTGACAGAGACTGTAGGTCCCTCATTGGACTCATCAGTCACCTGAGAACTCATTCTTAATGTGGAAGCAAGTCAGCCTCGGTTCTGAGGGACTGCCTAAGAAGGGGGAAAATGTAGTAATGTAAGCGAGTGTAATTACAGCATGACAGCTTTATGTAGGCAGTTCTTATTATCAGTGTGGACACAGACATTTATAATGGAAATATTTTTTTTAAATGACAGAATATATGGCTTTAAAATGGGGACTGAATTATGTCTGCGTGCCTTGGTTTAATTGTCCCCTGCTCTCTAACCCTGCTTCCTCTGAAGATTACAGTTGGTCTTGACTCCCCATGTGCAATGCCTTGGGAGGGCATTTAATAACTTAAAAAACTGAACATGGACATATAATACAGCCTGAAACACCAGATAGATTGCCAAGCCTTGTTTAGTAACAAAATTGTGTAAGTGGAGATGTTTAACAAACAGTGTGGTAAATCAATCTGCATTTTGCAATGTAAGGGACTACATAACTTAGAAACAATAAAATTATAAAATTATAAATCAGGCAGCATGCTATGCATAGCCTTTAGGAATGTGAGAGTGTATGCAAAGTAAGGTGAGTGCCCACTGCTGTTACTACGTGTGAGTGGTCTTATCTTAAACATAACAACCATTCTGCCAGAAAGCTGCTATGTAGCCAGTGTAAACATAGGCCTAAATTTTGTGGTCGGCACCATAATGTAAGGGGTTTTCCTCGAGAGGTTTCCCAGAGGGTTCTCTCTCTAGAGGCCTCTCTCTCTTGCACAGTAAAACTTTGAGTGGTTCGGCCCACTCACCCCTTAGATTCTATACTCTGGACTTAGGCGCAGGAGCTGCAATGCAGAGAAGACTCTTGTAGACCAAGTTTGATGAATCAAAATGAAATTTTATTGCAAATGGAAAAATATCAAACCAAATGCAACAAAAGATAAGAGTACGGTACATGGGAGGGAAAAACAAATACAAACAAATCATAACGACATTACACTAACTAAGGCAAATACAGGCATCTTATACTCTACAAAGATCATCATGAAATAAGGAAACACACAGAACATCGAGGGACAACAACTCATGTTAATTGTACCCTTAAATCCACCCCCTTATTAAACCTATCTAGATCTGATTGTGAAGGGCCAGAAACATGCTCACCAATCCCACTAGGAAGTGCAAGGTTTTGAAAACGAGTCTGTGCTTGGTCCTTTCAGGCGTTTTGTCTCCACGTGGATCGTGGAGCCCCTGCAAGCTGTGCCACACCTCTCTCCTGAGGTGGGGGTCGGGGGCGGCTGGACACCGGTAGGCCTGGATGTCGGCGAGGTCGAGGATCGTCGGCTCGACCCTGGTCAGGGGATCCTTGGGCTGGTGTGGCCCCTTCTACCTTCAGCTACGGCCCGGGGATGGTCGATGATCTCCCGATGGTCTTCCCCGGGGCGGGATGCTGGTTCCGAAATGACTCTTTATACAGTCAGAATTGTCCTTCTGATTTCTCCAACGGTGGAGCAGAGTCCGCTGATCTTTCCCCAAGCCAGCTCCTCTTTGCCCAGCTCAAAAGCTGGACAGGCTGCTGGGGCTGCAACGACTGTCCAATTTTAAACTGTCCTTTTTCTCGGCTCTCTTTGTGACTGTCCGAGCTTGTTGATTCAAGCTTCCTCCAGCGTCTTCTTCCAAGCTGTTTCTTCCTCCTCAAGCTGCGTGTCCGGGGTGCTGCGCTCCGTGCTTCAACTGCTGAAAGGTCTCTTCAGTTATACCTTTCTTCCCGAGGCCTCACTTCCCGCCCAAAATCAGGTTAGTCTTTGTTTTAACTTTGGCGGGCTTTGAGCACAGCGGGGCAGTTATTATATTTAAAATCATTTTAAGCGGCTGGTAACAGGCCCACCTCTGGTTGGAAATGGCTTTCATTGTTTTGAATGTCCTGCTGATCTCGTTATCTAGTCCTGGGTGCTGTTCTCATGAATATGAAATTGTCCCCTTTTGTCTGGGGCAGCATCTTGATGGCCTCTGTCTCCAGGCCAATCTTGAGTGGATCTGCATCTAATCCATATGCATGCCTGTGAGTCTGGTTTCGTTCTCTCAGAAAACGGCTTCCAGAACTTACTAAGGGTTCAATCCACATAGCTGTCTGAGGTTGCGCAGGAACCATTTTAAAGTGTCCCAATAAGCTGGTCACATGATATGGCAGCCATTTTGTATGCCCCTTTTTCTGGGCTTTTTTTAAAACAGTCTTTAAAACATGGCCTCTTCTGCACATTGACCCTTATTAATATGAAATCCAATTTTGCGAATCCTACAATACCAATGGAGTATGCTGCCAGCATCCAAACAGAATGTGCACTTACTTGATGGGAACCCTCCTTCGCGAACTTGCTGGCAGACGCTGTGTAGTAGAGGGCAGCGTAGTGACCCACAGATCCCAGGGCTGCAACGTGTGCGGAAGCGTACCTAGGATCACGTGGGCCAGTGCTCCAATCAGAAAACAGAAGCAACATGTATTTGGAGAATTGATCTTTGAAGCTTTCTTAGAGAAAGAATAAAAGGAAATAAAAACAGGAAAATAATAAATAAATCCAAGGAAAAGAGGAGGCAGATTCCAGTAGTTTAGTAGCACTCAGGAGAATCAGGATGAAATTCAGTTAAATTAACATCTGCTACATTCCCATTTCTTTTAAAAAACCACAAATTTAACAACATCCACTGTAAGTTATTAGATGATTCTGTGTGTATGCCTGTCAATTTATGCTAATATTCCACATTTTCTCCGGTTCTCCACTAATATACATTGCTGGATGGCATCTAATTGAAAAAAGCATTTTTAAAAATTTCAATACAGTAATAAAGCATTAGATGAAGATTTTCTATGGACGGGTGTCCCCTTATGCTGTGGACACAGGCCCTGTGCCTGTTTCCACCAGCCATAAAATTTTCATATATAATTGCTGGGCAGTCGGTGGGCAATTAGCCCAACTCTGTGCCAGCAATTAGGTTTTCAATGTCAGTGTGGTGTCGGTGCGGGTGATCTGTCAAGTCGGAAATTAACAGATCGCAAGTTTGGGTTTTAGCGCATGTGCAAGCGCAGGCGGAAATCCCAAACTTGCTGTCCATTTCAAAGGCGGTATGCCTACTACACCATCATACCCATCGCAAATTCTGCTCCATTACTGTAGTTGCAGCATTCATTACTGATCAACTGTAGATGTCCCCATGAAGTTTGACATAGTGGCAAGTCACTCAGGAAATGTATTACATTCTGAGCAGCACTAGTAATTTTGGACTGGCAGGCCCCTCAGTAATAGCTGAAGATGCAAGCATGTCCTCCTCACATAGTACCTCTTTTTTCCCCCTTCTTTTCTTCTTTAATTTTGACTTCACTTCCTATCTTTCTCTTTTTTCTCCTCATTCTCTCGCTTCCTTTCTTCTAGTAATAAGGTCAAAAATAGATAAGAATTGATGCTGAAATTCTATTGAGGTTCTTTTCCACAGTTTCAGGCATTGTAATGCCATGAAAATATGGTGGGAGGTGGCTAGTGGGGCTTCCCGCCTATTTTTCCTTTGGGTTTGCCGAATGTGAGACCTACCTCCAACTTCTTCTGATATCGAAACACAGTGGTACAAGAAGAAGCTGGAGGTAGGCCATTTGTCTGGTCCTCTCTCAGATCAGAGGGTAGGCAGCAAGCCCAAGGAGATTTCTAGGCTTAGAATGACCCTAACTTTATCTGGCGAGCTTAGAGGGTATCTGTCAGGTAAGTACAGTACCTTCACGCCCTTCCACGTGTTTCAATGCAGAGTCTCTCGGCGAGATACCATTATAGCGCAGTTTCTGGAGGAGCAAGGCAACTCAGACAGCAACTTCCCGATTTCCACATTTACCTGCGCATGTGCAATCGCTGGAAGTTGCTGTCCGATTTACTCTTTAATAACAGTGAGCGTTAATAGCCTTACTGTTATTTTTACCGCAAAATCCGGGCCAATATGTTATACTATATTGCTACATGTATTTTTATGTTGGGTTAGATCTTGTGATAACTGAAATGTCTCACAAAGGATGATGGATTAGTTAGCATATATCGAGATATGCAGCAGGGCATGTACATGTGCTGAAAAGGGAGGAAACATCCCTGAACAAACCAGACAGCCAGAGTGCAATATGATAGAAAGCAGAAATGCAGCTAAGATATTTTATGGCTAATCACAATGTAGACTAAAAGTATGAACAATTGAATAGATTAGACTGAGTTTTTAATAATGTAAGAACTGACTCAGTTAACGGGAGGTAAGCTGGCTTAGGGATAATGGAAAAGTACTGAGAAAGAAGAAATGAACAATGAATAATGTAAGGAATAGAATGTGACAACATTGTGGATGGATAAGAGTGGAGCCCAGTAACTCACTGGCACGAATGGAAGTTTGTCAGTGGCTATTGACTTAAGGGTATAAATATGGCAAACCCGAATGTACTCTGGTGAGGTGTCCCAGATCATGAGTATGATTTCTGTCCTTATAATCTGTTACAAGTAGGTTGTGTAGCTTTACCATCTAGCTTTATGCACAGTACCTTCCTGTAACTTATGGAGACTTTGGACTAGTAAAGTTAAATATAAAGCTATCATGTGCTGAGTTTCCTTGAACATACTGGGTGAACACATGTACCCAGGCCAACAGAGTGAGCTTTGTGTTATTTGCTTGCTGGCCTTCTTTTCTCTGGGAAAACCTTGTTCAATATTAATTTCAAATCTGGTAGAACATGGCCAGGAATTTCCTCAGGTCTTCTGAGCCACTGCCTTAACTTCACCATAAGTGTGGCAGAAGCTCTGTTTACGCATGTAATTGGGATTTCCGCCACTCACCTGGCAAAGTTATGGTGGTGGAGGAGGAGGAATTTCCTGGCTCATGTGTGAAGAGAGAAATTTCAGCAAGGAGTGTAGGTTCCCATTAAAAACATCACATGACCAAACTCACAAGATGTAATTTCATGAGTTAAACTGTTTTAGAGGCTGATGTTGTAAAATAGCGTTATTTCTATATTATAACACGATGAACTCAGTGAAATATCACTTATCAATCTATTATTCATTTTAGACAGAAAGCTCACTTATGTCCCAGCTTCTGAACTTTCTATTGCTTCTACATAAGATTATAAGGTAACTGAGGGCAATTCTTTCAGATGTCCGACTGGCACCAGTTACATTTTCAGAATGCATGGATAATCAAGAACACATAACTAAAATTCCGAATAATGTTTGGATGAAAGATTAATTCTATTTAAATCTACTTGTGTTCTATATATTTACCAGTGGATCAAGGTCA
The DNA here is from genome assembly GCF_052327205.1 of Somniosus microcephalus. Taxonomy (NCBI): domain Eukaryota; kingdom Metazoa; phylum Chordata; class Chondrichthyes; order Squaliformes; family Somniosidae; genus Somniosus; species Somniosus microcephalus. Next base: position 162,510,861 of record NC_140988.1, read on the forward strand.
AAAACATTCAATGTGTCTTTTTTTCCCTTGACACACCAGTGTGGACATAGATTTTCACCAGTAGTATCTCAGTATCTCTCTATAATCGATCTAAAAATGTTTGACATCGTGGACACCTGTGTCCACCACACCTCAGGTGCTACATCAATTGAAATGTATTTATTTTTAATTATACCTGCACCAGCTTGGATCAAATTTCATATTTATCAAATAGCAGCAAATCACATGTTTGAACAGGTAAGAAATATGCCAATCATCAAATAGCAAGCAGGAATGAAAACCATCAATCATGAAGTTCATAAACTACAAATTGAAAATGACCATCCAGCAACACTACCAACAAAAATAGGTAAACAATCTATGGGCTAAAATTCTCCTCTGGCCCCATTGGTGCCTGGTGCATTTCACACTGCTGGTAAGGTACTTCCCTGGATTTCCCCCGTCCCTCTTTTGCATATTGTTAATGGATCCAAGCATGATTTTCATCCTGTGTTAGGAGTCGCCCAGTCTTCCTGTTGGCTGCACATTATTACATTTTGTTTTTTAAGCAATCTATATTGTGCTGAGAGGAGCATATTCATAGCGATGGGTTGTGGGGGTGGAGGGGTGGGGGGGACAGAAAGTTCGCTCTCTGAGAGGCTTGTAGGTCATGCTGTCAGAGATGATGGAAAGGAGACATGCCATTTTTGGGGTGGGAGGGCAACGTTCCACAGCAAGGAGCAATGAGAGTTGCCTAGATGAGGTAGAAGAGTAGGCAAATGCAATGTCTGCAGTTAAGAGGTCATACTCCAAATTAAGGAAGGAATTCAACACACCAACAAAGTTTGCCAAGATAAGTTCTGTAAAGGTATGTCTGCAAAAAACACAGACACACTTTGTCCTCAACCAGCCACTTTCAACTTACTTGGGCTGCTTTCTTATTGCACTGGCAGGACAGACCCACCAGGGGTGGTGGCACAGTGGTATACAGTCGGGAAGGAGTGGCCCTGGGAGTCCTCAACATTGACTCCAGATCCCATGAAGTCTCATGGCTTCAGGTCAAGCATGGGCAAGGAAACCTCCTGCTAATTACCACCTACTGCCCTCCCTCAGCTGATGAATCACTATTCCTCCATGTTGAACATCACTTGGAAGAAGCACTGAGAGTAGCAAGGGCACAGAATGTACTCTGGGTGGGGGACTTCAATGTCCATCACCAAGAGTGGCTAGGTAGCACCACTACTGATCGAGCCGGCCGAGTTCTGAAGGACATAGCTGCCAGTCTGGGCCTGTGACAGATGGTGAGAGAACCAACACGAGGGAAAAACCTACTTGACCTCGTCCTCACCAATCTACCTGTCGCAGGTGCATCTGTCCGTGACAGCATTGGTAGCAGCGACCACCGCACAGTCATTGTTCAGACGAAGTCCCGTCTTCACAATGGACACACTCCATCATGTTGTGTGGCACTACCACCATGCTAAATGGGATAGATTCACAACACACCTAGCAGCTCAAAACTGGGCATCCATGAGGTGCTGTGGGCCATCAGCAGCAGCAGAAATGTATCCCACCACAATCTGTAACCTCATGGTCCGGCAGATCCCTCACTCTACCATTACCATCAAGCCAGGGAACCAACCCTGGTTCAATAAGGTGTGTAGAAGAGCATGCCTCCTGAGGTCCCCACCACCACAGAAGCCAGTCTTCAGCCAATTCGATTCACTCCACGTGATATCAAGAAATGGCTGAGTGCACTGGATTCGGCAAAGTCTGTGGGCCCCGACAAAATCCCAGCTGTCGTTCTGAAAACTTGTGCTCCAGAACTAGCTGAGCCTCTAGCCAAGCTGTTCCAGTACAGCTATAACTCTGGCATCTATCCGACAATGTGGAAAACTGCCCAGGTAGGTCCTGTCCACAAAAAGCAGGACAAATCCAATCTGGCCAATTACCGCCCCATCAGTCTACTCTCAATCATCAGCAAGGTGATGGATGGTATCGTCGACAGTGCTATCAAGCAAAACTTACTCACCAATAACCTGCTCACTGATGCCCAGTTTGGGTACCGCCAGGACCACTTGGCTCCAGACCTCATTAGAGCCTTGGTCCAAACATAGACAAAGGAGTTAAATTCCAGAGGTGACGTGAGAGTGACCGCCCTTGATATCAAGGCAGCATTTGACCAAGTGTGGCATCAAGGAGCCCTAGTAAAACTGAAGTCAATGGGAATCGGGGGGGGGGAGAACTCTCCATTGTCTGGAGTCATACCTAGTACAAAGGAAGATGGTTGTGTTGGTTGGAGGTCAATTAACACAGCTCGAGAACATCGCTCTAGGTGTTCCTCAGGGCAGTGTCCCAGGTCCAACCATCTTCAGCTGTTTCATCAATGACTTTCCCTTCATCATAAGGTCAGAAGTGGGGATGTTCACTGATGACTTCACAGTGTTCCGTGCCATTCGCAACTCCTCAGATAATAAACCAGTCCGTGCCGCATGCAGCAAGACCTGAATGACATTCACGCTTGGGCTGATAATTGGCAGGTAATATTTGCGCCACAAGTGCCAGGCAATGACAATCTCCAGCAAGCGAGCGTCTAACCACTGCCCCTTGACATTCAACGGCATTACCATCCACATAAATACTGTGGCAACAAGAGCAGGTCAGAGGCTGAGTATTCTGCGGTGAGTGTCTCACCTCCTGACTCCAAGAAACCTTTCCACCATCTACAAGGCACAAATCAGGAGTGTGATGGAATACTCTCCACTCGCCTGGACGAGTGCAGCTCCAACAACGCTCAAGAAGCTCTACACCATCCAAGACAAAGCAGCCCACTTGATTGGCACCCCATCCACCACCTTAAACATTCACTCCCTCCACCACCGGCGCACCGTGGCTGCAGTGCATACCATCTACAAGGTGCACTGCAGCAACTCGGCAAGGCTTCTTCGGTAGCACCTCCATACCTGCGACCTCACCACCACCTCCAAGGTCCCCTCCAAGTCACACACCATCCCAACTTGGAAATATATTGCTGTTCCTTCACCGTTGCTGGGTCAATATCCTGGAACTCACTCCCTAACAGCACTGTGGGAGTACCTTCACCACATGGACTGCAGCAATTCAAGAAGGCGGCTCACTACCACCTTCTCAAGGGCAACTAGGTAGGGGTGATAAATGCTGGCCTTGCCAGTGACGCCCACATCTCATGAATGAATAAAACAAAAATCATAGAATGATACAGCACTGAAGGAGGCCATTTGGCTAATCGTGCCTGTGCTGGCTCTTTGGTGGAGCTATCCAATTAGTCCCACTCACCTGCTCTTTCCCCATAGTCCTGTCAAATTTTTCCCTTCAAGTATTTTTCCAATTCCCTTTTGAAAGTTACTGTTGAATCTGCCTTCACCACCCTTTCAGGCAGTGCAATCCAAATCACAACAACTCACTGCATCAAATTGTTTTTCCTCATGTCACCTCCAGTTCTTTTGCCAATCACCTTAAATCTGTGACCTTTGGTTACCGACCCTTCTACCACTGGAAACAGTTTCTCCTTACTTACACTATCAAAGCCATTCATGATTTTGAACACCTCTTTCAAATCTCCTCTTAACCTTCTCTGCTCTAAGGAGAACAACCCTAGCTTCTGTTGTCTCTCCACATAATTAAAGTCCCTCAGCCCTGGAACAATTCTAGTCAATCTCTTCTGCACTCTATCCAAGGCCTTGACATCCTTCCTAAAATGTGGTGCCCAGGATTGCACACAATACTCCAGCTAAGGCCTTACCAGTGATTTATAAAGATTTAGCATAAATTCCTTGCTTTTGTACCCTATGCCACTATTAATAAAGCCAAGGATCCCATATGCTTTAACAGCCTTCTCAACTTGTTCTGCCACATTCAAAGATTTCTGTTGATACACCCCCAGGTCTCTCTGTTTCTGCAACCCTTTTAATATTGTATCATTTAGTTATATTCCCTCTCCTCATTCTTCCTACCAAAAATGTATCACTTCACACTTCTTTGTGTTAAATTTCATCTGCCATGCGCCTGCCTATTTCATCAATCTGTCTGTGTCTTCTTGAAGCCTCTTGCTATCCTCCTCATTGTTTACTACATTTCTGAGTTTTGAGTCATCTGCTAACTTTGAAATTATGTCCTGTATACCCAAGTCCAGATCATTAATACATATCAAAAAGAGCAGTGGCCCTAATACCAACTCCTGGGGAACACCACAGTATACTTACCTCCAGTTTGAAATAACCATTCACCACTATTCTCTGGTTTCTGTCCGTTAGCCAATTTTGTATCCATAGTGCCACTGTCCCTTTAATCGCATGGGCTTTATTTTTGCTAACAAGTCTATTATGTGGTACTGTGTTAAACACCTTTTAAAAGTCAATATACACAATACCTCTCTACCCTCAACAACCCTCTCTGTTACGTCATCAAAGAACTCAGTCAAGTTAATCAAAAATGATTTGCCTTTAACAAATCCATGCTGACTTTTATTTATTAGCCCATAATTTTCAAAGTTCCAATTAATTTTGTCCCAGATTATTGTCTCTAAAAGTGTCCCCACCGCCGACGTTAGGCTGCCCAACTTACAATTGCCTGGTTTATAACTCTCCCCTTTTTAGAACAGGGGTGCAACATTGGCAATCCTCCAGCCCTCTGGTGCCAACCCAATATCTAATAGGAGGATTGGAAGATTGTGGCCAGAGCCTCTGCAATTCTCCACCCTTACTTCCCTCAGTAACCGAGGATGGATCCCATCAGGGCCAGGTGATGTTTCTACTTTTTAAGTACCTCCTCTTTAACTATTATCGAATGATGAGGTGCTGTTCCTCGAGCTTACAAAAGCTCAATGTAAGCTCAAGGAACAGCACTTCATCTTTCGTTTAGGCACTTCACAGTTTTCCATGCTCAACATCGAGTTCAACAATTTCAGACCACAACCTCTGCCGCTATTTTTTCACATGCAGCTGTGATGATTCTGCCAATCCCATTTACACCTCTTCTAGACTCATCTTTTGTTTCTTTACTTGTCCCATTACCATCTCCTTTTGCTTTGTACTATCATAACCTTTGTCATTTAATCTCTCCTGCCTTCCCCCTATCACAGACTTTCCCTTTTACTCTATCCTCCTCTCCCCCCTTTCCCTACCCCTGCTTAAAATCTGTTACATCTCTAACTTTTTCCAGTTGTGAAGAAAGGTCATCGACCTGAAACGTTTCTCTCTCCATAGATGCTGTAAGATTCGCAAAATTTCTGCATTTCCCCGAAGGCTGTTATTAATAAACGGGACCCTGCGGTACCCAAAATGGCATCCGTGCCTCGTGGCAGAAAGCCTGTGGAATTTTAAAATGGATTCTCCAACGCAGACAGCTTGGGAGAAATCGAAACTAAGGCTGCAGGCTTTTCTGTGAAGAAAAACTTTGTGTTTTGGAATGAGACAGGACTCTGAATTATGCATTAGACTGAATTGGAGATGAATCTAAATGCAGTCTAGGCCTATAGTTAAGGCCATCAAACAGTCTGCATATATTATTGGCAACAGATTAACTCAGCCATCGAGGCTGGACAAGCCCATCAAGGAACTTTCAGGACAATACTAGTCAATTATCGGGCCGGTAGATGCGATTACTGGCCATCTAAAAACCAGTTAGTATGAATTGCTACCATTATCTTAAACTAGCCCGCCAAAATTAAAACAAAGAACTAAACTGATTTGGCACGAAGATAAGGGTTTTCGACAAAGGTATAATTGAAGGCCCCGGGTAGCATTGAGTGAGGTCAGTTAGTTTGTTCGTTCGGAGGAGGTTCGTAGAGTTCGTTGGTTGGTGTGCTGGTGCTGCTCCTCGGGCCCCTCGCCCTCGTGGCTGCCGCTCTTTCCCCGTCCCGTGCTTACCCCCTGGCCTTTGCCCGTGCCCTTTTTCCATTCCACCTGGAACTGCCCCGGCACCGGGTTGGGCGGACACGGACAGATTCACACCAGGCGAGGCGGGACGCGATGAGGGGAGAAGGGAAAACCACCAAGGGGCAGACCGGCTGAAGAAGACCAAACGAGGGGAGGCTTCGAATCATCGGGCCTTCAGCCTCGGCCGACCTTCGAATATCTGCATACCAACTCAAACTGGCAGCTGTCGACGAAGAATCATCCCTGCAAGGTAAAGTACCCAAACAGAGACTGTAACTTTGGGGTACGCGAACCTGGACAACGCCCTTGCAGCACCCAAGGACCACGTGATGACGGCAGGCTCCAGAGAGCACCAAGAGCGAACCCCGAACCCAACCGCTGTTTTGAGTCTAACAAACCTTTTGATTGGTGAGCAAAAAGTTCTGACCCCTCATAGCCTAATCTAGTTAGGTATAGGGGGTGGGATAAGGATAAGGGGATTGTTAAGATAGCTGTGTTCCCTCGATGTGCCGTGTGTTCCCCATTTCCTGCATAAGTATAAGTATTATTATGATTCTCTTGTAATTTTTGGCTGTAGAAGTGTACACCAGTAGTTTTTCCTCTTCATTTAAATCTTGGTTTTGTTTGCATCCAACCACCTGTCTACTTGAGTCTTCTCTGTTCCGCCGCCTTGTACCTAAGTCCGGTGTCTAGAACCCAGGGGCGTGGGAGCGATTCGAACCGCTCATAGAACAGTCAGAGGTGTAACTGACTGGGCGCACACATGCACCGGGCAACACCACCAGCACCACCCACCACCCCTTACAGAAATGGCGACCGTGACAGGACACCGGCAACAAGGTTGCAATACGGTAGACAATGGTTCGGATGAGCGAACCGTGATGGAGGAAAGGATTTCTGATTATGTGTTTAGCAAGGTGAATATCACTAAGAAGTGGATCACCACTCTCTTAAGGGCTGGGCGTCCGATAGATGCAGCAGCTAAGTGGACAGAGGGAAAGGAACACAAGAAGTCCTTAGAGGAGGCAGTTTGGCTGATGTGCTTTAAGAAGCAGGTCTAGCTCTTGGGCGGGCTCATTGCAGCACAGGCAGTCGAGTTAAGGGAGTCAGCCCTGGAGATCCGGGATAAGGCTCTTGCAGGGGAAAAGTTATTAGTAGCTTTGCAGGCTTTGAACCAAGAGAGAGTACATTTAGTAGGAGAACACAAGGCCCAGTTGGAATACCTATGGTGCCAAGTCACCGAGGCCAAGGGAAATGAGTTAAGGTTGCAGGAGAAAAATGCCCGCCTGGCAAGGCAGATCAGGGAACAGGAAGAGAGAGTGCAGGAGGTAAAAGCCACTCATAAGCTAGCTAATGAACAGGGGTTTGAGGAGGCAGACCATGGCCCCTGTAAAGAGAGGATAGAAAATCTGAGCCGGGCCCTCCGGAGGGCAAAAGGCCTCATAAGCCCAAAGGCAGGCCAGGCAGATTTTATGGGGAACGAGGGGAGGACAGTTCCAACGTCACCAGTGGTGCCTAGGGATGACCCGGTTGAGGGAGAGGAGACCTCACGGCCACCACCCGTAGCGCCAAGTTTCAGCGAGGTTTGGCAGCAAGGGGGGGTGGAACCAGTGATGGAACCCGAAGTGGAGCCAGAGGTGGAGGCGGAGGTAGAGCAACCCCCGCCCGAGAGGCCAGAGCCAGGACCGATGTGCCCAGCACGGCATCGGAGGTTCGGCCCACCCGCCGATAGCGACAATGAGGGACCCCTCTAAAACCAATTCGTATTACCCTTTAACACCCAACAGCTCAGGGTTATGGTCAACCATATCCCGAAGCTTTCCGCCAAGGGAGACCCTTTGATCCACTTCAGGGAAATAGAGCAGACCGCCAGCGTCAACGACTGCGATGACGCTGAGAAGGCCAAAATGCTGCTATTCTCCCTGGAGAGTAATCAACTCCAAACCCTCTCTGACAAGTGTAAAAGGGGGCAGAGCGGGTATGAGGAGCTTAGAGATGCAGTTCTAGAGGCCATGGGGATGGATGAGGGAAGTCCCTTCTCCCAGCTTTCTGGGAAACCCCGCAGGCTTTTGCGGACCGGCTGTGGCCGGTGTACCGGAAGGCTTGCCCGGGGATGCCAGGCCGGACGTTTCTGAACGGGGATTCCCTGATGAATTGGCTCCGTTGCCTAGTGGCGAACAGCTTGCCACAGGTTTGGGCCAAGGCAGAAGCCTGGTTCGACCCCAAAGATCCCCAGACCACAGAGCTCACGGTAATTAGGCAGCTAACACTAGCCTACAAAAACGGCAGGGGAACCGATGCACACCCACCCAAGGGGAAGGTGCATGAGATAAAACCAGGAGTGCAGAGTAGAAAGGAATGGCACCAGGAAGGGACTAACCCCCCCAACACCAATTGTTATGGGTGTGGGAAGGATGGTCACTGGCGGAAGGAGTGTAAGAACCCTTGGAAGGATAACAAGGGAAAGCATCCCACAGCCCCAGCCCAAAAGGCAGTGGTAGGGACCCCTTCCACAGAGGTTGAGTCACTTTTGGATGCCATGAGGTCCTTACTGACTGGCCAGGGGAGAGTAGCAGCCACCACCGGTGCTCTCACCCCATCAGCTCCATCCAACCCACAACCGTGACCAGAGCCAGCGCAGCCTGTGTATCTGTGTTCGCTCCGATACGATGAGTGGAAGCGACCCCTTTTGGAGATGGAGGTGGAAAAGGTGACAGGGACCTATCTGTTGGACACGGGGGCATCGCACACCATGATCTACTCAGCTAATCCCATCGCCTCACCTCTCTCCAGTGGTGTCCCATACAGTCTATTGGAGTTCACGGGTAGGGAACAGGCTGGCGCGGTCTCCATCCCGCTCGCCATTCGGTTAGGACTGCTCCGCTCCAAGTGGACGTGTGTCCTGATGAAATGGGACATGGAGGATGGAAGAGGAGTCCTGGGGGCCGATTTTATCATAGGTCACGGGATCCTGGTGGATTTGAGGAATCACTGCCTCTGGGGGGCAGGAAAAGTAAAGGATGGTGAGATCGTAGTTATCCCGGGCAAGGAAGGGAAGGGGACCCTCTGCACCATGAAGCCCAAACAGGATTATAACCTCGGGCTCATGGTCAGCAACACCCCACCCGAGTTCCAGGCATTTGAGCAGGCCCACCTGACCACATTTGCCACTCACAAACATGACTGCGGGAGGATCACAGGGTTTGAGGTCAGCATAGACGGGGACCCCATGGCCCGACCACAGAAACAGTATAACTTCCCCAGGGAAGCAGAGCCGGACATGGAAGCAGCCATGTTCTCGTTAGTGCAGCAGGGAGTTCTGAGACCGATAGCTACCCACGTGAATTCTCCGTTATGGCCGGTCAGAAAGCTGGACAATTCCTGGAGGGCCACGGTGGGCTATCGGGTGCTCAATAGCAACATCCCAGCCTGCGCACCCACAGTAGCAGCAGTTGCCGACCTCATCGGGAGTATTCCAGCATCCGCGACCACTTTCACGGTGCTGGATATTTCAAATGGGTTTTGGTCCATCCCTGTAAGAAGGGAGGACCAGTACAAGTTTGCCTTTACGTTTAAAGGGCAACAGTACACGTGGAACTGTTTGCCACAGGGCTTCCACAACAGCCCCAGCATGTTCCATCAGTGCATGGCCGACAGTTTGAAGGATTTTAGCCAGCCCAGACAGTTGGTTCAATATGTGGATGACCTGCTCCTGTTCACCGATTCGAAAGAGGAGCATGGCCCACTATTGGCCGAACTGCTGGAGCTGTTAGGACAGAAGGGTTTCAAGGTAAATCCCAAGAAGGCGCAGATCGGCCAGCAGGAGGTGAAATTCCTCAGCCTGACCGTGCGCGCTGGAGAAAGGGCCATAGCTAAGGCTGGGGAAGGAGAGTCCCGGGACCCCTATCAGGCAGGTCCAGAAACCGCAGTCCAGGACAAGGGAGGCACACGGGGTAGTTTTGGCCCCGGATCCAAAGCGGGTCCGGGCCCAAGATCCCGTCTGTAAGGCCGTCCCGGTGAGGAAAGAGAAAGGGGAGCCTCCAGAAGGTCCGTTCGGGGCAGTGGGCGAGCCTTCAGCACAGGTTTTAAAACAGGCCGCTGGTTACATCAGCCAGTGTAAGCTGTATACGCCCGTAAGGGGAAAGCAGCCAGTTAGGAAAAGGTCTGAGGATAAAGAGTGCACAGACTGCACAGGCAGGCACTGTGGCTTGCTTGAAGGGAGGGGCCATCCTGCCCATCGGTTGGGACACTCCCCCACTCTTCTGGAATCCAGATGAGGGAGAGGGACCTGAGGGCGAAAACCTCGCCCCTAACCTAGGTGTAGAGAGGGAGGGACCTGAGGTCGAAAACCCCGCCCCAGACCCAGCCATGGGACAGGGGGGCGGAGACTCTCAGCTCACAGCAGCAGGCTCTGAAAAGTTACCTGCCTCCAGCCCAGGTTCAGGAGGGGTCAAGCCTGGGGGAGCAGCGGTTCAAGTAAAAGGCCCAGCGACCAAGACAGCCCCATCCGCCAAAGCCCCCAGAAGATCCCCACGGACGCCCCAGCTGAGAAAGCCATGGTCACCAGCCCTCCAGTTCCCAAGGGCCGCCCCTCGAGTCAGGAAGAAGTCCAAGGACAGAGGTCCTCAGCCAGCAGCCACGGGTTGTGGGGGACCAACAGTGCAGGGCGGTGCGGTCACGCCGGGGGTAGCGGCGAGCCACAGTCTGACCAGGGATTAGCCCGGCCGCCTGGAGACGGGCGGCGGATGTACATAGTTTGGTTTAAGTTTTAAGTTTTAAGATATTGGCAATTATTTAGCTTAAGTTTGGGTGTTCATAATTTAAGTTAAATAAGGTGATGGGTAGTTTTATGTAAGTAGTCTGTTAAGAGTGTATCTTTGAGCCGAGGTCGTGGGGCCCGACTATGCCTCACCAAGCCAGAGAATCTCTTTGGGACCTGGCTGCATGTTTTTACATCTTTTTGCAGAAAGATTTTCGGGATGGAATGGATCGTGATCCTATTCGCCCTGATCGGGATGAGTGCGGAGAGGAGGGGCGACGTTCAGGACTCCCACATCTACGGGTGTTCGGGAGACACAGCGCCCCTGGCGATCGACGGGAATGGCGAATGGGATACGGAGGAGACCGCCGTCTACTTCCACGAGAGGAGGTGGCCAGGATGGTTGGGGTCCAATTTGTCTCAGTACTCTAGCCAAACCGGATTCACGTACGGGGAAGCCTCCCTCCTGTGCCCCCGGGTGCGAGTCGTTACCACGAGGGTCAGCGTCACCGTTGGAAAGCGAATATGTTTGACATGTAAAGGACACATTCCACTGGATAGGTGGTGGTGGCTCAGGAAGTTGAGCAAGGACATGAGGAACCCTGAAGTCGAGTGGGAACGATTGGGTAACAACACCCATCGGACAATTACCGGGACTCATGGAGGACTAAGCGTGTGTTGGGACAAATGGTGGGAGCCGGATCAAGGGATTTACATCTGTATGTGGGGGTCAGAGACGGTCTGCCCCACAGGCATATCCATCATGTTCCATCGGCAGTGGCACGACACCGGGGAGGGGATAAGGTGGGATGCCAGCTGGAAGGTGTGTGCGGCCCCGTATTCCCAGATCCCAGTCAATGCCACTGAGCTTGTGCCCCGCCCACGGCGAAGGCGGCGAGGTTATCCAGGGAAGGTTGCCCCACCGCCACCAAGGGACCAGGGAATGGTTTGGTACTAGTCCCCACCGATCAGGTGCTGTACCAGGGGGTACACTACGCGTTGGCCTCCGTGATTTTAAACCTCACGGATGTACATTTACTGGAGTGGTGCCCCAAAGTAACAGAGCAGTTATACCAGGCCCTATTAGAGGACATGTTCAAGAAATTTTACGAGTTCGATTTTGCCCATGTGGACAAGATCGAACTCTACACCACACACCGAGAATTTTTGGGCAATGCAGGGAGACAAAGAAGGGGAGTATGGAATGATGTTTTTACTGCGTTTAATACTGGATCCTCTGTCATCAACAGCTTGGATGACATAGAGCTGCAGACCCAGATAAACAGTTTAAAAACACAGTTAAAGAGGATATTGCTGGACGAACTTGCAAAAGTACGTAGCGCACTTTGGCTACGAAATTCCCCCTCTCCCTGAACATCTGACCAAGATACTCAAGGCCGTTATAGTTTTGCAGAAACATTTTTATACACTCGAACAGAAAACATTAGAGATAGGGACTAAGATATTGGATATTGTGACTCCACCCTGGTGGAACATTTTCAGTAATATAGAGGTCGCTTTGTGGATCAGACTGGCTTCCCACATTCTCGTGGTGTGCCAGTTAGGAATAGTGTTGTATTTAGGGTGTGTTCAGTGTAAGGGAAAAGGTCGGTGGTCAGAATTCCGAAATCAGAGGTTTTGGAAAGAACATTATGTAAAGGTGGAGGAAGATACGCCGGTTTAAGTCTTTTTCCCTGTATTTTGATTGAAGGATTGTTGTTTCTTTGTGTTTGTTATTTTTAATTAAAGGTTTTTCTTTTGTTGTTTTTGTTGCGACGCGGTTTAAAAAAGATATGTGTACCAAGTGGTGCAGGGGTGTTAGATACCCTCCATGCTTGGATGTGTGTGTAAAGTCTGTAATTTTACTCTCTGTATGCTGATGTACACTACATTTTTCGCGGAATGGGAAGTGCATGTGTCGTGGGTATATTAGATAGGTAATTACAGGGGAAGGTTGTCTATGGAGGGTCAGAAAATTTTTGCTCACTTTGGATGTATGATACTTCAAGCAAGTTTTAGTATCACAGGGGGAAATGTAAGATTTGCAAAGTTTCTGCATTTCCCCGAAGGCTGCTATTAATAAACGGGACCCTGCGTGACATTCTAAGTAAATAAAAAGGGGTAACCAAAATGGCGTCCGTGCCTCGTGGCAGAAAGCCCGTGTCATCTTCATTGACCTGAGGGAGACTGGAGAGATCGTGACTCCGGGGGTCGCCACAGGCACAGAGCTGGATTCATCTTGTTTGGTAGCCGGAGATTGACCGGCATCCTGGCTTCGGGTGGCCATCCTGTGGGGAGCGCTCGGCTCCCCGAGTTGATCCAGTGGAATGGCCGGCAGATCCCTTGATGTCCCAGGTAGGGCGTCATCCTCAAAGGGGCGCAGAGTGTCAGCACCATTACTATGGTTCCCTCTATCAGTCGGGTCCGTGGGACCGGTTGGACAGGGAGCCAGATCTCTGAGTGAAACGGTGGACTCCCGGCCATCAGGGTACCACCGCACATGCGCGTATGTGGGATTAACGTCTGTTAGTTCCACCTCGTCGACGAGTGGATCATTTTTGGAAGATCGGACGAATCTTCGGAGCAGCACAGGGCCGGGAGCTGCCAACCATGATGGTAGGGACGTCCCATGAGTGGAGCGACGCTGGAACCTGAAGAATCGCTCGTGAGGAGTGACATTGGTGGACGTAGAAAGAAGAGACCTGATGGAATGCAACCTGTCAGGGAGCACAGTTTCCCACTGCTGGTCTGGTTGGTTGCGTGACCTCAGTGCAAGACGAACAGCGTTCCAAATGATAGCGTTGTATCTCTCAACCTGTCCGTTACCGATGGGATGATACAGTGTTGTTTTACTTGTGGCAATTCCCTGTTGGGAAAGATAGCTTTTGAGTTCGCTTGACATGAAGGAGGGACCCCGATCAGAGTGGATGAAATTGGTCGTACCGCAAAGGGAAAAGACCTGATCGAGACATTTGATCACTGTGGAAGTAAGCATATTGGGACAGGGGAAAGCAAAGGGAAAGCATGAATATTCGTTCACCATAGTAAGTAAGTAGGAGTATCGCGTTGAGGAAGGCAATGGCCCTTTAAAGTCAATGCTGAGTCGCTGCATAGGCTGTATAGCGTGTATGAGCGAGCCATCCGATGGACGGAAGAATTGCGGTTTTAATTCCGCACAAATTCTACAGGTGGAGCATATTCTTTTTACATCTTACGTAGAAAATGGGAGATTTTTAGATTGCTTCAGTGCAACATACAGGTAACTCCAGGATGGCATAAGTCAGTATGAAGATCCACAAGAGTCGAAGTTGACATAGAAGAACAGAATGCACACATGAGGGTATCCGGGGCTGCATTCTCTTTGCCGGGTCGATACTGTATGGTGTAGCCAAAGGCAGCCAATTCCATCCTCCAGAGTTGTATTTTGTTATTCTTGATCTTAGTGCGTTTCCAGTTATCCAGCATAAAGGCCACGAAGTGCTGATCGGTTATAAGTGTGAAATGGCAATGAGCGAGAAAATGACTCCGTTTACGTACTGCTTTGATGATAGCTGTAGCCTCCTTCTCGACAGGAGGATAATGGAGCTCGCTACCCTGCAAAGTTCTGAACAGAAATGCAACGGGTCGACCACCTTGATTCAAGGTAGCCGAGATCGCCACCTCCGATGCATCGCACTCGACCACGAAAGAAAGATTTTCATCGAAGGAACGAAGCGTGGCTTTTTCCAGTTGTCGGTTGAGGAGGCTAAAAGCTGAAATAGCCGTTGTCTCCAACGGAAATGACTTTGCGTGAAGCAGGGGCTGGATCTTGTCGGAGAAGTGGGGTACCCACTTCGCATAATAGGCGCCCGACGAAGAGAGCCGAGATTCGTAAGGGGAGGGAGCTCCTGAAGCGGACGAAGTCGCTCCGGATCCAGTTTGATGACACCGTTGCCCACCCAGTAGCCAAGGATGTTGACTGATGGTACTGATTTCACAGATTTGGACACATTTAAGGTTAAGTTGTGACGACAGAGAACGTCAAAACATTTTTGGAGGTTGGCTTCATGCTCCTTCTGGTCATGACCAGCAATGGTGATATTATCCAGATATGAAAAAGTGTCCGTTAAGTTCTCCTGTTTGACTAGGCTATCCATTGCCTGTTGAAAGACAGCCACCCCATTGGTGACCCCAAATGGAAGGTGACAAAACTGATAAAGCCGACCATTGGCCTCAAAGGCCGTATACTTTTTGTCAGAGTCCCTTAACGGTACTTGATAGTATGCGCTCTTTCAATCAAAAGTTGAAAATACCTTGTAGTTGGCAAGGTTATTGACCATGTCATCGATGCGTCGTAGTGGGTAGGCATCGAGGTTGGTATACTGGTTAATAGTTTGCGAGTAATCGATGCAAAGATGTTTTTTGTGTTGCTTCAGAGGATTTTTAACAACGACGACTTGAGCCCGCCAGGGAGATGAACATGGCTCAACAATACCATCAGCTAGAACGCGAGCGATCTCTGCCTCGATAAAGGATAGATCATCTTGGCTGAAATGTCGTGATTTAGTGACTATGGGCTTACATCGGGGGGAAAGATTCGCAAACAAGGCGGGCTCATCAAGCGAAGCCGCCAAAAGCGCACAAAACGGTACTTTGGAAATAGTAAGCTCTGGTTTTGACCCTCCAAACTCAAAAGTGAGTCTTTTGTGTTGTTTCTGGAAATCCTGTCCCAGGAGCACATCACTGCATAGGTTTTTGAGCACCCTGAGCCTGGTGGAGGAATAAGCGCGGCCATTGAGAATAAGGTCGACAAGACAAAAGCCGGAAGAGTTGGTGGTCAGTGTCGTCAGAGCCAATGCAATTTCCCTGTCCGAGGGTTAAATACGCAGTTTTAACATACTGACAGCCCGCTCACTAATGAAGCTGTCAGAGCTACACGAGTTGATTAGTGCACTCAAAATGTGTCCATTTACCAAAACCTTCATGGCTGCATGAGACAGACTTTGGGGAAAAACAGATGTGATGGGAGGAGGAGCAGTTTTACCCTTGACAGCTGTAACCTTAGTAGTGGTTCTTGGGGGAGGAGCAGTTTTATAGATAGCAGCTGTAACCTTAGTAGTGGCTCTTGGGGGAGGAGCAGTTTTATAGATAGTTGCTGCAAAACTAACAGGGGCTCTCGACCGGTATACCTTAGAAAAGTGGCCTTTCTTACTAACAGAGGCTCTTGACTGGCATACCTTAGAAAAGTGACTTTTCTTATTGCAATGATTGCAGGTTGCGTTACGAGCAGGACAAAATTTCCTATAGTGGAATGCACTTCCACAGAAGAAACACTTCCTTCCAGATTGCCAAGATGCTGCTAGGGCAGGGTCATCATCAGTGAAGGCTTCCAGGTTTAGGGTTGTCATCAGCCGGGTTGGAGTCATCATCAGTGAGGGCTTCCGCCCGAGGCCTATCGAAGGAGTCACTAAAAGTGATAGCAGCAGCCCATGCATGAGGTAAAAGATAGGTATCTGCATTCCTCTTTGCTAAGTCCAGAGAACATGCCTGGTCATAGGCAGCCTGTAACTCGAGGGTTTTATTCTCCAACAGACGCTGGCGTATGAAGGGAGACGCAATCCCATTAATAAAGGAATCACGAATTAACTCCTCCTGGTACTGCTCAGCTGTGACAGCTTTAAGATTACAATCCTTGCTGAGCCTGCAAAGCTTTTGAAGGAATTTGTCAAGTGATTCCTCGGGTTGTTGTCGAGTTGTGGCCAGTAGATGCCAAGCAAAAATTTTGTTTGGGGCCTTAACATATAGTCACTGCAATATTAGGATAGCAGAGTCATAGTCTACACAGTCTTTGATATAGTCAAACACATGAGGAGATACATAATTGGCAAGTATCTCAAATTTATCAGGAACATTTTCACCACACACCGTGAGGAAGTTGCTGAAGGTACGATACCAGTGTTTCCATACCTTAGCAGTTGTAGGTGAATTCGGGTCCAGGTCATGATGGGTGGGTCTGAGTCGTTTGTCCATGATGGATTGATTACTACGTCGGAGTTCCCTTCTACATTTGAAGTTGTAGCTGGCTGTTGCCGAAATCACTCAGAGCGTGGAGCCGATACTCAGTTGATTAAATTGACGTAAGAAAACTCACTAAGCACTTGGTTGAGTATAAAACAAAGCTTTAATCAACTGTTTCACAACCATGAGATTCTAGTTACATCACTAGTTCCTGGTTACAAAAACGTTCTGGGCAAGCTGGGCCCACGCCCGAGTATTTATACACCTTGGACGGCGCCACCAGCTGGCCGCCCAATGTTATTTCATGAGTCATTTCTTCATGAATGATAAGATTCATGACAGGTCTCTTCTATCTCTCCTTGCAGAAGAAGAGAGCACAGAACACCAAGGACAGGCAGAGAACCGGAGGTGGCCCTCCAGCCATCTCTCAATTAACATCTGCAGAGAAGGAGGTGCTGGAGATCAACAGAGTCTTGGCGTGCCTGGTCATCGGAGATGGGGGGAGGGGGACCTGCCAGCTACCTGGTGACAGAATTAAATATCAGGCAGCCACATGGCATACAACACTCAGTCGTGTTGACTTGATGTCCATGTCACAGAACTGATGCAGATCATGTACCAGCTTAGATACTCGCACTTCGGTGGGTGCAGTAAACAGATAGTTGGGTTTTCACATGGTGACTCGCACTTCACAAGTGAGCAGGACTAGATGGTGGAGTCAGGGAAAGCAGTGGAGAGTCGGCGTGGATGATGCAGAACTTTCCAAGAATAGATGGTGGAGTCAGGGAAAGCAGTGGAGAGTCGGCATTGGATGATGCAGGACTCTCCAAGCTGTACTCAGTTGGAGCAGATGCTATGCTCCGGGGCCGATGGAGAGGATAATTCTTGAGCAGCAGCTGAGAATGTGAACTGTACTGACAGGCATTCCAAGCGCACTGTGCATGATTGCAGAGAGATTGGAGAAGTCCGTCTCAAGCACGAGTGGCATGATGTCGACTTTTGTGGCCATGGGGCAGAAATTCATGTCGGCGGCTTGCCGCGCGTGCAAGCCCCATATATGCACTTACCCGATGCGCCGGCCGTTCACCTCCAGGGACGCCTGGAATTCCAGTTTGAAAGAGAAGAATCCCGGGCAGCGTCTGACGTCACGCCGCCCAGGAGTGCAGCCAGCGCGAAGCCTGTAGCGCGCTGTGCAAGTGAGACACGCCCCTTGAGGTCTCAGTTTAATAGGACACGCCCCCAATGTTTCTCACAAGCTGCTAAGCATTTTTACATGCAAAGCAGCATTTTAAATAGGTTTTTGGTACTTTTATGAAGCTTTTGGTAACTTTTATAAACTTTTAAAAACGTTTACATTATTTTGAAGAATCTGAAGTAGCTTTAAACAGAATTAAAGCAATTTAAAGACTTTTAAAAGCCCTAAAAGAATTTTGTTTATTCCATTTATTTATTTAGCAATGTCGTCGTACGTGTCTTCACACTGTTCCCTTTGGGGAACTGTATGAAGTGGTGGAAGGATTTATGACCATGATTAACGCTCATTCCATGACCGTAACCATCTTTGAACCAGCCATTAGGGTGGCTAGTCCTATGGCAGGAGGGTTTTACGGGCTCCCACAAGCTATACAAGGAGGGGGGGCCACCCACACCCACGGACACAAATATCCCACTGGATGTCAACCCAGAATTTAGAGCCGGAGCTCCGACTCAACTTGCTGGGACTGTCTGGAGCGGGGTTCGAAACCCTAACCCCATCTGGCTCAGCGGCGGGGATCCTACCGCTACGCCAAAGGCCCAATCCGATTAGTAACGTGAAATGGCTGGAATGAGCACAATTCACGGCATTAAAAGAACTCACAATTGAACTGATGATGACCTCAGCAATCTCCTCAACGAGGTGGAGGCGCAGCGCCTGCTCATCATTGGTAATGAGAAGTCAAAGGCGCCGCAAAAAGGACAGATGATAGCTTGGTCTCTCAAGTGGCAGCATAGGGCTCCAGGCACGGGGAGGGAAAAGGCACAGGAAACGTATGGGTGTCACCTTTTGCGCGGAGTGGGCCTTTTGCGTGGAGTGGGCCTTTTGCGTAGCAGTAAGCATCCCCGCCGCTGGGCCAGAAGGAGTAGGGTTTTGAACCCCGCTCCAGACAGTCCCGACAAGTGGAGTCGGATCTCCAACTATAAATTCTGGGTGGACATCCAGCGGGATACTTGCGTCCGCGGGTGTGGGTGCCCCCCCCCCTCAGATGGGTTGTGGGAGCCCGTAAAACCCTCACGCCATAGGACTAACCACCCTAATGGCTGGTATGAAGATGGTTATGGTCACGGAAGGAGTGTTAACGTGGCCAGAAATCCTTCCACCACTTCATACAGTTCCCGAAAGGGAACAGTGTGAGGATACGTACGATGATGACCTCTTGCGCAATGCACCTCCTTGGACCCTCAGTCGCAGATGCGAGGGGGCAAATCGTGCAATTGTTAAATTTTTCATTTTATTGACATGTAAAATGTTGGCCCAGTAATTCCCTTCCAAACGCGCGAGTACGGTCGGGGTACTTACGCGTCTGGCCGGAGGAAATGCCGGTTTTCAGCAGGCACAGCGCATGCGGGGAAAACCGGCATTTCCTGTCCTCTGAACGAAGGGGTTCAGAGGCAGAACGCGTGCGACTGTACAGGCAGCGCGTGCGCAGTAAAATTCGCCGCTTTCATTCATCCTTTCAGTGAGGTCAAGTCCTTACAACTTACACATGAAAAAAGCATGGGTACAGTTGCTCCAGAGGCTGCGGAGGAAGATATTTCTTATCGTGGAGCTTCTGAAAGCATGTATTCCTGTATATATTCCTTTGCGTGTTATGTATATATTCCTTTACTTATGTGTATGAATGTATTATTTAATTATGACTTTCAGAGAAAGTAACTTATTGGAAAATCATAATTAAAAACATACATTCATACACATAAGTAAAGGAATATAAAACATACATACATATACGTAAAGGAATATATGCGGACATACATACATAATTACTTATTACTGATGAAAAGTTTCTTTCTTAAAAGTGCTGGAAATGTTACATTACTCATTTTAGAACACTCATTTTCACATTCAATTCACACAGCCACAATTGCTCCTTCTACCTACCGTACTGAAAACCCGTTTAAAAAAAACAATTTAAACTTTAAAACTTACTTAAAATTTCTTAAAATAACTTTCCTCCCTTTCCCAAACAACAATATTGCCTTTCAGAAGCTCTACGATAAAATATATCTTCCTCCGCAGCCTTGGAACAACTTTACACATGCTTTTTTCAAGTGTAACTTGTAAGGACTTACCCTCACTGAATCCATGAATGAAATCGACGAAGTTCACTGCGCAAGCGCTGCCTGTGCAGTCGCACGCGCTGTGCCTCTGAACCCCTTCGTTCAGAGGACTGGCAATGCCGGCATTCCCCGCATGCGCTGTGCATGCTGAACGCCGGCATTTCCACCGGCCAGATGCGTGAGTACCCAGACCGTACTCACGCGTTCAGAGATGAATTTCTGGGCCCATATCTTCTTCCACGGAAAGGGTGGCCAACTGCATGAAGCATCAAATGCGGCAATCACACAAGTGCATGCAGGCCTTCCACACTGGCTTGCACAATCTGAATGTCACCTTAAATAGGGTGAAAGATTCTCTAGCCTTGGCCTTTCATCGCCCCACTGATTTGCTGCAAACTGTTTTCCAGCATATTGCTATCAGGGAAGTGCAGCTGGGCACATTCACTTAACTATTCGACCATGCAGCCCTCATACTCTCTATCACTGTGATGCAATGACAACTTACAACACACAGGGAGGGCCCTTTGTCTCCTTCTAAGCATTTATGCTATGGAATCTCTACACTCACTCCTTCATTCTCACTCAAACTCCACTTGTGTCCCTCATTGCAGGAAAAGAGAGCCCACAATAAGAGGGAAAGAGCAAGGACAGGAGGAGGGCCACCCTCAGTAGCCCAGCTCACCACCTCGGAGGAGGCGGCCCTGGAAATTGCCAGGGTCGAGGAGGATTCCCAAGTGGGGGACGGACAGGCAGGCGCATCACAGCAAGCTGGTGACAGAATAGTTTGGCATCTCTCTCATTGACATTGCATGAGCCACTGATAATGAATCTAATGCTCTAACAGATTGACTTATGATCATCTGCACTATTCAATGTGCATGAAACCTTGACCTCACATCTCCAACTCTTTCCTTTACTCCCCCACAGGACCATCGACAGCCCCCATCCCCACTGTCCAGGAGGAAGAGCCTGAGCTTCCAGACTCCTCAGAGGAAGCTGCAACCTCCAAGGGCGCTGCGTCAGCAGAATTAAGCTCACACATCACCAGCGCAGACACTCACACCTCGGTGGGACCTCGGGACATAGAGTAGAGTTGTCACCTGGTGTATCACAGCTCACAAGTGAGCATCAGCAGATGGTGGAGACAGGGACAGCAGTGGAGAGTCCTCATCGGAAGGCGCAGGACTCTCCCAGCTCGGCTCCGCTGCATGTCGACCCTCTGCCTCCGGGTCCATCCAGAAGGAGAGCGGTGCTGGGACTCCAGGATCAGGTGCAGGAGTCTCTGGCAGGTTTTGTCTCCAGGGTCGCTGAGAGTGTAGAGTGAATGGAGGAGTCCATCGCTAACATGAGCAGAGCCTTTGTGGAAGCGTTGGCGCATGAACGCATCACCACAGAAAGGATGGTAACCTCAGTGGAAAGGATGGCTACCTCCATGGTAAGGCTGGCTACCATACAGGAGAGGATGGCTATGGTAGAGGAGAGGATGGCTACGCCTATGGAGGAGCTTAGTTGCCAGGGTATTGAAAACATGGTGATTTTTCAGAATAGACTGACATCTCTTGAGGAGCGATGGTCAGCTATTGAGCAAACAAACCAGACCTTCATGCAAGTCCTCAGGAGTGGGACTTCCAGTACAGAAACGGGTCCTCATGGCCCCGCTGAATTGCAGCAAGGTGCTGTCAATCCACTTGTTAGCTCTGAAGTGGGGCTGACCCATGAGAGGGATGTTGGTGGCAGACAACAAGTAAATGGGGGCTCCTCTCCAAGCGCTCACACGACCATGCCACTGCAAAGCTCTCGGTCAGAGCCCCACCAGAGACCCCACCCAACTGAGATCGGTGTCTCAACCCCTGCACAGCCGCAGGAGCAGCAGACTGTTGCCGAGCCCTCACAGGTTTGCAACCCCAGAGGACGCCCGCCAAAGGTGTTGAGACAGGAGCAGCAAGAAAGTGAGCAAGGGGCCTCCACATCTGCTGAAGCCACAGGGGAAGCACCACGTAGGAGCTCGCGTAAGAGGAAGATACTGCACAAGTAGTCACAAGGGTAGTCACTTGGGTGCAATGTTATGTTTAATGTTGAAAAGCCATCAGTTGGTTATTGTCATTAAAAATTCTGATGGCAAACTGTTGCAGTTGTGGCATGTGACATTTCGCGAATGGGACTTCCACGTTGCGGGCTTAGGATGACTTGCAATTGTCAGTGTGGTGGTCAGAGTGATAGGAATTCGCAGGTTCTTGGCCATTGTCGATGGCCTGATAAGAAGGTGCGAGGCAAAAGTGTTTGATTGTGCAGGCTAAGCAAATCTGCCGAAGATGAGTGCGTGCCTTGCATCCCGGGCAGCAATCTGCTCACATGCTGCTGCCGCTGGTTGATGCGCGTCTGCAAGCTGTTCGTTGTCGCTCTCCTCCTCCTCATCATCCTCATCTGAGGAGGCTATGTGATGAGCCACTTGTTCCTCAGGCATCTGCAAGCCACAATGCTGTGCCATGTTGTGAAGTGCACAGCAAACCACGACCATTCTGGAGACCCTGGCTGCTGAGTACTGCAGGGCTCCACCTGATTTATCAAGACATCTGAAGCGCATCTTCAGCAAGCCAATGGTTTGCTCGATTATGGATCTGGTGGAAATGTGGCTGGAGTTGTAGCTCTCCTCAGCTTCGGTGGATGGGCTCCTCAACGGCGTCATTAGCCACGTCTTCAGCCCTTGTCTCCATCCAAAAAGTTGGTCTGGTGGACTGAAGAGCCGAGGCAAACTAGACTGGTGCAGGATGAAGGAGTCATGTCAACTACCAGGGTACTTGGCACAAACATGCAAAATTTCCTTCTTGTGGTCACACACCAGCTGTACGTTGAAGGAGTGGAAGCCCTTGCGGTTGACAAAAATACCTGGATTGTGATGGGGTGCCTTAAAGGCCACATGTGTGCAGTCAACGACGCCCTGCACCCTTAGAAAGCCTGCCAGATTGTCGAACCCAACTGCACGCGCAGTTACACTGGCTTGATCCTTGGAGAAATTGATGTAATTGTGTGCGATGGCAAAGGGGGCATCGGTTACCTGCGTGATGCAAGTGTGTGCGGCCGCCTGGGAGATGCCGCTGATGTCTGCTGCTTATCCCTGGAATGAGCCTGAAGCAAAAAAGTTGAGTGCAGTGGTGACTTTGACGGCCACTGGTAATGGTTGTCCACCTGCTCCTCTGGGCTCCAGGTCTTGCCTGATGTGCCTCCCATAGGTGAATAGCCCTTACTGTATGCAAAGTGTGGAATGCGCATGTGTGTTTCATGAGAGGGCCATAGGTGTTGGATGAGTGTTGGGCATTGGGGTTTTAAGACCCTCTGGCCATAGAGTGAGGTTGAGATGGAGGGATGGAGAGGTTTTGAAAAAAAGCCACTCACCCTGGTGACCCGAGTGAGGTGGTTGAACTTTTTTCGACATTGTATATGGGTCCTGGGCACCATGATCCTGGAGGAGACACTCTGAGCCACCTCCCTCCACACTCTTCTGTACTCGCACGGCAAAGGCCTCCTGCCACTCTCTGGGTACAGTATTGATTTTCTGTGCTCCACCGCGCCAACCAGAGCCTCCGAGGCCCGATCCCTGAAGCGCTGTGCTTGCTCCATGGCCCTCTCCATAGTCCTTGGCTGCAAGAGTTAGCCACAGGTCTCTCCAGGCTGAGATTCAAGGCTCCAATGAGCAGGGTGTGGCTGGAGAGCAAGATCGACCCCCCCCCTTTAAGAACTGACCGGCGCCAGTGTGTCTGTGTTCCATCGCTAACTGACAGCACCTGCACCCGCGCTCTGAGTTAGCACCTCGCTCCTTGGCCTTTGCGCCTTAAGACAGGTGTGTTGCACCTGATTTAACGCTCCAATCAACTCCAGGGGCGATAAAAGCCAAGTTTGCAGTCGGAGGCGATAATTAGCGCCAGGTGCTAAACTTTGCGCATGGCCGATAATCGTGCCCCAAACAGGGCGATACTGAATTTTTCCCCCTTGGAGTCTTAAATCATGTCTAAAAACCCAAGCTCATTGGTGTTACACTTAAAGGCTGGACCAATATCGGGTGCAGTCTAATCGCAACTCATGATTGCCACAGGCTTTTTTCACTACTTAAAGGGGAAGTTCATTGATGCTGCAGCACCTCCTTCTCAGCATTGTTGGCTGTGCAGCTGCCTCAACAACCATAAGAAGGAGGACAAGGAGAAGAAGCACTTATTTACAAATCCTCATGGAAGTTCGCCACCCCAGGGAGAGAGCCTGCAAGTTTTTCCATGAAGCTTTGGAGGCATTGGTTTTAATGCTGGAGAGAAGATGGGCAGTCCCGTACCTGTCAACTGGCAGGAGGACCTCACCACAAGTCTGCCGCACTATATGGAGGGAGTAGGCACACCACATCACGGACCGCCTGTCCAGCTGCCTCCTCCCTCCCTCCTGTTCCTCGTCTTCTTCCTCCTCATCCTCTCCCTCCTCATCCACTTCCTTCTCATCCAGCTGCCTCCTCATCCGCTTCCTCCTCATCCGCTCCCTCCTCCCTCTGCGCACATGTTCCCGTCTTTTGTGTTGCCTATGCTCCCTTCACTGTAGATCCTGGTGGGCAAGGTGGCATGCCAGTATAGCCCCCATTAATCTTACCAAGTGTTGCAGTTTGAATCTTTGAAGAATAAATGTAGCTTCTTTGTACTTGCTACAAGACTCCTGATACAAAAGAACCTCGAAATTACTCAATGAAACTGTTGCAGTAGCTGAAACTAATAAAAAGTCACTGAAACTGCACTAACCTGACAGGTGCAAGTGATTACTAATGATCCCTTTAAATAATGTCCCTGAAGCCGGCTTCCTGGCGCTGCACGCCAGCTTTCCCTGTCGGTATTTACTCCAGGCGGTGAGATAAGTGGCTAAAAGCAATTTTGGAAATCAGGCATTCAGTGAGCATTGCACACTCACTGACATCACCATTTCCCTGGTGTTGATGTCCCTGGCGATTGCTGTTACCAGCAGCACTACAGGGTGTCCCAATTTGGTGTGCTGCGCTGGATTCGCCTCGCCTTGTAATATGACACTGGTCTCAATGTCATATTAGCGCCATCTACTGATGCTAACCAGCGGTGCTAAGGGGACAAATTTTTTCCCCAAACTCTCTTACCCATATTCACACCACACCCTTGATCTTGCCATCTCATGTGGCCTCGCTACCCCCATTGCAACTATCACTGATAAGGCAATCTCTTAACATTTCCTTGTATCGCTCTCCACCCATATTCCCCTTCCCCCTCCTAACCCTACTTCTTTCTGTGTCCGTCCCTGGAAAATATCAAATTCCCAACTATCTAGCCTTTGGCCCTCAATTCATCGTGATATTGCTGCAGCTATCGATCTGCTAAATCACATACTCTCTACCACCTTTGATGCATTTGTCCCCATTAAAACCATTACTCTCCCTCACCCTAGTCCAGGGCCCGCCTTGTGGGTGGATGACTGCCTAGGCCGCCATGGTCAAGAGGGTCTAACATTAATGGCACTGACCTCTGCGAAGAACTTGGCTATTTTTAAAGTCTGCTTCCAACAGACTGCAGTGCTCCTCAAGAAGAGCAAACTTCAAGTTTCAAGAGCAAGTTCCCAACAGATGGATAGTACGCAGGATCCTGTTAAACGTGCCCTTATCGGTGGCGAGCAGCGAACAGAGCTTCTCAAAATTGAAGCTCATATAAACATATTTGCGATCGACCATGGGAGACAACAGGCTATCTTCGCTGGCCATCCTGTCTATCGAGAATGATGTAGCTCAAGATATCTTGGTGATCAAAGTTTTTTTATTTGTTATTGTTATTTATTAGTTTAGTGTTTAATTTAATGCTTAGTTTATTTGACACTCAACTATAATGTTATTTATGACATTGTGGCAGAGCCACCAGGGGGACTCTGATCTAATGTACATAATTATCTTTAACAAATTATTAGCTACAGAATGAATCTGTATCTTTGTTCATATCATTGCATGTACATAGCGCGGTCCCTTTAAGAATGAGACCAAACGCGATGACGTCATCACGTTGATCACGTAATCCTCCAGTGGCGGGAAAACGTGATGACGTGATGACGTCAGGCTGGGGAGCCGCCCTAGTCAGTCCTCGTGGAGCCAGCAAAGAGTACAGACCTGTAATGTAGTTCTGTGTTTTCATTTTAAACTCTGTTGAATAGTATTAAACATCGTTTGTTTGATAGACTGACTCGACCTCAGTCCTTCAGTTAGGAATCTAGCCATTCCTACAACATCATTTATTTAAATTATAAAAAACTTTTGAGATTTCAGCTTTATTTCTAAAAATTTTGTTAATATGATGACATATTTTAACTCAAAGAAAGAGCGCAAAAGTACAAGTTCGCCCAGGGCACCATTTTCCCCAATGCCAGCCCCGCCTTAGTCGTCCCCCAGATATACTCTTCATCTCTGCTCCCTTAAGTCCAAAGGACGCAGATTTGAAGGTCTTTGGCAGGCAACTGGTTTAATCATCCATCGCCAGATCTGGCTGGACCACATAAAGCATTATCGGGTCCTGCTCGCCATTGTTAAAACTGCTCATTATTCAAAGATCAGCTTCTCTTCTTCACTGCAAACCGTCTTCTTAAACCACCCACCCCTGCCTCCTTCACCTTCACCTCCAACAAATGCGAGGAGGACCTGGACTTTTTTGGCACCAAGATTGAGACCATCCGTTCAGTTGTCAAACTTTCCCTAATGTTCCCCGCTGCCCTAGCCCTGAATTCACATCTTTCTCTAGATTCTATACCATCTCCTGCCTTGCTCTCTCCAAGCTCACCTTGTCCATGAGACCCATCTCCTGCTCCCTCGATCCTATTCTGACCAAACTGTTGACCAGCCAACTTCCCTTCCAGGGGCATATATTAGCTAATATTGTTAACGGTTCCCTCTCCTCAGGTACTGTCCCTCGCCCCACCCCTCTGCTCAAATCTGCCATCACCACCCCTCTCCTAAAAAAAACCACTTGAACCTTCTGTCCTTGCAAACCACCGCCCCATCGCCAACCTTCCTTTCCTCTCCAAAGCCCTTGAACATGTTGTCACCTCCGAAATCCCGCAATTTCATATTTGAATCCCTCCAGTCAGTTTTCCAGCCCCACCACAGTACTGAAACAACCCTTATCAAAGTCACAAATGACATTCTTTGTGACTGTGACCATGGTAAACTATCCCTCCTCATCCTTCTCGACCTATCTGCAGCCTTCGACACAGCTGGCCACAGCAAGCATCCTCCTCCAATGCATCTCCTCCGTCATCCAGCTGGGTGGAACTGCTCTTGCTTGGTTCCGTTCTTATTTATCGACTTGCAGTCAGAAAATCATCTGCAATGACTTCTCTTGACACTCTTGCACCGTTACCTCTGGAGTCCCCCAAGGAATTATCCTTGGCCCCCCCTTCTATTTCTCATCTACTTGCTACCCCTCTGTGATAGCAACCAGAAACACAACATCAGTTTCCACACGTACGCTGACAACACCCAGCGCTATCTCACCCCCACCTCTCTGGACCACTCCACTCTCTCTGATTTGTCACACTGCTTGTCTGACATCCAATATTGGATGAGCAGAAATTTCCTCCTACTAAATATTGGGAAGACCGAAGCCATTGTCTTTGATCCCCACCACAAACACTGTTCGCTGGCTACCATTTGCATCCCTGGCAACTGTCTGAAGCTGAGCCAGACCGTTCGCAACCTTAGTGTCATATTTGACCCCATGATGAGCTTCCGACCACATATCCAATCCATCACCAAGACCGCCTACTCCCACCTCCATAACATTGCCTGACTCCACCCCTGCCTCAGCTGATGCTGAAACCCTCATCCATACCTTTGTTATCTCTAGACTTGATGATTCCAATGCTCTCTGGCCAGTCTCCTATCTTCCAACCTACATAAACTTGTGCTCATCCAAAACTCTGCTGCCCGTATCTTAACTCGTTCTAAGTCTTGTTTACCCATCACCCTTGTGCTTGCTGACCTACACTGGCTCCCGGTCCAGCAATACCTCAGTTTTAAAATCCTCATCCTGGTTTTCAAATCCCTCTTTGTCCTCGCCCCTCCCTATCTCTAACCTCCTCCACCCCGACAAGCCTTTGAGAACTCTGCGCCCCTCTAATTCTGGCCTCTTGCACATCCCCAATTTTAATCGCTCCACCACTGATGGCCGTGCTTTCAGCTGCCTTTGCCCCATGCTCTGGAATTCACTCACTAAACCTCTCCACCTCTCTCCCCTCCACGTCTTGGTAAGGGCAGTAGGGCGAGCGTTAGAAGCATGTGTATGTTGAGTAGGCAGATCATGACGTCAATTAACCATTTTCATCTGTAACACTGGAGCTAATGCCCCACTTAGTTGCTGATTAATTTCTACTGGCGCTGTGTAAGTTTGCGGATGTGTTTGGAGCTGTTCAGAGTTGTTTAACGTTGGTGAGGTGACAGGGAGTGGTGCTGCAAGTGGAGAAGGCCTTGGTTCTGACTTCAAGGGTTCTAGACATACCACTTGCTTCCAGTCATTATTGCTTTAGTTGTTATCCCCCTTGGCCGACAGCATGACATGGAGATGGAGCAGAGGCAACAGCCTGCTCACAGGGAGAGGAGAAGGAGGAGGAGGAGGAGAAGGGCTCTCAGCAGAAGGGCTTACCCACCTTGGGTCTGAGAGCAATTCTCTTACCTCAGCCTGAGCCAGGAGCAGTGTGCGAGACATCTGCGCTTGATGAAGGAAGTGCTCACAGAACTCTGCCATCCCTTGCAACCAGACACCAGGGCAAGGGCAGTGCTGCCAGTGGCTGTGAAGGTGACTGTGGCCCTGAACTTCCTCGCGCGGGATCCTTCCAGGCCAGAGCAGGCCACATCCATAACATCTCCCAGTTCACCATCCACCGCTACATAAGAGAGGTGACAGACACTCTTTATGCCAGGAGAGGGGACTTCATTGTCTTCACTCTGACCAGAGAGAAGCAGACGGAGCATGCACGTGACTTTGCCAAGATATCAGGCTTCCCCATGGTGCAGGGCACCATCGACTGCACACACATGGCTTTGCGGGCGCTGCATCGGAATGTTGAGATGTACCACAACCACAGAGTTACCACTCGCTGAATGTGCAGTTGGTGTGCAACCATGCTCAATGCATCATGATGGTGAATGCCTGGTATCCTGGCAACAGTCATGATGCTTTTATTCTGCACCAGTCCGCTGTTCCCTCAGTCTTTGAGCCACCACAGAAACCAGAGGGTGGCTACTGGATGACAAAGGCTATCTGCTGACCACCTGGCTCACGACTCTGCTTCACAACCCAGCCACACGTGGGCAACATGCATACAATGAGAGCCATGCTGCCACACTGAATCTGATGGAGCAAACCATTGGTGTGCTTAAACAATGTTTCTGCTGCCTGGACCGCTCTGGAGGAGCCCTGCAGTACTCACCACAGCACGTCTCAAGATTCGTCCTGGCCTGCTGCATGCTTCACAATCTCGCCATCATGAGAGTACAGCCCTTGCCACCAGGCATACACCAGCAGAGAGGAGGAGGAGGAAGCGGAAGATGAGGAAGCAGTAGGGAGGAGGCAACCCAGACAGCCCCTTCTGTCCGAGCTGTCCGTGATCGACTCACCCGACTGTGGTACATGTGAACACAACCCCAATTCCCCATGCAACAACAGTCCCACACCTTACCTTCCTCGCTCTGTTACTGACCATCACAGCGTCCTGTTGGCCACAATGCTGAAATAAAAGTCACCACCAAAGGAACATTCCAATCCAACTTTATACATTAATCCATCCAGTAGTACATAACAAAGCCAACTAATCACCATTGTGCATTCCCTTAGTGCCTGTCTTCAGTGTGCCTTTGCCTGTCCTAATGCTACTACACAGTGCTACCCCAATGGCTACAGCATGGCTGGTGGAAGGCTGCTGTCTTTCCATGGGGGAGACTGCAGATAGCCTTGCAGGATGACGTCGAGCAGCATTGGGCCTAGTAGGCCCAGCTGCGGTCTGCACCATCTCGGCATGGGCGGCAGCAGTCTGGGCTGGCTGGTTGACAGGTAACTGCAAGGGCACTAGTGGAGTGGTAGTGGCAGGAGGACGAATGTGGTCATCCTGAGAGAGGATAGCAGGTTCTTGCTCCACAGAATCACTGCCACTCCCCTGGGGCGGCGCCTCAGCATTCATAGTAATCTGCTGCAGGACAGATTGCTGGACTGCTGTGACATCCTGCAAGCCCCTTTCCCCACTGGTAATCGCAGCCACGATGGAAGCTGTCTGGTCTTGCATGGCAGCAAGCTGTGCCTGCATTAGAGCAGTCTGAGCTTTTACTGCAGCACTCAGACGTTGGGTGGCTTCTGTTTGTGCTACAATGGAAGCTGAGACATCAGCCATCAGACCCTGCATCATGGTTGGGTCCACAAGAGCGCTAATGGAGTTGGCCATTACTTCCATCCTGAAAATCATGGGCACCAAGATCTGTGCAAAGCCCTATGCAAGGTTGGTGCTGGACTCCTCCATGCTCCTTGACATTAGGTTTTCTGGCAGATCTGCCAATGCACCAAGCACTTTGTTGTACATATCTATCAGCATTCTTCTGTAGGCTGCCCCATCGTAGTCCTCTGCAGCAGAACTTGTATGTGACCTCAACCTCCAGGGAGCTGACACATGTGCTACCCTTTCCCCCTGCCCTGACTGCAGCCCACTCATGCCAAGTAACTCACAACCTACAGGTCCCACATCTAACCTATCCTCTAAAGTACACGGAGTGTCATTATCTGAGCTGGAGGCTGCGAGTGTTAGATTAAGTGACGGTTCTTCTTCCTCATCATCACACTTTGCTTCTTGCATCACTGGCTGGGTAGGTTGGATTTTTTGGGTATCTGAAATGAGAAAGGCAGAAAGGTAGAGTTTTAGTGTGGGAAGATGGGGAAAGCAAGAGGTGCATACTTACACCGTGTGTAGATTGTAAATCAGAAGAGATTATGGGATGAGCAGGAAGTGGGATGTGAGAAGGATTATATATGAGGATACTGACATCTTCAATTCTTTCAGCCCTGCCACTGGCCACAGGCTCAGCAATGCCCCTCCCAATAATGGCCAGCACCATCTCCTCCTTGGGGGTCACCTGTCCCCCGCCGGTTAGGTCCTGCTGATGCCAATTGTAAGTCACCTTTTTTTGCAAGAGAAAGGGAATTGTGTCAGTGAGTGTGGTGCAATGTGTTTGGTGATATGCCTGTCATGGTTGAATAGCTGACAGTGTGCAAGCTGTGAGATGTGGTTGTGAGGCTTGCAGCAGTGGTAAGTGTGTGAGGTGGAGGTGAAGCTATGAATATGAGATAAGAGTCATGTTTGGTAGAGATTATTGGCAGTTATGTCATGGGGGTGTGGTGCATTGAGCTATGTATGAGATTAGTGGTGCAGATGGTGAGATATGGCATTTGAACATGAATTCACTGACCTTGACCACTCATTTGAGGTTATTAAATCTCTTCCTGTACTGCATCCAGTTCCTTGGGGCTAAACTGGTGGCATTCACCACAGCGGCTATGTGCTCCCAATGGACATTACGCTTTTGCCTGGAGTGCCTCCTGCCCCCTGTGGAAACAGCACCTCTCTCTGAATTGATCTCCTGCACCAAGGCCTCCAGTGCCGCATTGTAGAACTTTGATGCACGCTCCCCTGTTGTGACATAATTTTTGTTTTTTCCTCCTCTTACTCTCTTCCCCAGCTAGTTCAATGAACTGCTGCTGGCAGAATACACCTCCCCTTTAAGAGGTGCAGACTGCCTTTAAGAAGTGCAGGCTAACTTTCATTAGTACTAGCCTCACACGAATGTGGGCCACCTGCTGAGCGTTCAGCCACTCAGCAGCATGTTCAGCGCTGAGCTGAATGCTGCAATTATGCTAATCAGCAGGCAGCACGAAGTTCACACACTGCCATAATTCCTTTGACCGGGCGTGGGGTGATAGGGCATTGCGATCCCCGTGCCCGTTTTCAGGGATGAATGAATTTCTAGGCCAAGATAGTTACCAATAAATCCCACATGAAAAGGAGGAGAAATTTCTTTACTCAGAGTGGTTAGAATGTGGAACTTGCTACCACAGGAAGTGGTTGAGAAGCTTAGATGCTTTCAAAAAAAACTTGACGAGTACATGAGAGAAAAAGGAATATAAATATATGCTGAAAGGCCAAGATGAGGTTGATGGAATGAGAGCAGACGCATGTGGAGTATAAACACCAGCACAGACTAGTTGGGCCAACTGGCTTGTTTTTGTGTTGTATATTCCATGTAATTCGATGTAATAAAACAGGAGCAACATTAATTTGATATAAAGGATAACCAATATTACAAGCTATAAGAGAGCTTCATGATAATTTGGCATAGAAGACCTTCTCTTGACCACAAAATCTGCCCAACACATCAATAGTCCTATCTGCAACTTCTCCTTCCCATCACAAAGATGACATTTCCAACACACCCTTATTTACTAACTTCCTCATTCACATCCTTCTTTGCACATTTGAACACACACAGCTCCCATTTAAGATACCTCATGGAAAGCAACTTTCCAATCTTGCCAATAATTATGTCAGTGCATTACAATTTTAGTGTTATTATTTTATTTTCATCCTAATAGATGATTATACCTTCTGCGTCCTACTACCATGCATCCCCTTGACGCTAGTGTATGATGTATAAACTTTTACGTCTAGCACCATGCTCCTCCTAGGTGCAACCCGAGTGGCAGGATTGTGCAAGATGAACAGCAGTTGTGTCATTAAGCAAGTCTCTTGGGACGGAGGTGGGCCTTATCTGATGGTAATTAAATCCTGAGGGACCTGCTGCAAACTGCACCTTTTGGGCAACCTGGCTCTGCTATCTTTCTGCTACACCTGTGGACATCTGAGGGAGCTGGCAGCAGAGCAGGCATGTATCCTGAGCAACAGCAGCCTCATGTGAGCACATTCTTGCCATTCCAAGAGGGCTGGGCACTATCTCTGTATGACCACTGATCAATGGGAGTGAGGGTCTATGCAATGGCTGTTTGTAGCCAGTTCCAAACTTGAAGCTGGAGGAGACAATCCTCAACACTGACACCCAAGGCCTCTATGGCAGAATTCTGATTATCTATGCCAGTGCTCAGATTGTCCATAGTTCTGTTGCATTTCATCCTAGAGCAGCTATATGCTCCAGAGTAGCTAGCAGTGCTCTGAAGACACCTTTGATGGTGCAATAGATGATAGCAGTGCCCTCTCTCACGAGGGTTGCTATTTACTGCACATTCGGAGAGACCATCCACAGTGCCTGCACATACACATGAAGATCTGGGAGCCAAGACTTTTAAGCAGAGGGGAGATGTGCTCTAACCCTCTGGGCAAATATGCTTGCCTCAAGTTTCACCCCCAGCTCCTGCTTGTGCCCTGTAAATTATCCTGTGCACTCCACTCTGGGTCACTGTCTAATGCCTCCAGGCGCATGTTCCTGGGTTGGTATTTGGTAGGAAGAAGGGATGAACAACAGAATATGTGCTGTGCACAAGGGCTGGCAGATTTTGTTCTTCCTCCCGTTTGAACTCCAGAGGAGAAGAGAGTGGTTACAGTAGGTTGCAAGAGTGCTGCTCATATGACTTGTGGTAGGAGGAGTTACACAAGGTTTACGATGTAGCTTGCTAGCAGGCTATATGTGGTTCTATAGTATGAGAAAGAAAAAGCAGACTGACATTATGAAACTACAGATGACTTCCCCATCTTGGTCACCTCTTTTTACCTCCTAGCATATCCAGTGCTTCTGCCGTGTAGGGAACAAGAGGACTGAGGATGGCAGGGGTGAGGGGTGGGGCGGGATACAGGGCTGGCACTTGCAGCAAAACTTTCCCTTGCACTATGGGCTGTCTTCTTTAACAAGAATGCTCTCTGGTTGCCATAAAAGACTGTCTGCTCCAGGTGCCAGCAGCAAGACCGTAAAGGTGTGATGACAGGTACAGGATGTGAGGTTTTCTGTGGGGTTCATGCTTGTAGGCTCTGAATGAAGAAGCACTTGTAAGTAATGTTCCCCCTTATTTTTTTTTTGGGTGGATGACCCATTCACATGCTCAAAACTTTACACTGAAAATCCGATCCCAGGCTGCCTGGGATCGGCAAAAATGTGCTTAGCCGTGTACCTTAAAGGGAGTATTGCTTATAAGTGAAGGCTGGGGGTGGTGGGAGTCTGGCGGGGCATGGAACCTCTTGGACATTAATTGTAAGTTTTTATTAAAAATTCATTCATGGTATGTTGGAATCACTGGCAAGGCCAGCATTTATTGCCCATCCCTAATCGCCCTTGAGAAGGTGGTGGTGAGCTGTCTTCTTGAACCGCTGCAGTCCGTATGGTGATGGTACGCCCACAGTGCTGTTAGGGAGGGAGTTCCAGGATTTTGACCCAGCGATGATGCAGGATTGGCGATATATTTCCAAGTCAGGATGGCGTGTGACTTGGAGGAGAACTTGCAGGTGGTAGTGTGCCCATGTGCCTGCTGCCCTTGTCCTTCTAGGTTTGGGAAGTGCTGCAGAACAAGCCTTGGTGAGTTGCCACAGTGCACTGGTGGTGAAGGAAGTGAATGTTTAAGGTGGTGGAGGGAATGCCAATCAAGCTGCTTTGTTCTGGGTGGTGTCAAGCTTCTTGAGTGTTGTTGGAGCTGCACTCATCCAGTCAAATGGAAACTATTCCATCACACTCCTGACTTGTGCCTTTTAGGTGGTGGAAAGGCTTTTGGCAGTCAGGAGGTGAGACACTCGCTACAGAATGCCCAGACTCTGACCTACTCTTGTAGCCACAGTATTTATTTGGCTGGTCCAGCTAAGTTTCTGGTCAATGGTGAGCCCCAGGATGTTGATGGTGGGGGACTCAACAATGGTAATGCCATTGAATGTCAAGGGGAGGTGGTTAGACTCTCTCTTGTTGGAGCTAGTCATTGCGTGGCACTTGTTTGGTGCAAATGTTACTTGCCACTTATCAGCCCAAGTCTGATGTGGTCCAGATTTTGCTGCATGTGGGCATGGACTGCTTCATTATTTGAGGAATTGCGAACAGAACAGAACACTGTGCAGTCATTAGCGAACATCTCAACTTCTGACCTTATGATGGAGGGAAGGTCATTGATGAAGCAACTGAAGCTTTTTGGGCCTAGGACACTGCCCTAAGGAACTCCTGCAGCGGTGTACTGGGGCTGAGATGATAGGCTTCCAACAAGCACAAGTATCTTCCTTTGTGCTAGGTATGACTCCAGCCAATGAAGAGTTTTCCCCCTGATCCCCATTGACTTCAGTTTTACTAGGGTTCCTTGGTGCTACACTCGGTCAAATGCTGCCGTAATGTCAAGGGCAGTCACTCTCACCTTACCTTTGGAATTCAGCTCTTTTGTCAATGTTTGGACCAAGGCTGTAATGAGATCCTGGCAGAACCCAAACTGAGCACCGGTTAGCAGGTTATTGGTGAGTAAGTGTCGATTGATAGCATTGTCGATGATACCTTCCATCACTTTGCTGATGATTGAGAATAGACTGATGGGGCGGTAATTGGCCAGATTGGATTTGTTCTGCTTTTTGTGGACAGGACATACCTGGGTAATTTTCTACATTGTTGGGTAAAGCCAGTGTTGTAGCTGTACTGGAACAGCTTGGCTAGTTCTGGAGCACAAGTCTTCAGCACTATAGCCGGGATGTTGTCTGCCTTTCCTGTATGCAGTGCACGCAGCCATTTCTTGATATCATGTGGAGTGAATCGAATTGGCTGAAGACTGGCTCCTGTGATGTTGGGGAGCTTAGGAGGGGGCTGAGATGGATCATCCACTCAGCACTTCTGGCTGAAGAATTTTTGACCTAATTCATCACAGTGAGGGCAAGACGGTTGTAAAAGACACACATGCATAGTACAGTGCATTGAAGCTGTGACTAACTCACTTTACCTTGCCTTGTCATACCTGGTCAGGGTATTAAACATCTTCCAGCACTGAATAGCCATCCAAGGAGTTGTGGAGACTGTCAAAATCACCTCTGGTCATCCTCCTCTCCCACATCCCAACAGGACCTCCTTCCTCATTCTGATTTATGCCCGCATAGCCGCTATTCCAGTGTCTGGAAATGTGGGTGGCTCCATGCCCTGAAGCTGCCCTCTCTGCCATTCAGCAAACACAGTTTTCTCCTCCTATGCCAAAAAACTGGTGCCAAAGGTGACGGGCCGTTTAAGCTGCCACAAGCTTTTAAATTCTGTAGTCGCACTATTTTCTGGTCCCACTGTGTAGCTCATCTCAAAAACCTGCTTAAAATATTTAAATTAAGTTCACCTGGAAAATATGCTGGGGTCAACACCAAGTCAGCCAGGTGGGCAGAAGTCGCAGCCATGATACTTCTGCTGGCAATCGCAAAAGACAGAAATATCTAGGGTCTGATATTTTAGGCTTCTATAAATTAAGAAAACTTTATTTTCTTTTGGAGGGAAATTAAACTTATGGTTAGGAGAATCATTTGTTATATTAAGGCTTGCAGTAAAGGTTTCTTGTTTGTGGTACTTTAGGTAGTGAGAATGACAATTTAGCAAGCATTATTAAATAAATATTCTGCTTGTGTAATGCATTAGCCCTCTTATATATTGTGATAGTGTAATGCAATATGGAGTGTGGGTCTCCAGATAGCAAGCTTCTGATTTTGGGAATGCCTACAGGGGAAGGATAAGTTTTCCCAAAGGAAGGAAGGTTCCACAGTTGAGTCACTATGATGTACTGTCACATACTTGCTTAAGAACAGCACTGATAAAAGTTCAAAAACAAGGAGCTGAAGCTGGGTAGGAGAATAATCAGGACCAACCCAGTCTCCAGTAAACACAGGTCTGTCACACTTCAGCACTAATTGTCAATTTCACCCAGAGAAGTAATAAAGATGGTTCGCATGGAAATGGAAATTTCACACTTGCACAGTCATGGATGTTATTCTGAGAAAGAAGAAAAAAACCTGCATTTATATAGTGCCTTTCACATCCTTTGGATATCCCAACCCAACAGATTATATGAGGTTGGGTTAAGATACATTTATGGAAACTTTACAAGAGCTTTAGTTTGCACTTGTTCCTAGTTATATTGACTTGGAGTACACAGGACAGATACTAAATTTATAACATAGATAAATGTTCCATTCAACAGTATTGATATCCAACAGCTTGAGCACAAATAAATTCACTAACAAATACATACAGGGAGGGGAAAAGACGGAGGAAGAAGAAAACACAGTTCACTTGGGTCTTGGAATTGCTGGATTTTGTCCTGTGTAGTATGTACTCAAATGATCCCTGGATTAGAGTCAATTAATTTGGTGCCAATCATAACCGAAAACAATATTTTATTTTAAT
The DNA here is from genome assembly GCF_052327205.1 of Somniosus microcephalus. NCBI lineage: Eukaryota > Metazoa > Chordata > Chondrichthyes > Squaliformes > Somniosidae > Somniosus > Somniosus microcephalus. Next base: position 162,548,233 of record NC_140988.1, read on the forward strand.
TATTTATTGGTAAAATATCTGCAGGAGCGTAGGAATTGATCTTTGTGCCAAATGGGAACTGACTGCCTCAATATCAAAAATGTTTTAGCCTCACAAATGTTAAATGGCAAATGATTAACAAAACAGTCTGTTTTAATAGAGAACATTTCAAACAATCCCTCTGCAAGTGATAAGGATTGCACATTCCATACTCATTCTTCCTGCCCATTCATGTAGACAGTTACAGCAATGATGTATGATCACATTTTAACACTCATAAAAACTGTTAATTTTTATATTATTTTAAAAGACGTACATTTATATGGATCAGGGAAGGAAAGTAAAACATGACATCCAGGTTTCACTTTCCATAAATTACATTTAAATTCCAAAATAATAAAATGACCCTTGTGCAGTGTATTTAATGTTCCCAAAATGGATTAAAGTTGGCAAATGGATGAAATGAAAAATAACACAAATTAAAACAATTCATAACACTCACTTCTTTCAAACAAAGTTTACATATTAATTAGTTGCAAAGTGTTAATTTTTACATATTTGTGGTATTTTGTGCTTTCTTTTTATACTCTAAACCTATTGTAGCGGATTTTCTTCTTTGCTGACTATTTGATGTCTTTAACCATTTGCATCAATTCTATGGAGTTTGGGGACTTTCACACTGTGTTGATGAATTTTGTCTGTGGGCGGTTACCATTGCACATCAGTCTTTGCATCCTCGACCACCACCATATGATGTCACACTGATTAACATAGGTCATCTACTTTATTCTCACTCATTGAGGTGGTGCATTTGAATAATAACTTTTGATTGGGTGTCTTAATTGATAAGCTAAGATGATGCATATAAAAAGTAGCAGTGTCCCACCTGGATTCCAAGTGAATGCACTTACTGCCACACAACTGTGTAATGTCCCTTAGGATCTACAAGTCACTAATTGCTCTCTAATTGTCTTAGTTCAGTCTAAGACTCAATAGATAGAATACAAGCACAGCTTAGGAGTCAACAAGTTCAGTCAGAGACTCAGCAGCAAGTATAACATTAGATTGAGATTCAGTGGCAAATACAATAAACAGCCTGATACGTAATAATAATTACAAGAAGCACAGTCTGAAGATCAAAACAAAGTAATACAGACCTAAGTGTTAGATCCGTGGTTCAGTGGATAAATAATTACACGGATGCTGTACATAAACAAATAACAGATCTTTACTGGAGGAGGGCAATCTCTAGACTGGAGTACAGAGGCATGCGCACAGCTTATATACCGGTGTGGTTACTGCCGGTACTACAGTATACAGGAGCTGTAAAAAGTAGTTCTGACTTAAAGCACATACACTACAATTCCTCCCTTTTTAGATTAATAATACCCCCTTAATATTCAAATAACAATTACATTTTTACATGTACATTCAATAACAAAAGTCCATTTATAGATTCAGTCTTTGGGGCGGCTTCCTGACCCTTTCGGGATAGCGCCATTCTGGAGGTTCTTGTTCTTGGTGCAAAGGCGATTCTGACCCCCTTTCATCGGGTAGTTCATCGGGTTCCACTGCTACTGGGTCTGAAGTAGATACTACCGGTATGTCGGGTTCATCCCCAGGTACTCGAGACATGGGGTTGACGCATTCCTGTGATGCTAAGATCTGATCGACGTGGCGTCTCACAATGTTCTCCCCGACATCCACTGTGTACATTAATGGCCCCTGCCTTGTACATATTGTTCCGGGTTGCCACTTCTCTGTTCGATAGTCCCGGGCCAAGACTGGTTGCCCTACATTGAAGCTCCTTGTCGGCTTCTCGTTGATGTGCTGGAATTGTTTGTCCTCAACATTTCTTCGCACATTTGGTCTGAGCAAGTCCAGACGAGATCTCAACCTTCGGTTAAAGAACATCATGGCCGGGGTCTGGTTGGTAACTGCATGTGTCACGTTTCGGTAGGCTAATAAGAAATTGTCCATCTTATGCTGTAGTGGAATTTCCTCATCGCACATGGCCTTTATCGCCTTCTTAAAGGTTTGTACGAACCTCTCAGCCAATCCATTGGTGGCTGGATGATCGGGGGCGGATGTGTAATGCCTTACCCCATTCCTTTTCATGAATTTTTAGAACTCATCGGACACAAACTGTGCTCCATTATCAGAGCAGATCTGCTCTGGCAACCCGTTTCTGGCAAATATGGTCCGTAGGACTGCAATCGGTTTTCTCTGTAGTGGTTGAAGACATCTTTATCACCTCAGGCCACTTTGAATGAGCATCCACTGCTATTAAGAACATTGAGTCCATGAATGGACCAGCGAAATCAATGTGCACCCGTTGCCATGGAGAGGAGGGCCACTCCCATGGGTGTAGAGGGGCATTTGGTGGTGCATTTTGGACCTTCTGGCATCCTAAGCAGCTCTTAGTTAGGTCTTCGATTTGTTGATCGATTCCCAGCCACCACACATAAGCCCTAGCTAGGCTTTTCATTTTCACTCCCCCCAGATGACCTTCATGTAGCTCATTTAGCACTCTCTCCCTTAACTTGGGTGGAATCACCACTCTGGATCCACACATCACTGTTCCCTGGCATACTGACAGCTGTTCTCTTCTGGATGAGAATGCTGGCAACAGTGAGTCGCCATGTGTTGGCCATCCCCTCACCGTCAATTCACATACCCGTGACAGCGTCGGATCATTGCGGGTCTCCTTCTCGATATCCGCGTTTGTTACTGGCAATCGTTCAATTATCGACGAATAAAATATCTCGATAGGGTCCACTGCTGGTGCTTCCTCCACAGTAGGCAGTGGCAGGCGCGATAGCCCATCAGCGTTCCCATGCTGTCTCGTGCCTTTATATTCTATTTCATATTGATTCGCCCCTAGAAACAGGGACCATCTTTGTAACCGCTGTGCAGTCATTACTGGCACGCCCTTCTTAGGATTAAAGATGGAGACAAGTGGTTGGTGGTCAGTCAGCAAGGTGAACTTCTGTCCATGCAGATAGTGGTTGAATTTTTTTACTCCCCATACTAGGCTGAGGGCCTTCCTATCAAACTGGGCGTAGTTGCATTCGGCTGAGGTTAGTGACCGAGACGCAAAGGCTACTGGCCTCTCCAAACCGTCCGGGAATTTGTGCGACAGCACCGCTCCAATGCCGTAGGGTGATGCATCACATGCCAAACGAATTGGTAGTGCTGGGTTGAAATGGGCCAACACCTCTTTTGATGTGATCAATTCTTTACACTTCTGGAAAGCTCGTCTACATTCGTCATCCCACTTCGATGGTACCCCTGTTTGCAGTAGGGTGTTCAGCGGGTGTAATACCGTAGACAAATTTGGTAAGAACTTGTGGTAATGGTTTACCAGCCCGAGGAACGACCTCAGTTGTGACACATTTTCTTGTGCTGGAGCCTTGACTACTGCCTCTATCTTGTCAGGTGACTTATGTAACCCCTCTTCATCGATGACGTGGCCGCAATACGAGATCTGTTTCTGGAAAAACTCGCACTTGTGGTGATTAGCTCGTAGCCCATATTCCTTTAATCTGGCGAGCACCTTCTCCAAGTTAGTGAGGTGCTCACCTTCATTTTCGCCCGTGACCAAGATGTCGTCCAAATAACACTGGGTCCCTGGAATCCCTTGCAGGACCTGATCCATCGCCCTTTGCCAGATAGCCGGAGCCGAGGCTACTCCAAACACCAGCCGGTTGTATTGATAGAGACCTTTATGGGTGTTGATCGTAAGGTAATGTTTCGAAGCTTCTTCTACCTCCATTTGCAAGTACGCCTGGGCTAGATCAATTTTTGTGAAGCGTTTACCACCAGATAGTGAGGCGAAAATATCCTCAATTCGTGGAAGCGGATATTGCACCGTGTGAAGGACTGGGTTCACTGTCACCTTAAAATCCCCACAGATGCGGACCTTCTTTGGTTCCCCAGGCGTATTACTCAATGACCTCTTCATTACAGGAACGATGGGTGTAGCCCACTCGCTCCAGTCCCCTTTGGACAGTACTCCTGAACGTTCCAACCCTTCCAGCTCTGCTTCAACCGCTGGTCTGATCGCATAAGGCACTGGTCTGGCCTTCAGAAACTTTGGGCTTGCATTATCCTCTATTTTAATTGTTGCTGTTATTCCTTTTAGTGTTCCTAGTCCCTCCTGGAACACTTCTTTTGCGTCAGTTAGCATTTTTGATAGTTGACCAGGTGTGACCTCGTCATCCTTTTTGGCCTCCACCTTCAGTGCCTGTATGGAATGCCAATCTAAATGTATCTTCCGGATCCATTCACATCCTAGCAGTGGTGGTCCTCCATTTAGCAATACATATATATCCATTTTAGGTATTTCCTGACCTTTATATGTCACTTTCACCCTTATTTTTCCTTTGGGGTAGACTTTTTGCCCCGTATACGTCTTCAAGACAATCTCTGTAACTTTCAAGGGTATGTGTGAAAATAGCCGCTTGTAGTCTCTTTGATTTATGACTGTTAGAGCTGACCCTGTGTCCAATTCCATTTCCACTTGGACTCCGTCTATCTTGAGTGTAACCCAGATAGTCTGGTGATCCTCCATTTCAGTTACATTATGTAGTTTCAGACAACCCAGCTCCTTGCTTCCGGAGTCTGTGTCACTTTTCTGTTCGTCTGAACCACTGTCCATCACCCGGTGTACCTTTTTGTACTTCTCCTGTGGAGATTTCTTACTGTTGGTTTTCTTCCCAGACCTGCAGACTCTTGCTATGTGTCCTGCTTTCCCACACTGTCTGCACACTTGGTCCTTGAACCAACAATCTTTCTGGTCATGTGTTGTTCTGCCGCAGCGATAGCACTTCCCTGTTCCATAGGTCATTTCGTTGGTGCCATATTCTTGCGGTCTCCATTGTATCTCTGCAGTGCCCCTTGCGGCTGCTTCGTGTGATACTGCCATACTGAAAGCTTTGTCCAGCATAAGGTCCTTTTCTGATAGAAGCCATTTCTGGGTTCCTTCACTTTGTAGCCCACACACAAACTTGTCCCTTAACGTCTCTGCTAGTCCCGCTCCAAACTGGCAGTATTTCGATAGCTTGCGCAGTTCTGTTAGGTACTCAGCATTGCTTTCATCTTTGTGTTGGCTCCTTTTATGGAACTTAAATCGTTCTGCTATCAGCAGCGGTGTGGGGTTTAAGTGGTCCTGTAGGATTTCTACTATGCTTTCAAAATTCTTGTTTACTGGCTTCTCTGGGGTTATTAGATTTCACAGTAACCCATAAGTTTTTGCACCCATGGAATTTAACAGAACCAGTGCTTTATTAGCATCTGGCACTTCATTTGCCCTGCAGTACACCTCAATACGTTCCACATATGCCGCCCAATCTTCGACTTCTTTGTCGAATGTAGAGATACTGCCACTCTTCGGCATCCTTGGTTGTGCGTTAACTATCACCAATGGCGCCTCCCGCGCTTCCCCTTCTTCTCCGCTGGCGCAAAATGGCATCTCCCGCGCCTTCCTTCCTTCCCGCGCTCACCCGTCTTCTCCGCTGCGGCTTCGCAAAATGGCGTCTCCCGCGCTCTTCCTTCTTCTCCGCGGCTCAATGGCACCTCCCGCGCTCTCCCTGCTTCTCCGTGGCTCAATGGCGTCTCCCCTTGCTTCGCCCCGTGGACCCTGATCAACCCGTGATCCCTGGCTGTGCTCTGCACGTTCTTCTCTTGATATTTGTCGACGCCGCTCAGTCTAGAACCCGGCTGTTTCTTACCCTCTCTCTCTCCGGTTTTGCAGTATTTTTCCTCGACGCCGCTCGGTGATCAACCCCCGGCTGCGCCCTGCTCTCTTCACCCTTTTTCTTACCCCGTCGATGCTGCCCAGCTCTCTCTCTCTGCCGTCGGTCGGCTCCAGCCGCCGCTGCTCGGGAAGGGTCTGCTCTGGACCTGTCGTCGGTCTCTTACTGCTCGTTGTGGCTGGGGAACCAAGCCCAGCTCTCCACAGCCTCCCCAGTGAAGTTGGATCTCTGCCTGACTGCTGGGCGGTTGCTCACGGTCGACGCCCGTGTTCCTGGACTCGACTATTTTTTTTTTGTTTAATGTTGCAGGTAGATTCGCATCAACACTCGTCGCCACTGTTAGATCCGTGGTTCAGTGGATAAATAATTACACGGATGCTGTACATAAACAAATAACAGGTCTTTACTGGAGGAGGGCAATCTCTAGACTGGAGTACAGAGGCATGCGCACAGCTTATATACCGGTGTGGTTACTGCTGGTACTACAGTATACAGGAGCTGTAAAAAGTAGTTCTGACTTAAAGCACATACACTACACTAAGAATTCTAGACCATAACTCCTTAGTGACACAAGCAGCTCAATTGGTACTCAGTATAACAAAACATGTGAGTTAAGCTTTGAATAAACCCAAGTCAAGGCTCCAATAAACATAAACCTAGATAACTAATGTAGCAGATGGAAAGTGAGATAAATGTCTAAGTAGACTAATACTACATATATGTTAGAGATACAATAGCCTGAAAATTGCAATTGCTGCACTAATTGGGGGTTTAACAGTGCGTTATTGATGATTTTGGGAAAAATGTTAAGCCCAATGTTTCTATTTGAAGCTAATTCTTCTGAGCTCAGACCTGCACAGATGAGGTGGCCAGTGGAGTGATCACACTTACTAAGCAGCTCAGCAGTGGCTTCAGTGGCCTTTTAAACTATTGCCTTTTCACACAGAAGAGCAGGATGTAGATAGCGCTGTGAAATGCGAGGGATATGGAAACTTTTTCCTGTGATCCGCTTGCTTTGATGATGATGTACAGGAGCTGCTGATTCAAGAAGTGAAGGAAAGGAGGTGCCCCATCCTCAAAAGCAGTTAGTGCAACAAATCTGGCAGGAAATGGTAGAGAGGGCCAATGCTGTCTGCCAGGGGACTTGGATACAGGTCAGAAAGAAGAATTCTACCAAGGTACTGCTACAGAAAGCTTGCTATACCAATTAAGTGCCCCAATATACGTCGCAAAATGTTCCTTGTTAATCTGTAACTCATTTGTTGCTGCCCCATCCAAAGTATTCACATAAGCATATCCTGTACAGTCCTGCTAGGAGAGACACAGCTCATACTGCAGCACATCACAAATAGAAGCAGCAACTTGGAACTCAAACAGTTGGCTGCAAAAACTGACAGGCCTTTGATCCTGGCGTAAAGGTAGGGGCCTATCACTGGGCGTCCGAAGTGCCTGCCTGTTTCAGGTGGTAGGCCCCATTTCATATGAACATCGGGGTCTTATGAGATGCATTAGACCCAAATTGCCATTTTAGGACAGAACAGGTTGGACCATGCTCCACGCACTCTCTGACCAATTTTACCGGTGGTAGCGCCGAAGAAGCCCCAGAAAGGTACGTTTTAAATTAACTTTGTGGAGCCTGGAGGAGTGGGAGTGCTCCTCCGGGCCCCACAATAAGAACCTGGACCGCTGCTGCCGCAGGCTTCTCTATCTGCCCCTTCCATGATTGTGACATTCCCCCCCCACACCCGTACCCCGCCACCCCCGTACCACCCCCCACCCCCAACCCCACACCCCCCACCCATTACTTCATGCCCCATTCATGCTGCTGACCCACCTGGCACCATTTCCATCTGGCCCTGGAAATATGCATCCAGAGTGCCCGATTGTTGCAAGTGGGCATCTCATTAAGGTAGGCAAATTGGGGTTCTATGACATATATAGGACCCGCATACTATCCTTAAAGGGACTGCTGCAGGTGCTCAATAAATGGTAAGATAAAGTTTTTAAAATAATTTTTATGGGATTAGGAGGAGCACTCCCGAATTTCCAGTATTCTCTATTAAATTGTAAGAGCATCATGGGGAAGAAATTTGAATGGTTAACACCTCTGGGGAGGCGATAACGGGGCGCTAACGACTTACCACCCAGGCACGGCGATGATACCGCCGCCTGCGAAATTCACCGGGCAGTTTGCAGCGGTGGTAACCCCAAGTGCCATGATCTCCTGCGCCCGGAGATCATGACATCACCCAGCTGCGCAGCACCTCTGTAGTGCTCCAGACCCAAACTTCGGTTCCGCCCCCCCTGCAGCATCACTGGGCAAAAACACCGGCAGCTGCAGGAGGCTTTCATCGGGAGGCCGGGCGCTTCAGGGGCGATACTTAAAGGCGAGGTGGCCGAGGTAAGTAAAAAAAAATTCTGAAATGCTCTCTCTTTTTTTCCCCCTTTGTCTTTGCCAGTGATCGATCAGCCAAGCACTCTGCTGCAGTGCATTGGGCTGATCGGGCCGGATCGCAGCTGCCGTCGGGGACCAGATAAGTTTTCCCCTTGCAAAGCCTGCAGCGATGGCCCTTCCCTTTAAGGGAGGGAAGGAGCCTTCCAACGCGGCAGCGCTGCACGGCCCAGTGTGCAGCGCTGCTCACCTAACGCCCCGCATGCTGCCTGTTGCGCTCCTAGAAGGAAGTGGAGCACTTGATTTAGCACTCCACTTCCTTTCTGGAGCGCAAAACCCAATTTTTTAAAAGCTGGGAATCATTAGAGTCTGGTGCTAAGTTTCCCAGAATTCAAAAGTTACCGCCACCAAACAGGGCGATACTGAATTTCTACCCCCTAGTTGGAAAGTCCCATTTTGGGGAGTCTGAACCTGTTGGGTAACTTGACATTTTCCTGGAACCTTTATGTAGAAGTTTTGCACACTCCTAGACTGGGTTATTGAACTTTTCATCGCTTATACCTGTTAAGTGGCAATTTCGCTACATAATCAGGTATGAAAGCAGAATTATTAAAGGCAAATCATGATTGTTTGGTTATGTCATTCCCACTATTAAAACTTCATAAAACTGACTACAGTGAAATCTCGCCCAGCTTTTGATAGGTAGCTTAAAATTGACAAAATCTTTTAAGAGGAAGCAACTATCCGCAATTATTTTTTTATTACACTTGTAATCCCCTGTTGAGGGGTTTTGTTTCGTTTGTTTCTAAACATTCTGTTTCTGAGAATCCGGGCAAGCATGAACAAGGAGGAGAATGGTTTTGGTTTTCTGTGTTGGAGATTGAACAGTTCCTGTTTCATGTAATTTGCGTTGCCGGCCAAGATTTGTCCCATAGGGAGAGCATTGCATAACTGAAAATTGAGAAAATTGAGAAAAACAAAGTTGTATGGAACAAAAAGTCAAGCAAGGATATTTTGTGCTTTTAAAAAAAAATCTGGGAACAATTAAAGGGTCAAGAGAATAGATTTGGGGAAGAATGGATATCAAACACCATGGAAAGCAACAGAGCTGGAAAAAAACAAAAAGAGTCAAACTGAAATAGAGTAGGTAACAACACAATGTGATAGTTCAAGGGGAAGATAGTGAGAAGCACTCAAACAATAGAACCCAGTCAGAGAGCAATGGAAGTGGCATTGATTAAGGACTCCTTCAATCCTTTTGTTTGCTTCCATTCCCAAACTAGTAAGCCAGACAAACAGCTCTTTTGAGATGCCTTTTACCGCAATGTGTAAGTTTTCTGACTCCACCTCCTCCACCACCCATTGATACGTTGTTCATCTGCCCCCAGCAGTTTTTGACTTACTGAGAACTGCTATGGGCAGATTTCTATTTAACGAGGATGATATCAAAACTTAGAAATTCTGCTGTGTGAGTAGTGTATTCATGCTAGTACAAACTTAATTTGTCTGCTATGTTAATGGAGGCGCTAACCCATTTAAAATAAATAGGTTAATGCCTGCATTAAGCATCTAAATGTTACTATCATACAGTATCATTTCTAGGCTACAAATTTCTGTAGCAACTATCATGAGAAACATAGAACTCTGGACAACTGGCTGGAGTGAAGGAAAACAAAGGGTCTCAGTAGGATTTCTACCATCGCTGTCCAACTGCTTGGCTTTTAGTACAGACATGATAGAAAACAGTGCACTGGCCAGAAAGAGATAGTAATAGATGCATCACTCTTCATTGGCAAACCCATCCCCACTCCAGCGCATTAGTCACAGTTAGTAAAAATTGCATAAGGATAAATTCCGAACAGGACAACCATGGAGCAACGAGCTTACCTCTCACCGATTGACTGGGCCACCCTCGTGAGATTTTCCCAGGTCGGCCTCATGAATTATTCATAGAGACCTCTTGGCCGAGATTGCGCCTGTATGCCAGAGCTTGGTGGGCAGGAAATAACGTGCAGGTGCAGTTCTTTAGAAGGTGCAAGCAACTACTATTTAAAGAGGCTGCTTCATTGCTACTGGGCAGGGAAGGAATTGTGGCGGAGTACCTCCATTTCCAGATGGAGCTTTGTTCTTGCTGTTGGAAGGGGTTACAGTCTAAGGATAAGGGGTAAGCCACTTAGGACAGAGATGAGGAGGAATTTCTTCACCCAGAGAGTGGTGAACCTGTGGAATTCTCTGCCAAAGAAGGCAGTAGAGGCCAATTCATTAAATATATTCAAGAAGGAGTTGGATATATTTCTTAAGGCTAAAGGGATCAAGGGATATGGAGAGAAGGCAGGGACAGGGTACTGAATTTGGATGATCAGCCATGATCTCACTGAATGGCGGAGCAGGCTCGAGGGGCCGAATGGCCTACTCCCGCTCCTATCTTCTATGTCTATGTTTCTATGTAAGAAGTGCAGCAAAGGAAAGCTGCCCTCTTTGGAATTTCTGGGCATGTACCTCACAGGAGAGATATCCAGGATGCTTAGGGTGAGGTAGGTACCAGAATAAATGCAGTGACAAACACCCAGAACACTTGGGAGGGAAAAGGTCAATAACCTCATGAGGTTTACCAAGCTAAAGCTAGATTACATTGCATTCTACCAAATAAATGGAAAATGTTTCCAGGATACTAAGGGACTGACTTTCACCAGCCTCCATTCTCACTTCCCCGGCCCCCGGCCCTGCCTGGGCACATTATACAGAATGCACCCGTAGTTGAGGGTTCATGTCATTAGCCTAGGCCCAATGCACCTAATGAAAGGTTTTCAAAAGTGACAATTGATGTCGAAAAGCACCAGCCCAAAGACTGATGGTGTATTCTTAAGAAATACACAGATGAGTACATTGACTCCAGGATGGTATGTTGCCTCTCTGCTGCCAGGGTCAAGGATGTCACTGAGCGGCTGCCGGACATTCTGAAGGGGGAGGGTGAACAGCCAGAGGTCGTGGTCCATATCGGTACCAACGACATAGGTAGAAAGAGGGATGAGTTCCTGCAAGCAGAATATAGGGAGCTAGGAAATAAATTAAAAAGCAGGACCTCAAAGGTAGTAATCTTAGGATTGCTCCCAGTGTCAAGTGCTAGCGAGTGCAGAAATAGGAGAATAGACCAGATGAATGCATGGCTGGAGAGATGGTGTAGAAGGGAGGGATTTAAATTCCTGAGGCATTGGGACCGATTCTGGGGAATGTGGGACCTGTACAAGCTGGACGGATTACACCTCGGCAGAACCGGGACGAATGTCCTCACAGGGGGGCTTGCTAGTGCTGTTGGGAAGGATTTAAACTAGTTTGCCAGTGGGCTGGGAACCTAAGTGTGGGCCCAGAATGGAGAGAAACAAAGCTGGAAGTGCAAGTTAGAAAAGTAGTCAGCAAAACTAGATGGGAGCTGTAGTCTATGTACCTTTAAGAGGAACTATGTTTTTGAAGCCCCTGTATACTGTAGTACCAGTAGTGACCACTTGGGTATATAAGCCTGTGTAGCGTCTTGTGTAGTTAGTTCACCTCCAGACTTTGTTCAGTAAACACTTGTTAAATCAACTCCTGCATTCCGTGTCTCCATTAACACACGGATCTAACAGTGGCGATGAGTTAGAAACAAACTTACCTGCAATTCGGCAGCACCTCAAGGGGATCGATTCCTCAGACGAAGGTCGAAGCCAGAAGCAAGAAAAAAAAATAAAATAAAAAATAACTCGAAGAAACTCGAAAACGAGGGCCAGGCTTGGTCTCCAGTCTGTGGTTTCCCCAGCTAAACGGGCTGGTGGCAGGTAGTGCACTGATCCTTCCTAGGCTGCAGCGGGCTAGAGCTCGATCGGGTGGCTCTGCAACGGGGCCGGGCAGCGAGTCGGGAAGCAGAAGCAAAGAGAGAGAGAGAGTGGAGCACTCAGGGCGCGGCCGGTGTTGCGAAGCAGGTCGGCGTTCGGACCGAGCAGAGGGAGGGGAAAGTCCCAGAGGGTCCGCTCCACGACGGAAACGGTTCTTCAATTACGGAGAGAATATTAAAGCGATATACAAAAAAATAGAAATACTGCGAAAAGCTGCAGGTCGCAACGGGAACCGCGGAGAGCAGCGTTGGCAGCAGCGGCAGCGGCGGGAAAGCACGGGAGGCGCCATCTTAACTCGGCGGGGAAGAAAGAAAAGCGCGGGAAGCGCCATTTTAGATTTTCAAGATGCCGAAGACTGTCAATATTACTGCTTTCGATAGTGATATAGAAGATTGGACCACATATGTGGAAAGAGTGGAGGTATATTGCAAGGCGAATGAAGTAGCGGATGATAAAAAGGCATCGGTACTTCTAAATCTGATGGGTGCAAGGACATACGGGCTGTTACGAAACTTGATCACTCCAGCCAAACCAATGGACAAGAATTTTAATGAGCTTGTTAATACCTTACAGGAGCACTTAAACCCAACACCGCTGCTGATAGCGGAACGATTCAAATTCTTCAGGAGGAATCAGCACAAGAATGAAAGTAACACTGATTACCTCACCGAATTAAGAAAGCTGTCAAGGCACTGCCAATTCAGGGCAGGACTGGCAGATTATGAGACAAATTCGTCTGCGGTCTCCTAAGTGAAGGAACACAGAAAAGGCTACTTTCTGAGAAAGATTTGACACTGGACAAGGCTTTCAGTGTGGCTGTATCATACGAAGCAGCAGCAAGAAGAGCTGCAGAGATACAGCAAAAGCCACAGAACTTCGGCACCCATGAAATGACACAGGGTTTCGAGAGATGTTATCGCTGCAGCAGATCCATCCATGACCAGAAGGACTGCTGGTTCAAGGACAAAGCATGCAGGCAATGTGGAAAGATGGGACACATTGCACGTGTATGCAGGTCTGGAAAGAAATCCGCTGACAGTAAAAAGGTCAATAAGGAAAAGTACAGAAAGGTACAAATGATGACGGACATTATCTCCGAAGACCAGAAGAGCGATAGCGACTCCGGAAACAAGAGACTAAGCTGTCTCAAATTACATAATGTAATTGCCAAAGAAGATTACCAGACCATTTGGGTTACCCTCACGATAGCGGGGTCCCCAATCAAATTGGAGCTAGCTACAGGATCAGCTCTGACCGTCATGAGTCGACGGGATTACTAGCGGCTATTTCCGCATATACCTTTGAAAGACACATCCATTGTCTTGAAGACATATACAGGGCAGAAAGTATACCCCAGAGGGAAAATAAGGGTGCCTGTTGTATACAACGGCAAGGAAATACAGAAGTTGTATTTATACGTTCTGCCAGATGGTGGTCCACCGTTGTTGGGACGTGAATGGATCAGAAAGATACGTTTAGACTGGCACTCCATTCAGGCACTGATGGTGACCAGTAAGAAAAAAAACGATGATGACGTCATACCTGGACGATTAAAAGAAATCTTGGCTAATGCCAAAGAAGTGTTTCAATAGGAACTAGGAACCCTGAAAGGCGCCACCGCCTCAATAAAAGTGGAAGATGCGGCAATTCCCAAGTTTTTTAAGGCAAGGCCGGTGCCATACGCAATTCGTCCAGCCGTCGAGGCAGAGCTGGAGAATTTGGAAAAAGCAGGCGTGTTATCCAAGGTAGATTGGAGCGAGTGGGCAACACCCATCGTCCCGGTCATGAAGAAAACGTTGAATAATGATAAATCTGAAGAACAGAGAAAAGTTTGCATCTGTGGGGACTTCAAGGTGGCGGTAAACCCGGTTCTTCACACGGTACAGTATCCTCTTCTGAGGATAGAAGATATTTTCGCCTCATTATCCGGAGGGAAACGTTTCACCAAAATTGACTTAGCACAGGTATATCTACAGATGGAGGTTGAGGAGGCCTCTAAAAAGTATCTCACGATAAACACACACAAAGGCCTGTACCAGTACAATCGACTGGTTTTCAGAGTGGCATCAGCTCTGGCTATCTGGCAATGAGCTATGGAGCAAGTCCTGCAAGGGATTCCGGGGACTCAATGCTACCTAGACGACATCCTTGTAACAGGAGAAAACGACAACGAGCACCTTGCCAACTTGGAGCAGGTGCTCACGAGGCTGAGAGAACGGGGCCTACGAGCAAATCGCCCCAAGTGCGAATTTTTCCAGAAACAAATATCATATTGTGGCCAAGTCATTAACGAAGAAGGGTTGCATAAGTCACCTGAAAAAATTGAAGCGGTCGTAAAGGCCCTAGCGCCTGAAAATGTCTCACAATTAAGGTCGTTCCTGGGATTAGTAAATTACTATCATAAATTTTTACCAAACTTGTCGACGGTTCTGCACCCGCTTAACGCACTGCTACAAACGGGAGTAGTTTGGAAATGGAGCAAAGACTGTAAACGTGCCTTCCATAAATGCAAAGGCTTGATCACGTCCAGGGAAGTGTTGGCTCATTACAACCCATCACTGCCAATCAGACTGGCGTGCGATGCATCCCCTTACGGCGTGGGAGCGGTATTATCGCATAGATTCCCTGATGGTTTGGAGCGGCCGGTAGCTTTTGCGTCACGCTCATTGAACTCAGCTGAGCGCAACTATGCCCAGATCGACAGGGAGGCACTCAGCCTGGTGTGGGGGGTGAAGAAATTCAACCATTACCTACACGGACAAAAATTTACCTTATTGACTGACCATCAACCCCTCGTCTCCATATTCAACCCTAAAAAGGGCGTTCCCATTATGACAGCGCAAAGGATACAGAGGTGGTCCCTTTTCCTAGGGGCACACCAATATGACATAGAGTACAATGGAACAAAAAAGCATGGGAATGCTGACGGGTTATCGCGCCTACCGTTGCCAACAGTGGAAGAAGTGCCTACAGTGGACCCAGTGGAGATATTCCACTCGACCATAGTGGAATGTCTACCGGTGACAAATTCTACCATTGAAAAGGAAACGAGAAATGACCCGAGTCTACGATTTAACGGTGAAGGGATGGCTAGCACATGGCGAACCACTGTTGCCAGCATTCTCGCAAAGAAGAGAACAGCTGTCAGTGTGCCGAGGAACCTTGATGTGTGGATCCAGAGTGGTGATTCCACCCAAACTCAAGGATAGAGTGCTAAAGGAGCTTCACGAGGGGCATCTGGGTGGAGTGAAAATGAAGAACTTAGCCAGAGCGTTTGTGTGGTGGCCAGGTATCGATGGAGACATCGAAGAAATGACCAAGAGCTGTCCAGGATGCCAGAAGGTCCAAAACGCCCCACCACAAGCCCCTCTACATCCATGGGAGTGGCCCTCATCTCCATGGCAAAGGGTACATATCGACTTTGCTGGTCCATTTATGGACTCAGTGGGCTAGATTTTCAGTTGATAGCGCCAGCAGTTAGCGCCTTATGAGAAGTGATTTTCGGGCGCTATGCGTGTAGTGCCCGTGCGCAGCGCAGTTTGCGCCCCGCCCCAAATTAAGTTGCCCGTTAGCGCCGGCGCAAAGTTTAGCGCCCGCCCGGATGCGCGCGCAGAAAATGACGTCACATCCTCGTGCAACGCCGTTTGGCCGCCCCGAATCGAAACTTCAGTCGGACCGCCCCATTGTGCGGCTGGCGTCCAGAGCGTTTGTAAAATGGAACGCAACACACCCTGGGGAGCGCAAATTAAAGGGCACTCCTCCTGCACTATAAAAGGCGCTCTGCATGTGTTGTGTGGAAGGCTCCAGTGTGTTGTTGTGAACGGTGTATTTCTGTGTCCGACCACCACCACCACCTCCGCCTCCTCCTCCTCCTCCTCCTCCTCCTCCTCCTCCTCCCACACATGCACCTTTCCCCTTTAAGAGCTCACTGGCACCAGAGTGTCCGCCGTGCGCTGCGCCCGAGCTCGGGCGCTGCGCTTTGCACCGCCGGCTTAGCGCCTAAAGATAGTAGTGGAACGCCTCTTTTAGCGCTCCACCAACCTCTTAGGGCGAAGCCACTGAATTTCCGGCAACGGGGCGCTACTTTGGGGCGGGCGCTAACTTCGGGCGGGCGCTAAGGTTAGCGCCCCAAAACTGTCTATACTGAAAATCTAGCCCAATGTTCTTAATCGCGGTGCATGCACACTCCAAGTGGCCGGAGGTAATAAAGATGTCCTCCACCACCACGGAAAAAAACATCACAGTATTAAGGACCATATTCGCCAGGAATGGGCTGCCTAAACAGATCTGTTCTGATAATGGACCGCAATTTGTATCCGAAGAATTCAGGAAGTTCTTAAAAAACAATGGGGTTAAGCACTACACGTCCGCCCCATACCATCCCGCCACCAATGGATTGGCTGAAAGGTTGTCCAGACCTTCAAGAAGGCCATAAAGGCCATGGGTAATGAAGACATAAATCTACAACATAAGGTAGATAACTTCTTGTTTGCATACAGGAATGCAACACATGTGGTTACAAACCAAACCCCCGCCATGATGTTTTTCAATAGAAGACTAAGATGCCGGCTGGATTTGGTCAAGCCAAACGTCAGAAGGGACGTAGAGAACCGGCAATTTCAAAGCATGAATGAAAGGCCAACTAGAACCTTCCAGATAGGTCAACCAGTTTTGGCCCGGGACTACCGTACCGAGAAATGGCAGCCTGGAACTATTTGCACATGACTAGGACCGCTGATGTATACCGTGGACATTGGAGAAAGCATAATAAGGCGCCATGCTGACCAGATCATAGAGTCATCCGAAAAAGGACAACCTACACCACAACTCTATATGCCTAGTGATGAAGTAGAGATACCCATAGTATCTACCTCCGATCCGGTGATACTGGAACCAGATGAACCCGACACTGGCCTTGAAGCCGAATCAACCTTGCCAAAAGAACCTACTACACCACCGAGGTGTTATCCGGACCGAGTCAGGAAGCCTCCAGAGAGATTGAATTTGTAATTGATTAACTTCAGTAAATGTGTATATTATTGTTCTTGTAAAAATGTTATTTAATGATTACTTAAAATGTTATGTGCTATTTATCTAAAAGGGGAGGAATTGTAGTGTATGTACCTTTAAGAGGAACTATGTTTTTGAAGCCCCTGTATACTGTAGTACCAGTAGTGGCCATTCGGGTATATAAGCCTGTGTAGCGTCTTGTGTAGTTAGTTCACCTCCAGACTTTGTTCAGTAAACACTTGTTAAATCAACTCCTGCTTTCCGTGTCTCCATTAACACATGGATGTAACAGGAGCAGAAACAAAGGCCAACAGTAAAGAGGGTCAAAGTGCAGAAAAATATTAAACAGGCAAAGTTGATGGCACTTTATCTAAATGCACGTAGCATTCACAAAAAGATGGATGAATTAATGGCACAAATAGAAGTAAATGGGTATGATGTAATTGCCATTACAGAGACATGGTTGCAAGGTAACCAAAGCTGGGAACTGAATGTTCCAGGGTACTCAACATTTAGGAAGGACTGACAAAAAGGAAAAGGAGGTGGCATAGCACTATTAATAAGGGATGAGATCGGTACGGTAGAGACAGAAGATCTTGGCTCGGCAGATCGTGATGTAGAACTGGAATCAGTTTGGGTGGAGCTAAGAAACAGCAAAGGGAGGAAAATATTGGTGGGAGTTGTGTTTTGGCCACCAAACAGTAGTGGTAATGTAGGGCACAGTATCAATCAAGAGATTAGAAGTGCATGTAACAAGGGCAATACGGTAATCATGGGGGACTTTAATCTACATATTGACTGGGCAAATCAAATTACCACTAATGGTGTGGAGGACAAATTCTTGGAATGCATGCGAGATGGTTTCCTAGATCAGTATGTGGAGGAACCAATCAGGGAACAACCAACCAACCGTTTGGCTCTTCAACATTGTTCATCTTCATTACTTCCAGTTTCCCAGCCCGGCCTCTTAATCTATTTCATTCCCTGTGCCTCTTTAGTCTTGATAAAGGGTTTTGACCCAAAACGTTGACTCTAATTTCTCTCCACGGATGTTGCCTGGCCTGCTGAGTTTTTCCAGCATTTTCTGTTGTTATTTCGGATTTCCAGCATCTGCAGTATTTTGCTATCGTACTAGTGTTTGGTTCACTGCCACTCCTCTTCTAGGAATGCCTACCTTGAAGAAGTTCTGCTCTTCTCTTCGACGGGATCTCCGTTTGGTTCTTCAACCTTGTTGACTCTAATTTCTCTCCACGGATGTTGCCTGGCCTGCTGAGATTTATAGCATTTTCTGTTGTTATTTCAGGGAACAGGCTATTCTGGATCTGATTCTGTGTAATGAGAAAGGGCTAATCAATATTCTTGTGGTAAAGGGGCCTTTAGGGACAAGTGACCATAATATGATTGAATTTTACATTAAGCTTGAGAGTGATGTAGTCCAATCTGAAACTAAGGTCTTCAATCTAAACAGAGGAAACTACAAGGGTATGAGGGACAAGTTGGCCATGGTAGATTGGGAGACTACACTAAAAGGTATGAAGGTGGACATGCAATGGCTAGCATTCAAGGAAATAATGCATAATTTGCAACAAACATATTCCTCTAGGGCATAAAAACCCAAAAGGAAAAGTGATCCAACCATGGCTAACAAAAGAAATTAAAGCTAGTATTAAGTCAAAGAAGGAAGCTTATAAAGTTGCCAGAAAAAGCGGTCAGCCTGAGGATTGGGATCTTTATAGAAATCAGCAAAGGTGGACCAAGAAATTGATAAAGAAAGGGAAAATGGAATATGAGCACAAACTAGCGAAAAATATAAAAACGGATTGTAAAAGCTTCTATAGGTATGTGAAAAGGAAAAGACTGGTGAAGGTAAATCTAGGTCCTTTACAGTCAGAGACAGGAGAATTTATAATTTAACTGGCAGAGAAATTAAATAAATACTTTGTTTCTGTCTTCACGGAGGAAGACACAAAAAGCCTCCCAGAAATACGAGAAAACCAAGGGTGTGGCGAGAATGAGGAATTTAAAGAAATTATTATTAGTAAAAAAAAGTACTAGCAAAATTAATGGGACTAAAAGTCAATAAATCCCAAGGAGTGGATGACCTACAACCTAAAGCTTTGAAAGAAATGGCCATTGGAATAGTGGACGCATTGGTTGTCATCTTCCAAAATTCGATGGATTCTGGAATGGTTCCTGCTGATTGGATGACAGCAAATGTACATTTAAGAAAGGAGGGAGAGAGAAAACAGGGAACTACAGACCTTTTAGCCTCACATCAGCAGTTGGGAAAATGCAGGAATCTATTATAAAGGAAGCAATAACTGGGCACTTAGACACTATTAGTAAGATTGGGCAGGGTCAACATGGATTTATGAAAGGAAAATCCTGTTTGACAAACCTATTGGAGTTCTTTGAGGATGTAACTAGTGGAATAGACAAAGGGGAACTGGTAGATGTGGTGTATTTGGATTCCGATAAGGTCCCACACAAGAGGTTGGTGAACAAAATTAGGACACATGGAATTGGGGGTAATATACTAGCATGGATTGAGAATTAATTAACAGACAGAAAACAAAGAGTAGGGATAAACGGGTCCTTTTCAGGATGGCAGGCTGTGACTAGTGGGGTACCGCAAGGATCAGTGCTTGGGCCCCAGCCATTCACAATCTATATCAATAATTTGGATGAGGGGACTAAATTTAACATTTCTAAATTTGCTGATCATACAAAGCTAGGTGGCAGTGTCAGTTGTGAAGAGGATGTGAAGAGGCTTCAGGGGGACCTCGACAGGCTCAGTGAGTGGGCGAGAACATGGCAGATGGAATATAATGTGGATAAATGTGAGGTTATCCACTTTGGTAGAAAAAACAGAAAGGCAGAATATTTCCTAAATGGTGAAAGATTGGGTAATGCAGACGCTCAAAGGGACCTGGGTGTCCTTGTACATGAGTCAATGAAAGTGAATGTGCAGGTGCAGCAAGCCATTATGAAGGCAAATGGTATGCTGGCCTTCATTACAAGAGGATTTGAGTACAGGAGTAAAGAAGTCTTATGCCAATTATATAGGGCCTTGGTGAGATCGCACCTGGAGTACTGTGTACAATTTTGGTCTCCTTACCTAAGGAAGGATATACTTGCCATAGAGGGAGTGCAACGAAGGTTCATGAGATTGATTCCTGGGATGGCGGGACTGTCGTATGAGAAGAGATTGAGTAAACTAGGCCTGTATTCTCTTGAATTCAGAAGAATGAGAGGGGATCTCATTGAAGCATACAAAATTATTACAGGATTTGCGAGGGTGGATGCTGGGAGAATGTTTCCCTTGGCTGGGGTATCGAGAACCAGGGGCCACAGCCTCAGGATAAAGGGTAGGCCATTCAGGACTGAGATGAGAAGAAATTTCTTCACACAGAGGGTGGTGAATCTTTGGAATTCTTTACCCCAGAGGGCTGTGGAGGCTCAGTCATTGGGTATATTCAAAACAGAAGTCGATAGATTTCTGACTAGTAAGGGCATCAAGGGATACGGTGATAGGGCCGATGAATGGAGTTGAGGCAAAAGATCAGCCATAATCTCATTGAATGGCGGAGCAGGCTCGAAGGGCCAAATGGCCTAGCCTGCTCCTATTTCTTATGTTCTTATGTTCCTATGATACAAGTGCAAAACCCAAAACATTGGGAAGTCACCAATGGCAAATTGCTTTGCTTTTGACCAAAACATTTCCTTTGCTTTGCAGTTACCTTACTGCTAGTGACTTGAAAGCTCGCACTTCAGTTCTTCTATGATTTCAGCAAATCATTCACCACATTATCTGCCATCAAATCTGTCCTATCTGCAGTCATTCAGATGTGGTTTCAGACTTTGTGATCAGCAAGATCCTTCTCTTGGGAAAATCACTTGCAACACAAAGACCCTTTGACCCCCTGCAAGATACCAATGTGCTGATTGGAAAAATCCGACTAATACTGCAAAAAGCAAAAAGACATGGCCTTCACGATAAAGGAGAGCGACAATCTTTGACATGGAAGCGGACTTTCCGAATCCAGCTGCTATCTGCCAGCACCCCCCCGCTCCCCCCTTGGAGCAAATAAAGTGTTTGAGTGCTATCTTGAACATTAGAAGGTCTTGACAAGGAAACTAAATGAAAGTTTAATGATGTTAGAAAGATAAGAAAATATAGCATTCAACTGCAGGGCAAAAAGATCCCCTAGGGGAGTATCATATAGCAAATAAAAATGCTCAGATCACTGAATCAGTATGTAGGACCTGGTGTCAGATGTACTAGTATTTAATGTTTTTCAACTTCATGGAGGAGATTCCCTTAATTGAAATGGGTAGTAACCAGATCCTCCTAAACTCTTGCTTGTTCTGGCCTTCCCCTGTACAGATGCTGGCCACCATGCTAGGAGCAAACACCATTATCCTATCTTATTCCTGGGTTTGCTGCCCCATACATCTAGTTCAGTCTTGCTTTGAAAGTGACTTACACCTTAGCACAGGGCAAATGCAATGTGGCTGAAATATATTGCTCACCTTAATTCTCATTTCCAGCCCACTGGCAAAAAACACACTCGTATTGGAAACTAACATCAACTATGACTTTATGCCTAGTACTGCAATTTTTTTCAAAATGGCACACCAGTGTCGCACTTACCCACAGACGGAAAATCACCTACTAATTGATATCAGTGTAAAATATGTATTCTCACAAAAAATAACTGCAATATATGTTCTCAGATTGCTTTAAAGAGAAATTAATTAAATAAACACCTATATAGGCTCATCATGCCGACTCATGAGCTGTGAGTGTTTTAATGAATGGTCAGAGCCCTTTTTATTGATTGCGTGACTCGGTGGTGAAATCGGAGGGTGTTAATTGCATTGTTGATGCATTCACCCATTGCTATCGCAGGCTTAATTTAACAAGCTGGATTAAGACGTCTTTTACAAAAATGCTAATATACAGCATATAATTAGCTGATACTGAGGCACTTGATCAGTCACTTTTAAATCGAGCCATTAACCAATTCTTGTTCTTTGCTGCCTCCTGCTACCTATTCATCATACATAATGTTGGAAACCAGAAGATGATCTGTGCCAAATCCATGTCTCATTTACACAGTTAACACCACAAATGGACTGTTTGTTCGAGAACCATTCCTTTTAATTAGTGTACTTAGGCCCCTATTCAAAAACTTTTTTTTTGTTTAATGATTAGCTGACAGGTACTTCCACTTTTAATTTTTGCAAAATAGGTTCCATTTTTCAAGCTACTTTGACCTTTAAGTAATCGGTTTATATACCTCTTGACAATTTTTCTGGGAACTAATACCAAATACAAAGGGCAGTAATTCCAATTAAAACATATGTATGAGTCAAATTGTTAATATATCTATCCACATACTCTGCACGTAAGAAAATCCAAGCACGAACAGACTAAAAATTGCTGTTGCTGATATTAACAGATGAACATCCATATGACATCCCTCTGCCGTCTATTTTAACAGAGATATTAACCCACTTAAAGTAATAGAGAAAGGAGCACCATATAAATGCATTGGGGGCTAAATTCGATAGCCCCTGGAAACAGGTGCAGGTATCGCGATGCACGATTAACCCACGCCTGTTGAGTCCGATGCAGGCATCGTGCTGCCTGCTAATTTAAATGATAGCAGCATGCAGCCCAGTGCTGAACGCGCTGTTGAGTGACTT
The DNA here is from genome assembly GCF_052327205.1 of Somniosus microcephalus. Taxonomy (NCBI): domain Eukaryota; kingdom Metazoa; phylum Chordata; class Chondrichthyes; order Squaliformes; family Somniosidae; genus Somniosus; species Somniosus microcephalus. The sequence continues at coordinate 162,570,951 of NC_140988.1, forward strand.
TATGTCTTGGCAGGAGCCAAAGTTTCGTGCGAGGCTAGCACCACTTAAAAGCTAGCCTGCACTACTTTAGGCCAGCCTACACTTCTTAAAGGGAGGTGCATTCTGGCTAAAGCAGCATCTGTGAGTGGCTGGGGAAGACATTCTGTGCAGGAAGACGACATACTAATGGCACAACAGGGGAGAGTGGACTCCAAGACTTTCCGACACAGCACTGGAGGCCTTGGTGCAGGAGATGGACAGGAGGAGAGAGGTCCTCTTTCCACAGGGGGCCAGGAGGCCCTCCAGGCAAACTGTGAGAAGGCAATGAGAGCAGATAGCCATTGCGGTCAATGCCAGCAGTGTAGCACCGAGGACCTGGATGCACTGTTGCAAGAAATTCAATGACTTCACACAAATGGTCAAGGTCAGTGATTTCATCTTCAAATGCCACATCCATAAAAATGAACTACTAGAACTGAACTGAACTCAGACACTGCTCAATTCCTCACACCCTCTTCACTCGCCTACCAACAATCTCTTATCAATCAAAACTCATACCTTATATTCATAACTTCACCTCAACATCACACACTTACCACTGCTGCAAGCCTCACACCCGCACCTCACAGCTTGCATACACTGCCAGCTATTCAACCATGACAGGCACATCACCCAAACACATTGCATCACACTCGCTGACACACTTCCCTCTCTCTTGTAGTATAAAGTATCTCATAATTGGAGGCAGCAGGGGCTACCCACAAGAAGACAGGCGCGCCTGCATGGCCTAACCCCCATGGAGGAGACGGTGCTGCAGATTATTAGAGCAGCCATGGCTGAGCCCGTAGCCAGTGGTGGGGTGAAATAGTCGAAGATTACAGTATTGTCATACCTAATCCTCCTTCTCAGATCTCACTTTCCTCTCATCCCACAATCACTTCTGATTTACAAGCGGAGATCGCGGAACCATTCACCTCTTGCTTTCCCTCCTCCCCTCAATGAAACCCTACCCTTGTGCCTTTCTCCTTTCAGATAGCCACGTACTGCAACCTGGCCAGGCAGTGGTGGAGGAGCAAGAACAGGAAGAGGAAGAAGGCAGTGATGCAGAAGATACAGCACCTTCACTCAATTTCACACTCGCAACCACCAGCTCAGATACTGACACTCCACGTGCTTTAGAGGATAGGTTAGACACAAGATCTACACAAAGTGAGACACCGGGTACGAGTGGCCTGCAGCCTGGGCAGGGGGCAGGGCTAGTGCAGGTGCCAGCTCCCCGGAAGGCAAGGTTACACACAAGTTCTGCTGCCGAGGACTCAGATGAGGACTTCAATGTGGCGGCCTACAGAAGGCTGATGGGTACGCACAATGAAATGCTTGGTGCATTGGCAGGCCTGCCGGAAAGTCTGTGTTCAAAGTCAAAGAGCATGGAGGAGTCCAGCACCCAGCTTGCACAGAGCTTTGCGAGGAGCTTGGACCCTCATCCTTTTCAGCATGGAAGTGATGGCCAACTCCATTAGCACACTTCATAGAATCATATGGCACAGAAGGAGGCCATTCGGCCCATCGTGTCTGTGCCAGATGAAAAAGAGCTATCCAGCCTAATCTCACTTTCCAGCTCTTGATCTGTAGCCATGTAGGTTACGGCACCTCAAGTGCATATCCAAGTACTTTTTAAATGCGATGAGGGTTTCTGCCTCTACCACCCTTTCAAGCAGTGAGTTCCAGACCCCCACCACCCTCTGGGTGAAAAAAGTTCTCCTCAACTCCCCTCTAATCCTTCTACCAATTACTTTAAATCTATGCCCTGTGGCAGAACCACCAAGAGACACTGAACAACCTGTAATAATTCCTTTAAACACTCTGTAGTGCAGTTGTGGACTGCACCTTTAAGCTGTATGCAGCTTCTTGTATTTTCACGTGATGACGTCATGACGCCGATCACGTGACCCCCAGTTGGCGCGGAAAACGTGATGACGTCATGACGTCAGGTTCCAGTATTTAAAGGCAGTCTGAGAAAGGCTGGAGACCTTAACAGACCTGCTGACCTTTGCTCCTGTAGTTTAAAAGTTAAAGTATTGAGTTTATTAAAAGTTGATTACTTCGTTTATCTGCATTGGAATTCGTTATTTGGATAGGAACTTCCGTTCCTACAGCCCCCTGGTTATTGACCTCTCTGCTATGGGAAATAGGTCCGTCCTATCCACTCTATCTAGGCCCCTCATAATTTTATACACCTCAATTAAGTCTCCACTCAGCCACCTCTGTTCCAATGAAAACAACCCCAGCCTATCCAATCTATCTTCATAGCTAAAATTCTCCAGTCCTGGCAACATCCTCGTTAATCTCCTCTGTACCCTCTCGAGTGCAATCACACCTTTCCTGTAATGTTGTGACCAGAACTGTATGCAGTACTCTAGCAGTGGCCTAACTAGCGTTTTATATAGTTCAAGCATAACCTCCCTGCTCTTCTATTCTATGCCTTAGCTAATAAAGGAAAGTATCCGGTATGCTTTCTTAACCACCTTATCTACTTGTCCTGCTACCTCAATGGACATGCACTCCAAGATCCCTCTGTACCTCTACGCTTCTCAGTATCCTATCATTTATTGTGTATTCCCTTGCCTTGTTAGCCCTCCTCAAATGCATTACCTCACACTTCTCCGGATTGAATTCCATTTGCCACTTTTCTGCTCATCTAACCAGTCCATTGATATCTTCCGGCAGTCTACAGCTTTCTTCCTCACTATAAACCTCACAGCCATTTTTTGTATCATCTGCAAATTTCTTAATCATGCCCCCTTCATTGAAGTCTAAATCATTGATATATACCACAAAAAGCAAGGGACCTAGTACTGAGCCCTGTGGAATCCCACTGGAAACAGCCTTCCATTCACAAAAAATCCCTTTGCTTCCTGCCACTGAGCCAATTTTGCATCCAACTTTCCACTTTCCCTTGGATCCCATGGGCTTTTACTTTTCTGACACGTCTGCCATGTGGTATCTTGTCATAAGCCTTGCTAAAATCCATGTAGACTACATCAAACGCGCTACCTTCATCAACCCTCCTTGTTACCTCCTCAATCATGATGCAGTGGACCCAACCACGATGCAGCGTTTGATGGCCAATGTCTCAGCTTCCATTGAAGCACTAGCAGAAGCCATCCAATGTCTGAGTGCTGCAGTGGAAGCTGAACTTTTGTCAGTGCTGGACTTTTGTCTCAGCTTACTGCCATGCATGCTCAGACTGCTACCATCATGGCTCTAGGTACCTGTGTTGAAGGGGGCTTGCAGGGTGTCACAGCAGTCTAGCAACCGGTCCTCCAACAGATTATTAGGATTGCTGAGGCGCCACCCCAGGTGTGTGGCAGTGGCTCCGTGGAGCACGGACCTGTTGTTCTCTCTCAGCATGACTACATTCGTCTTCTCACCACAGCCACTCTGCCAGTGCCAATGCTTTTGCCAGCTAGCCTGGACTGCTGCTGCCTATGCCGAGATGGTGCAGTCCGAAGCCAGGCCTTCTAAGCCCAGAACTGCTCGAGCAATGTCCCCTCTAAGCTGCGCAGCTGCGCAGCAGCGCAGCAATGGGAAAGATCCCGTGCAGGCCGCTCACTGTCTTCTCTATTGTAAATACTGCGCATGCACGGAAATTTAAAGGTACCACGCACTATAAAAGAAACAGGCCACGCAGAACAAAGTGCAGCTTACAGGAAACATTGTGCTTGAGATCGAACAACAACAACTTGTATTTATATAGTGCCTTTATTATAGTAAAACATCACAAGCAGCAGAATAGCTGAGGCAGAGTCGGAGATGGACAATGTTACGGAGGTGGAGATAGGCGGCCTTAGATATGGCGCAGATATGTGGTCTGAAGCTCATTTCAGGGTCAAATATGACACCAAGGTTGGGAACAGTCTGGTTCAGCCTCAGACAGATGCAGTCGGTGGCTAGGGAACTAAGTTTCTGGCGGGGACTGAAGACAATGGTTTCAGTCTTTCCAATATTTAAATGGAGGAAATTTCTGCTCATCCAAAGCCATCTGCAGTCTCCCCAACTGAAAGTCAGCAGCCTGCCACCAGCCATGCTGCAGCCACTGGGGAACACTGCATAGGAGCACTAGGACAGGCAAAGGCACACTGACGACAGGCACTAAGGGAATGCCCAAGGGTGATTAGTTATTATTAGTATGTAGTATTGGATGGTTTGATTTATAGATTTGGTTTAGAATATTTGTTTAGTAGTGGCTTTTATTGTAGCATTGCAGCCAAGAGGATGCTGTGATGGTCAGTAACAGAGGAAAGGTAAGGTGTGGGACTGTTGGTGAATGGGGAATTGGGGTTACATTCACTGGTACCTCAGTCGAATGGACAGCCCGGCCAGAACGTTGCTGTGTTGGTTGCCTCCTCCTTCCTCTTCGAGCAGCTTGTCCTCCTCTGTGTCGCCTTTGCTCATTCTCCCTGCAGGCCAAGGGCGATACAAACTACTGCACCTATGTTTGGAAACAAAAAGTCTGAGCAGAAGCCTTGACGTAACCTGCCACGTCACTCCCTGGAGACTTGAAATAAGATAACAAACCACCAAACACTTCTACAAACTCACTAAGCCAGTAGAAATCAATCAGCAACTAACCTGAAAGCAGTTGATGATCCCATTAAATAGAGCTGGAGGGGAGGTCCTTCCTGGTGCTGAATGCATGTCTTTAAGAAAGAGCTTTAGCTGGAGTGTTTAAGTCGAAAATGGCAGCGCAGGTGTCAAATCAGTGTTACACCCTGACTGATATCACGATCTGTCTAATCTGCCTACTTCTGGGACACGCTCCCAGCCCCCCCCCCACACGCTCCCAGCCCCCCCCACACACGCTCCCAGCCCCCCCCCCCCACACGCTCCCAGCCCCCCCCGCACACGCTCCCAGCCCCCCCCCCCACACACGCTCCCAGCCCCCCCCACACACGCTCCCAGCCCCACCCCCACACACGCTCCCAGCCCCCCCCCCCCACACGCTCCCAGCCCCCCCCACACACGCTCCCAGCCCCCCCCCCCCACACGCTCCCAGCCCCCCCCGCACACGCTCCCAGCCCCCCCCCCACACACGCTCCCAGCCCCCCCCACACACGCTCCCAGCCCCCCCCCCACACACGCTCCCAGCCCCCCCCCCACACACGCTCCCAGCCCCCCCCACACACGCTCCCAGCCCCCCCCACACACGCTCCCAGCCCCCCCCCACACACGCTCCCAGCCCCCCCCCACACACGCTCCCAGCCCCCCCCACACACGCTCCCAGCCCCCCCCCCCCCCCCACACGCTCCCAGCCCCCCCCCCCACCACACGCTCCCAGCCCCCCCCCCACACGCTCCCAGCCCCCCCCCCACACGCTCCCAGCCCCCCCCCACACGCTCCCAGCCCCCCCCCCCCCACACGCTCCCAGCCCCCCCCCCCACCACACGCTCCCAGCCCCCCCCCCACACGCTCCCAGCCCCCCCCCCCCACACGCTCCCAGCCCCCCCCCCACACGCTCCCAGCCCCCCCCCCACACGCTCCCAGCCCCCCCCCCACACGCTCCCAGCCCCCCCCCCCACACGCTCCCAGCCCCCCCCCACACGCTCCCAGCCCCCCCCCCACACGCTCCCAGCCCCCCCCCCCACACGCTCCCAGCCCCCCCCCCACACGCTCCCAGCCCCCCCCCCCCACACGCTCCCAGCCCCCCCCCACACGCTCCCAGCCCCCCCCCCACACGCTCCCAGCCCCCCCCCCACACGCTCCCAGCCCCCCCCCCACACGCTCCCAGCCCCCCCCCCCCACACGCTCCCAGCCCCCCCCACACGCTCCCAGCCCCCCCCCCACACGCTCCCAGCCCCCCCCCCCACACGCTCCCAGCCCCCCCCCCACACGCTCCCAGCCCCCCCCCCACACGCTCCCAGCCCCCCCCCACACGCTCCCAGCCCCCCCCCCACACGCTCCCAGCCCCCCCCCCACACGCTCCCAGCCCCCCCCCCACACGCTCCCAGCCCCCCCCCCACACGCTCCCAGCCCCCCCCACCACATGCTCCCAGCCCCCCCCCCCACACACGCTCCCAGCCCCCCCCCCACACGCTCCCAGCCCCCCCCCCCACACGCTCCCAGCCCCCCCCCACATGCTCCCAGCCCCCCCCCACACGCTCCCAGCCCCCCCCCACATGCTCCCAGCCCCCCCCACCACATGCTCCCAGCCCCCCCCACCACATGCTCCCAGCCCCCCCCACCACATGCTCCCAGCCCCCCCCACCACACGCTCCCAGCCCCCCCCCCCCACACACGCTCCCAGCCCCCCCCCACACGCTCCCAGCCCCCCCCCCACACGCTCCCAGCCCCCCCCCACATGCTCCCAGCCCCCCCCCCACACGCTCCCAGCCCCCCCCCCACACGCTCCCAGCCCCCCCCACCACATGCTCCCAGCCCCCCCCACCACATGCTCCCAGCCCCCCCCCCCCACATGCTCCCAGCCCCCCCCACCACATGCTCCCAGCCCCCCCCCCCACCACATGCTCCCAGCCCCCCCCACCACATGCTCCCAGCCCCCCCCCCCCCACATGCTCCCAGCCCCCCCACATGCTCCCAGCCCCCCCCCCACACGCTCCCAGCCCCCCCCCCCCACATGCTCCCAGCCCCCCCACATGCTCCCAGCCCCCCGCACACGCTCCCAGCCCCCCCCCCACACGCTCCCAGCCCCCCCCACATGCTCAACCCCACCCACACGCTCCCAGCCCCCCGCACACGCTCCCAGCCCCCCCCCCCACACGCTCCCAGCCCCCCCCCCCCCACATGCTCCCAGCCCCCCCACATGCTCCCAGCCCCCCCCCACACGCTCCCAGCCCCCCCCCCCCCCACATGCTCCCAGCCCCCCCACATGCTCCCAGCCCCCCGCACACGCTCCCAGCCCCCCCCACATGCTCAACCCCACCCACACGCTCCCAGCCCCCCGCACACGCTCCCAGCCCCCCCCCACACGCTCCCAGCCCCCCCCCCCCCACATGCTCCCAGCCCCCCCACATGCTCCCAGCCCCCCCCCCACACGCTCCCAGCCCCCCCCCCCACATGCTCCCAGCCCCCCCACATGCTCCCAGCCCCCCGCACACGCTCCCAGCCCCCCCCACATGCTCAACCCCACCCACACGCTCCCAGCCCCCAGCACACGCTCCCAGCCCCCCCACACGCTCAACCCCACTCACACGCTCCCAGCCCCCCCCACACGCTCCCAGCCCCCCCACATGCTCCCAGCCCCCCCGCATGCTCCTCGCCCTCCCCCCACACGCACATGCCCCCCACACGCTACCAGCCCCCCCCCCCACACGCTCCCAGCCCCCCGCAGGCTCCCAGCCACCCCACACACTCCCAGCCCCCCGCACACGCTCCCAGCCCCCAGCTCCCCGCACACGCTCCCAGTCCCCGCACGCTCCCAGCCCCCCCACACGCTCACAGCACCCCCACATGCTCCCAGCCCCCCACAGGCTCCCAGCCCCCCCACACACTCCCAGCCCCCCGCACACGCTCCCAGCCCCCAGCTCCCCGCACACGCTCCCAGTTCCCGCACGCTCCCAGCACCCCCACACGATCCCAGCACCCCCACATGCTCCCAACCCCCCCACACGCTCCTGCCCTCCGCACACGTACACGCTCCCAGCCCCCAGCACACGCTCCCAGACCCCCGCACACGCTCCCTGCCCCCCCGCACATGTTCCCAGCTCCTGCACTAACGTCCTCACCACACCGCCATCCAGTGCAGCCCATGCCAGAAACGCGCACGCGGTGCGGATGCCGGTTTGGGCACAAAACGGCACCCGTAGCACAGAAAATAAATGGCGCTACAGAGCCAGATTTAGCAGCCATAGGGTTTTTGTCTGTTAGCAACAGTAATTTCTAGCCTGTTTTTGTATTTGGTAAATCTTTTCTGTTTATTTGCCAAACACTGTGACATGAAGATGATGCAATTCGTATTAAAGTGCGTCACTGTACCATGAAAATGTCATCATACTACTTGCCCATGAAGTCACTGTGACATTAATGCAGATTTTTCAGCTGCTCTCCCTCCTACTCACAAAGTAGTGCTCTCTCAGTACTAAAAGTGCTGCAAGATCAGACAAGTGACTAACGTATTTTCTTATTTTTAAGAGCTAAAAACAGCTCCTTTAAATGTCAGCATTCCATGAAAGAAATGTCTGCTTTCATCCTACTCTTCAAAAGCCTGTAGCTTACAGACCATGTAAAGTTTTAGAAAGCAAAATGATAGCGAATTTGAATAATAATTTAATAATAATATACCATGAACAGCTGAGCCCTCACTTTTCACCGACCTTTTAATTGGACATTGAACAAATGTCAAAGCCACTAAAAGTCACCCTCTTTGTCAATCTAGTACAGCACATTCCACGATGTGTGCATGAAGTCAGCTGCTTCCTCAAGATAAAATTCTAAATGACATTTTACAGCTCTCAGTCTTAATAAAAATCTATATAGCTGCTATACCGGAAAGCAGTAAATACTGTATTTCCTGCATTAATCTCATGGATTCCTATTTTCTCTCCAGGCAGAGCATAATGATAAAATAAAAAAGTTCCTTTACTGACCAGCAACAGTCAATATTTTTGCATGTAGTTCACTGACATTAAGACTTGAAGTAAAGAACAAACTAAATGTTAGACTTGGGCTTTAAATAATGATTGAATGTTATTTGGCTGCACTCTTGTTTTATCCAGTGTTTGGATTGGACTTCTTTTGTACTTGTATTGGAATTCTTAGTTTGAGATGAATGGCTCTGTGTCCCACGCATTCTATCAGATGTTTCATTTCAACACCAAAAATGGAGGTGTTATCATACACACTTTAAAATAAACAGTTTATTGAAAGGCTCAGTTTCAAAATATGCTTCGTTTTTCTTTCAGAAAAGAATTGCTAGAGATGAATGTTACAGTTCATTCACCTGTTCTAAGTGAATTCACTTTGCTACCCTTGAGCAGAAAATAGCTTCCCTTCTGAAGCAAGTGGGAGACTGGAAGTACCTTCTGTAGAAATTAATGGCGATGTGGTTATAACTGGGGTTATTGTCTCTGGCCAGTCAGAAGTATCTGAGCTGCTCCAAAGCCCCGTGTGGGTTCAATCGCTCCCCTTTTCTTGGTTCTGACCGCCGGACTTATTCAGTAGCAATGTAGACAAAACGAGACTCATGGTTGGGTGCAAAGAAGACCAGAATTTATTGAAATAAAAAGAAATAAATTGAAAATAATACAGCACACCTATGCTTAATACAGCACTTTTACTTAATACAGTTAACTTTTGCTTATTACAGCGCTCTTTTGTTTAATACAACATTCTTTTACTTAATACAGCAAACTTTTACTCAATACAGCACTCTTTTGCTTACTACAGCACACCTTTGCTTAGTACAGCACTCTTTTGCTTAATACAGCAGACTTTTCCTTAATGCAGACCACATTTACTTAATGCAGCACACCTATGCTTACTGCAGCACACCTTTGCTTAGTAGGGGAGGAGAAAACGGACACATTGAGCGAAAATCTGACTAAAATTACAATTTAACAAAAATTCCCCTTAATTCCCACCCCTAATACCTATCTAGGTTGTCTTGTAATGGGCCAGAAAAATCTATGCTCACCAGTCAATGCCTGCTCCGTGCCCTTGCGGTCTTAGATTCTTCACCGCCCCGAAGTAGAGATACCCCAGTATTTAAAAGTAACTGCTGGTATTCCACTTCTATTGGGCGGGCTGTTGAGTTGTTTTTCTTGCAGGCAGAGCACAGAGGCGAGGCGGCAGAGAGAGAGAGAGATGGCTTCCTGAGAGGCTATTTTATACCCATTGGGAGCCATAATCTTCACGCCCAAATCCGGATGTATCTGGGCTATACAAAAGGGAATCGATCTGTCCCCATTGACTGTGATGGGTTGAATGTATTCCCCATTCGTTTAAACCGGTATTCGCTCAGTTTAAATGTCTTACTGATATCTCAAGTGCTGGACAAACGAAGTCAATAGCACTAAGTGGTTTGTAAACAAACCCATTGTCCTGTGGTCAGTCCAACCGCAATTGATTGACAGCTTTAAGTACTTAAGCTTTTGTGTCAGCATTGTAGAGAGTTCTGTAAACAAACATCCATTGTCCTGCGGTGAAACTTCCTAAACTGCAGTTGATTGACAGTTTCAAGTACTTCATGCATTCACACAGGCTGGAGTTTTTTCCAAATCCTTTGTAGATACACAAGCAGGCGGTCTTTTGTCTCCTGCCACGAGGTCTGACAGCCATTTTTTTATGCCCTGGATTTTTAAGGTATTCCCCCCAGGTTTTCTTTAATCAAAACAAAATCTTCGGAGCTGTAGAGATTTTCAAAATTCTTGCAACACCTTACAGTCCCCCATTGGATACTAAAACTTGCTTGTAGTATCCTGTCCAAAGGTGAGCAATAATTTCTGACCACCCACAAACAACCTTCCCTTATACTTATCTATATCTATCTTTGATCCCCCAACACCTCCATCTCCCCTACCCAGAGAGAATGGCAGTACACGGTAGGCATCTATCGACAGAAAAACAAGGTTAGTTACAATAATTTAAACACACAGGGGGTCCAATGCCCCTGCACCACTGAGTATTCACAATAATTCAAGAATGGAGGGGCCCAATGCCCCTGCACTACTGAGTATTCACAACAATTCAAGCATGGAGTGATCCAATGCCCCTGCACCACTTGTGACATAGTTTTAACATGATACAACATCTTCAATGGGATTACCACCAGGCCAAAACATATCTGTTAAAAAATACAAATGGAGGAACCGAGCTTCCTTTTTTGTTTTAAATGCAATGCCTGACACACCCACTCTTAAGTGTAGGTCTTTTAGAACAAAAAGCCAGAGTAAACCTGTTGTTAATGATAAGATCTCAGTTGCATCAAACCACTGGAATCAGGGTTATAAAGGAGAGAAGGTTTACAAGCAGCAAGTAAACAAACCCTTAAAATGTTTTTATATTAATATTAGGAGTATTAGAAATAAAAATTAGAGTTATAGTCATATGCAACTATGGAATAATTAGACATTATTGTGTCTCTGAAACATAGGTAGATGTATATGATGGACCTGAATTTCAGTTAAAATGTTATAAGGAATATCAAAGTATAGGCTACTAAAAAGGGGAGGGGTGTAGCTCTATTTGTTAAGGAGGATTTGATTGTTATGGAGATTGGTCTGCAGGAAGGAACTGAAGCAATTTATAATAATAAAAACAGAAAATGCTGGAGATACTCAGCAGGTCAGCCAGCATTTTCTGTTTTTATTTCAGATTTCCAGCATCGGCAGTATTTTTTTTTGTTGAAGCAATTAACAGCTGGTCCTAAATTGATCACTGGTCCTTGCTATAGGCCATCACGTTAGAGGCTGACCAGAGCAAAGCATTTTGTGCAAACAATTAAAAAGGTTACAGGATTAGGTAGTGTCTATGTAATGTGGGATTTTAATTACCCAATTAATCAGCAGTCTGATAAAGAGCAGACAAGTATTGAGGGAGCAGGGCTGAAATTGTGGATGTGATTAATGTCTGTTTTCTCACTTTGCATGTTAGACAAAGTACTAGAGAAAATGATTTACTCGACCTAATCTTTAGTGGGTTCTGGAGATGGCATTGACCTTCTATGTGGGAAAACACCTGGGCAACAGTGATTGTAATATTATCAGATTTAATTTGATTAGGTAAGTTATTACTTTAGATAATGTAATATCAGTGCCAAATTTCAGAAGGGCTAAATTTGTAAGAATGAGAGGGGATTTGAGTAAAGTGGATTTGGGGAGACTATTCGGGGTAGCAGTAACTACAGTGCAGAAGACAAATGAATTATTTTTGATTTGGGTTGATGACACTAGGGCAATCCAGTGTCATTCTAACTGGCAATTATGAAGAATAGAAGACAATGGAGGGCTTTTTAAACCATATTCATGGGCAAGGAAGCTATATCTGTCCCTCAGATTAAAAGGAGGGTGCATGGTAAACTGAAACCAAAATGGTTTAACGGTGACATCTGGAGACAAATTAAGTTAAACTAAAAGTATTTTCAGTTTCAAGGAAAATACTCAAGAGAATAAGGGTCAGTTGAGGGTAACAAAATCTGTTCTCAGAATGACCTTAAAAGCAATGAAAAATGGAATTGAGGGAAGGTATACCAGTGATAGCAAGCCTTTTTTTAGTTATGGTAGGAGTCATCGAGTGAGTAAAAGATGAAATCAGAGCAATAGTGAGAAAGGATATTGGCTCAGATTTTCAAGATGTAGAATCAGTCTGGGTGGAGCTAAGAAGCACCAAGGGGCAGAAAACATTGGTGGGAATTGTCTATAGGCTTCCAAACAGTAGTGGCAATGAAGGGGATGGCATCAAACAGGAAATTAGAGATGCATGTAACAAGGGTAATACAGTAATCATGGGAGACTTTAATCTACATATAGACTGGCCAAACCAAATTAGCAATAATACTGTGGAGGATGAATTCCTGGAGTGTGTACAAGATGGTTTTTTAGACCAGTACGTTGAGGAGCCAACTAGGGAAGAGACTATCCTAGATTGGGTATTGTGCAATGAGAAGGGGTTAATTAATAATCTTGTTGTGCGGGGTCCTTTAGGGAAGAGTGACCATAACATGAGAGAATTCTTCATTAAGATGGAAAGTGAAGAAGTCCAATCTGAAACCAGGGTCCTAAATCTAAACAAAGGAAACTATGATGGTATGAGGAGTGAGTTGGCTATGATAGATTGGGAAGCTTAATTTAAAAGGCATGAAGGTGGATTGGCAACGGCTAACATTTAAGGAACGAATGCATGAATTGCAACAGTTATACATTCCTTTCTGGCGCAGAAGGAAAAGAGGCCCAACCATGGCTAACAAAAGAAATTAAGGATAGTATTAGATCCAAAGAGGAGTCATATAAAGTTGCCAGAAAAAGTAGCAAGCCTGATGATTGGGAGCAGTTTAGAGTTCAGCAAAAAAGGACCAAGAGATTGATCAAGAGGGGAAAAATAGAGTAAGAGAGAAAACCTGCAAGGAACATAAAAGTGGACTGTAAAAGCTTCTACAAGCATGTAAAAAGAAAAAAGATTAGTAAAGACAAATGTAGGTCCCTTACAGTCAGAAACGGGAGAATTTATAATGGGGAACAAGGAAATGGCAGTGCAATTAAACAAATACTTTGGATCTGTCTTCATGGAAGAGGACACAAATAACTTCCCAGAAATGCGAGGGAGCCAAGGGTCTAGTGAGAAGGAGGAATTAAAGGAAATTAGTATTAGTAAAACAATAGTGCTGGAGTAATTAATGGGACTGAAAGCTGATAAATCCCCAGGGCCTGATAATCTGCATCCCAGAGTACTAAAAGAGGTAGCCATCTTCCAAAATTGTATAGATTATGGGGTCGATTTTCGTGGAGCCGACAGGCAGGGTTTCCGATTCAGATTCAGATTCAGATTAGATTTATTTGCCATATGTAACAAGTACAATGGAATGCTTGTTCCCCATAGGGACGCGTCAGCTATACATACAGCGCCACGTTCAGAGTCAATACAATGGCTTCCCATGGCAGTGGGAGCACGATGTCCCTCAGCCGCTCCGTCCTCCTCTTCACCGCGGCCTCCTCCTCACTGTTGCCGGCTCCACGTGTGGTGGCCTGCTTCTCCCGCTCTGGCCACCATGCCTGGCTCCCCTCCTCCCATCCGGACTGCGAGTTACCCGAAATGGAGCTGCCGGCCGACGTGCTGCAGTGTGTCGTGAGTCTGCTGCTGCTGCTCGTTGCGCTGTGCTCCTCTGCCCGACTCGCCGAACACATCGTCGGGATGTAAATGCTCCAAGGCGGCCTCTTCACCGTCGCCGGCTCCATGCTCCACGGCCCGGGGCCTACTTCTCTCTTTTCACGGGTCGGCCTCTGGCCGCCATGCTCGGCTCCCCTCCTCCCAGTCGGAATTCCTTCCCGCCAAGGAGCTGCCGGCCAATGTGCTCCAGCGGGTCGGCTTGGCTGCTGCTGCTGCTCACCACGCTGCGCTGCCTCTGCCCGACTCGCCGAGCACCTCGCTCCGGTTGCAGGAGCGAGTGGCGAGAGCTGGCCACCTGAAACAGGGAGAGCGATCTCAGCACCGGACCGTCACGGCCGCCATCTTACATGTGGGGGGTGGGGTGGGAAACCCGATTTTGGGGGTCCTGACACCATCCCGCCCAAAACCCCACTCCACGCAACTTTCAGAGGCAGCGGGTTCCCACCCCGCACTGGGACCCGCCGACCCCAGGCGGGAAGGGATTAGTGCCAATTAACTGCCTGTTAACAGGTAGTTAACAGGCAGTTTTTAGCCTAATCCCTATTTTGAGGGGCTTCATGAGGGTTTCCCAATGGCTCCAAACCACGCCAAGTTAGAGCAGGCGGGCCGTCGAGTTGAAGGACTTGGAGGGGTCGCGATGTCAGTGTTCAGGTGAGTGATGGGTGCATGAGTGCAAAGGTAAGTGTGTTTGGTGTGTCTAAAGTGTGTAAAGAACTTTTACTTACCTGTACTTACATTCACAGCCTTTCCTCCTGTAGCCGTCGGGAGCCCATCACTCAGTCGGCACTTAAAGCTGAACGGCTGCGACCTGTGAAAAGTGACAGCCTTCAGCTTTGAGTGCCGATGTGAGTTCTAACTGAGTCTGTGCAGAAGGACTCATGTCAGAACTCAGACTGTCAGTGGTTCACAGCTTCAAACAGCTGTGAAACACTAATACTTCATCTGTCAAGAACTCTTGACAGATGAAATTGCAGTCTGCGACGTCACCTGTTGCCGGGTGGCCCTTAATTGGCCTGCTGAGCCCGCTGGGTGGGCTCAACAAGGTCAATCAAGGGAAATTCGCATGGATTGGCCGGACGTCGATGTAGGCGGGACTAAAACCCGAAAGTTGTAGTCCCGCCTTCTTCCCGACAGCTTCGGGAAAATCGACACCTATGTATCAGTTCTGGCAGATTGGAGGGTGGCAAATGTAACCCCACTATTTAAAAAAGGAGGGAGAGAGAAAACCGGGCACTATAGACCGATTAACCTAACATCAGTAGTAGGGAAAATGCTAGAGTCTATTATGAGTACGAGAGTGATAACAGGACACTTAGAAAATATCAACGGGACTAGATAAAGTCAACATGGATTTATGAAAGGGAAATCATGTTTGACAAACCTACTGGAGTTTTTTGAGGATTTAACTGGTAGAATAGATAAGGGATAACCATTGGATATGGTGTATTTGGATTTTCAGAAGGCCTTTGATAAAGTCCCACATAAGAGGTTAGTGTGCAAAATTAAAGCACATGGGATTGGAGGTAATATACAGGCATGGATTGAAAATTGGTTAACAGACAGGAAACCGAGAGTAGGAATAAATGGGTCTTTTTCAGAGTGGCAAACAGTGACTAGTGGGGTACCGCAGGGATCAGTGCTTGGGCTGCAGCTATTCACAATATATATCAATAATTTGGATGAGGGAACCAAATGTAATATTTCCAAGTTTGCTGACGACATGAAACTAGGTGGGATTGTGAGTTGTGAGGAGGATACAAAGAGGCTTCAAGGCGATTTAGACAAGTTGAATAAGTGGGCAAATACATGGCAGATGCAGTATAATGTGGATAAATGTGAAGTTATCCACTTCGGTAGGAAAAACAGAAAAGTAGAGTATTATTTAAATGGTGATAGATTGGGAAATGCTGATGTACAAAGGGACCTGGGTGTCCTTGTACACCAGTCACTGAAAGCAAACATGTAGGCGCAGCAAGCAGTTAGGAAGGCAAATGATATGTTGGCCTTCATTGCAAGAGGATTTGAGTACAGGAGCAAGGATGTCTTAGAGGGCCTCGGTGAGACCACACCTGGAGTACTGTGTGCAGTTTTGGTCTCCTTACCTAAGAAAGGATATACTTGCCATAGAGGGAGTGCAGCGAAGGTTCACCAGACTGATTTCTGGGATGGTGGGATTGTTGTATGAGGAGAGATTGGGTCGACTAGGCATGTATTCACTAGAGTTTAGAAAAATGAGAGGGGATCTCATTGAAACGTATAAAATTCTGACAGGGCTAGACAGACTGGATGCAGGGAGGATGTTTCCCCTGGCTGGGAGGTCTAGAACGAGGGGTCACAGTCTCAGGATAAGGGGTAGGACATTTAGGACTGAGATGAGGAGAAATTTCTTCACTCAGAGGGTGGTGGACCTGTGGAATTCTGTACCACAGAAAGCCGTGGAGGCCAAGTCACTGAATATATTTAAGAAGAAGATAGATGGATTTCTCGAAACAAAAGGCATCAAGGGGTATGGGGAGAGAGCGGGAATATGGTATTGAGATAGAGGATCAGCCATGATCATATTGAATGGCGGAGCAGGCTTGAATGGCCTACACCTGCTCCTATTTTTCTATGTTTCTATGTGATCAAAGACCAAATAGAGCCTTTGTGTGTTTCTGAGTGCATATTGGGCAGAGTTCCACGATATGACAGAGGTGCTGAATGCTTATTTTGCATCTATTTCCACTACTAAAGATGATGCTGTGTTGCCAGAGCTGATAGATAGATGCAATGTCAAAATTGAATCTAATGAAGTTTATGGAAAGTTAGCCCTTACTAGGATGAGGGCTCTTAGAACGGACTAGACTGTTGGCCCTGACATATTTTGAAAAAAGGCTGACTGGATAGATGGTCAGCATAGAGAAATAATTTGACTCTGTTCCTCAGGTAATAGGAAGGATGGATGAATGGTTGTCTATATGGAGCCTGCTATTGGTAAGACACCAGAACCATTTGTGACAGCAGTAGCCTGAGGCATGAAGTCTACCAATGAAAGGCTACAGGCATCCATAAGGGAGCCTCTGAGATGCATGTTCTTCAGTTCTCCAATTGATGTATCCAGAGGAGATGGTCTCCAGCAGTGGCCTGTGAGCACAGGCATAGGACTAATCACATGTCCAAGATGTTGGCATGAGCTCTGTACCAGCAGAAGTCCTTGGGATACCTCTAAACCAGGATAACACCAGAAACTCAACAGGTTGCACCATTTTCTTGAAGAGACACCTTCATTTAAAAAAAGTGATCAACCTTTTCTCATTTCTTTACAAACACACAACACATTGGTATAAATCAATTAAAATAGCCTGATCATGCAACTCACATGTGATGCTATCTTTGATGACAATGGTGCACAGGTCTTTTGCAGCAGTGCCCAATAATTACTGTGGCATGAGTTAGGCCAGCTAAATCAAGAAGATCTTAGCCCTGCCATCACTTGCACTGAGAAAGAAGAAGGAAAATCAGATGGGTTGGTATTTCCATAGATTTACTACCTCCCTCAATTCCCAATAGTGCTCGCTATCATTGGTGTTGGAAACCTATAGTAAATTTGAAGCATTATAGTTGGCCTTTCCTTTCATTAGCAGCAGGATGAAAATAATTCCACTGACACCAATAGTAAACTCTAGCTGAACGTTGGCGTGGTCTTGAGAATGGCCTCACACTTACAATTATTTCATGCCCTGAAAAAGTGATATGCAGAAAGAGAAACTCTTGGGTCTAATATTCAAGTATTTTCAGCTGTTTGTAGAATTTTCTGGTTTGCGAGGAGTCTTTGTGAAGTTCTTTTGGTTGTGGGTTATTTTCAGCTGTTGTTTTCTGCAGAATGGATTACTGTATATGGAGGAGCAGGGCTATTTTTAAAACATTTATACTCTGCAGTTCTTTGTTATACGGCATTTGTTGCCATACTAGATGTCACCAGACAATTTATATTGCATGTTACTATTTCCCAGTGGCCCTGCAGCCTATCCTGGGTGACTAATAAACATTTTTCTAAAGATTGGCCATGGTTTTCTGTTGTTGAGCTTGCCAGTACATGGTTTTCCTTCCATTCATTTTAATGGGCAAAAAAAAACAAGGGCTGGCAGAACTGTATTTTCAAAGTGCCTCAAAGTTGCCACAGTAAGCAGGTCTTGTGTTGGGAATAATATTTATTTTTTTACATGTGCATATGACCTACATATTTCTGAATTACTAAAGTAAATATACAAAGGCTGTATCACAAAAATTAGTGCTGCACAACTAGCGGGTAACATGGTGGAATGCAAATTGGGTTTTCAGAGTGGGTTCCTGTGCGGTTTCAGCAACAGCCTACTCTGATAACTGGCCCTGTTGCCCACCAATTGTGTAGTACTAACTTTTGGAATGCAGCCTTTAGAAAAGGTGCTGCACAATTAACTGCAGCACGAGTTAGTTGTACTACCTGACTGTGAAATAAGTGAGGTGTGTTGCATAAAGTGATGTTGCTGCTACATTATGGAAGTTTTCAGATCGAAATAGATGATGTACAGGAAATGGAAGATGTAGCAATTACAGAATGATTTAGCTTAACATGATCTGAGAGTCTGGTATACCCAAGACCAAAAGCTAAGTTATAAAGGGGCTAAAGTCAATAAAAAGAGGGAACAACTGGCCTAGAAATTCGTCCCGGGCGGTGGCACAGAACGGGCGGTATCGGATCGGCTGCCGTTATCCGCAGCGCCTGATATTCAGTTCTATTGCAGTCAATCCAATTCCTCCTGTTCTGCGCCACCGCCCAAGATGAATTTCTAAAGGTTGTTTAAGACCACTTCAGTAGTGGACAAGTGAAAGATATAAGGCTCAGCAGGCAGGATAAATACATACCAAAAACAAGCAAGGTCAGACAAAACAAATGTGACCAAAAATGGATTAATAAACTAAGTAGAATTGACATAAAGAGAAAAAATGGCCTCTACAAATCCCTGCAGGGAGAAAAGAGAAGGGGTTCACTGGGGAGAGTATAGAAACCAGTTGAGAATTGGGTTAAGAGGGCCAGCAAAAAAATTCTCTCATAATGATAACAGTAAGCAGGCAGTCAGAAAACGGGTGAAAATCATAAAATATGCAAATAGAATTGAAACTGAGGATGAGCATAAGATAATTAATATTCTAAATGTTTGCTTCCTCCAGATAGTCATAAGGAAGACATGAGCAGCATGCCCTCCCCAGAGTTTACCAGAGTAAAATCAATGAGGTCGATTTTCACTGCCTTCGCCTAGCGCAGTGGTGGGCAATTATTTGTGCTGGAGGGCCACTTAACAAGTTTTGGTGAGCTGTTGAGGGCCGCACACAAATATACCCACTAAGGTGCACACAAAACAAAGTTAGTGGGCACATTGCATAAATAATCATAATTTCAGATAGTAGTCAGACACTATCTTAAGTTGTAAAATCTTCCATTAATAAATGAATGAAATGATTGATCAATCGATTACATGTTGTACTGAAAGTCTACGTGGCTTGAGTCTACGAGGCCTCTGACGTGAGAGGTGTGTTTTTTTTTAATGTGCTGAGTACGGGAGCCTGAGGCTTCACAAGGCCTGAACTACAATTGCGTTACCTGGAGTCCTTCTCCAGCACCGATCCCTTTCTTCAGTAAAACTAAGAGTCATCAGGGCTGGGAGTGTGGGGCGAGTTCTGGGAGAGGAAACTCACAGCGCCGGTCTCTTCGGTAAATCTAAGAGTCGTTAAGATGAGCAGCCATGACTCGACAGAGAAGGAGCGTCCAATCTGCATACACAGCTGCGCCTACACCAGCCAGCAATGAGTGGCGGGTTTTAGGAAAGTGGTTCATGTAACCAGAGTGGACGAAAGCCGCAGTCAGATGTTGGGCCGGCTCTGAGACACAAAAGGGAAGCAGATCTGCATCAGACATATAGCAGCAGTCCCAGCAACTTTATTGTTTTTTAATTGCCCCAGTTCAGGGTCGCAGGCTACTCCTAGGCTGCAGTAACCCTGAACGAGCTCTCCTCTGACCCCCCTCACAAGACACAGATGAATGTGCAGCTCGAGGTCTAGTGGGCAGGATTGGGCCATATTTTGCCCACCACTGGCCTAGTGTCAATGGGGCAGCAACGGCCTCAAAATGGGGTTGTTAGCCAGACTGTCCCATAAACTCCGGCAATGCAGCCGGCTCCATTTTGAAACGGGCCTAATGCCAGGTGTTCAAAGTGCCTGCCTGTTTCAGGTGATAGGCCCCTTTTAATATCAATCGGGGTCCCCATGACATAAGTAGGATGCTGATTGCCATTTTTGGGCGGAAGTGGTGGAAGCCTATAGCGTACACACTGTGACCAGTTCCACGAGCGATGGAACTGAAGAGACCAGCCAAAGGTATGTGGATAATTATTTTTATGGGCCCTGGAGCAGCACTCCTGCTCCTCTGAGAGAAATGAGCCTGAGCCTGAGAATTTCTAAGATCATTCCATAAACGCATCTGGGACCAAGATGTACCAGTCCACCGCAGTTTTTTCTTTTACAAAAATAACTGGAGTCAGAAACTTAATGCAAAGACTTGCTGATGATACCAAAGCAAGAAAGGGTAGTGGAATCGGAGGAAGTGGCTCATCAATTACTAATTACGTGTGTGGGCAGAGAAATGGCAGATGAGGTTTAATACAGACATGTGTAAAGTATTGCATAAAGGAGGGTCAATGGGCAACACATGCAGACCATGAATGGTGTTGGAATAGCTATGGATGAAGTGGAAAAAGTACAAAGGGGGAGAAATTGAGCACCTTAGCGCCCCGTTAGCACCTCCAGGGGGTGGGAACGGGGCGCTACCGGCTTTGCGACCGGGCGTGGTGATAATACCGGCCTTTCCCTAATCTACTACTTTGACGCAGGGCTCGATTTTACCAGCTCTGAGGAGGCGGGTTTGGAGGCGGGACTGCTGGGAAAATGGGAAAAATTGCGAGCGGGTCCCAACACCGCTCCCAACCCGCCTCCGAATCATCTTCCTGGGAGGTGGGTCCCAGACTCATGCAGGGACCTGTCTCCTAGCGGCATGAAGGGGATTATAGCCAACAGGTAGGTAACAGGCAGCTAAGAGGCTTTTCCCCATTTTCTGCCTGCTGATGCAGCCTTCCTGACGCCGAGAGCTGTGGGTCTGCTGCACTGTAAGTGTGCAAATGACAGCTGCAGAGGTAGTGTGATGGGTGCAATGGTGCACAGGTAAGTATGACAGGTGAGAGATTGTAGTGAGAAATATTTTTATTCTGTTTATATGTATCTGCAGGTGACAAGATTTGGTGTTTCTGGGAAGCCTCATCTGATCGGGAGAATTGACAGATGGCTTCTGCAATCTCACATGCAGCTGCCATTTGTTTTCTCCTAAGGAGAGAGTCATTGGTGAGCCTGGGTGCAAGGGCTCACCTTTGGACAGTGATTTTCAGTGTTTGACAGCACTTCAATGCTGTCAACACTGTCAAAAAATTATGGGGCCTGTCACTTTAACAAAACTGGCAGATGAAGCATCATGCACTGACGTCATCTGACACCGGCTTTCCCTTAATTGGCCAGCAAGCCCACAGGGCGGACTTAACAAGGCCAATCAGGGGAAAATAGTGTCAGGTCATCAGACGTCGCTGGGGGCGAGACTAGATCCCGGAAACCAGCAGTCACGCCCCAACGCACCTCCTCAGGTAAGATCCCGGCCAAAGTGTCTCCCAGTGGCTGTAGCAGGGCTGGTGGAAGGCTACTGAGTGTCGGTGCCAGAGTCTACAGATGGCCTTGCAGGACTCCCTCGACCAGCTGTGGACCTGGAAGGCCCAACTGTACACTGCAACACCTCAGGATGGGCGGCGGAAGTCTGGGCTGGCTGGATGACAGGCAATGGCAGAGTGGCAATGGTGGGAACAGGAATGCTGTCATCCTGAGAGAGGACAACAGGTTCCTGATCCACTGACCCACTGCCACTCCCCTGGGGAAGCACCTCAGCATCTCTACCAATCTGTTGGAGCACAGATTGCTGGCCGGCTGCGACACCGTGAGCTCCTCGGTGGACTGTGGTGGACCCAATGATGATGGCAGCAGTCAGAGCTTGCGTGGCATCAAGCTGAGACTGCATGAGAGCAGTCTGAGACTTAATGCCACCAACCATTGCCTGCATTACAGCACTAAGACGTTGCGCCGCTTCTGCCTGTGCTGCAATGGAAGCTGCCACATCGCCCATGACAAGCGTCATGAGGTCCGGATTCTCATGGTCTCTCTGGGAGTCCACCATACTCTGCAGAGTGGAAATGATAGGTTCCATGGTGTGTGCAATGTTGGAGGCGGTCTACTCCATGCTTTTTACCATTGCCGACAGTCTCTCGGGCACCCTTGCCATTGCACCTATCATCTCCGTGTGCATGCCCTTCACCGTTCTTGTGAATGCCTCCCTGTCGAGGACCTCATCTGAGTCCTGTGCAGCAGAACATGCCCTCCATGGAGCTGGCTCCTGACCTACACTTTCCCCCTGGCCTTGCTGCAGCCCACTCGTCCCCGGTGCATCACTCAGTGCAGATCCCACGACTAAACTTGCCTCGAAAGATCACGTAGTGCCAATATCTGAGGTGGTGCCTGTGGGTGAGAGATGCAGTGACGCGGTGCTTTCTTCCTCCTCCTCTTCTCCTTCCTCACTCTCACTGGGAGACTCAGGGACAGGCTGGTCATCTGGTTGCTGATTATTTGAAAGCCTAAAGTCACAATACTCATTTAAAGGTGAGGGCAGGGTGGCAGGAAGGGAGCAAGGAATGCAGACAGTATAATGAGCTGGAAAGTGGGAAAGGCTTGTGCTGTGAGGGGGAAGTGGGATGAGAGAAAGTGAGGGGATGAACATACTGTTTGTAATGATATCAGCAAATAGTGATGATATTTGTCTGTGTTTGATTACTTATGCCTTACAGCATATTTGTCTGTGTTTTTGATTACTTGTGCCTGACCAGCAGAGGTCATGTGAGCGACAAGCAGTCCAGAGGAGTTTTACTTTCAGTTTCATTCTAGATGCATCACAGCATAGTGTGTTCTGTAAAAAGCTGTAGAAAGTCTTGAACAAGACTTTAGATTAAACAACATTCTCTTTCAGAAATGAGTCTTTATTGAACCCAAAAAGAAATCAAAACATGATGTCAGAAGTGGCTGAAAGAGAAAAAATCTGAAGTTAGCAACTTGATGGGACAGTGAAAGCAGTTGTGGCAAGTAAGCGAAATCAGCTCTCCACATATTAGCAAGACAAAAGAGAACATCGTTGCTTACCATTAGAGAATAGCTAACGAAGTGAAAAATGGAAGGTTTACACCCACCGGCGACGCTTCAATTAACAGGTAATGTGGCTGAAAATTGGAGGACATTCAAACAACGTGTAGGGTTGTATTTATCAGCAATCGGAGCTGACGAGAAAAGTAATAAACAGAAATCGTCACTGTTCTTACATGTCGTGGGTGATGCAGCGCTGGAGGTATATAATAATTTCATATTTGCCGTTGATGGAGACAAAATGAAGCTAGATAAAATAATGGAACAGTTTGAGGCCTACTGCATACCTAAACGCAACGTGACCTTTGAGAGGCACAAATTTTTCACATGTGTACAGAAAATCGGCGAGACTATTGATCAGTATGTGACTGAACTGAGAAACCAGAGCAAATCATGTGAATTTGGGGGACTCACAGGCCCGCTGATAAAAGACAGACTGGTGTGTGGTATTCGAGATAATGGTCTAAGGGAAAGACTGCTAAGAGAGCAAGATCTAGACCTGGGACAAGCCATAGCACTGTGTAGGGTTACAGAGACTGTGAAGTTGCAGGCAAAGGAGCTGTTCAGTGACAGTAGCTGCAACGTGGATGCAGTGAGAAAGAACGGATACAAACCGTTTAACAAAGAGAGCGCCAATGTGAAAAAAGAGGCGTGGCCAGCAAACGAAAATGAAAGGGACAATCGGAAGTCATGTAGTTGATGCGGTACACAGCATCCACCAAGAAAGTGTCCAGCATATGGTAAAACTTGCTATACAGGCAACAAAAACAACCATTATGCCCGTTGCTGTAAGAACCAAGCGCAACAAAGCAAGGTCCATACAGTAGATGAAAGCGAGATAGAGGAATTCAATGTAGATGTTGTGTCTGAAAACAAAAAAGAAAGAGACTGGATGTTGACACTAAAAGTGAATGACATACACATTCCATTTAAATTGGATACTGGAGCACAAGTTAACGTGATATCAGAGACCGATTTTAAGAGAATTAGACACAGACCACAGTTACATGGAATACAAGTGAAAGTGACCGGATACTCAGGTACTGATATACCAGTGAAAGGAAAATGCATTGTCAAAGTAACACACAAGGACAGAGAGCACACGCTAGCATTAATCGTGGTGCCAAAGGATGTGCAAGCCATACTAGGGTTAAAAGCCTGTGAGAGACTGAACCTGGTAAAGAGAGTCCTCGTTGTGGAAAGCGAAGGAGAGACAGTCTATGATGAACTGAATGTTGCGTACACACCGGGTAAGCTGATGTATACAGCAGACACGTTGTCCAGAGCTGTTGACCCAAGTGAGCCCGCAAACACCACAATGGATGAAAAAGTGAACGCCTACGTGGACATGATCACAAGTGCACTGCCCATAGCAGATGCAAAAATGGAGCTCATAAAGGCTGAGACAAACAAAGATGAAACAATGAGACGACTGAGAAAAAGCATCTTGGATGGATGGCCCAACATGAAGCAAGACTGCTCACCTGATATAGCAGAGTATTGGAACTGCAGGGCGGAACTATCAGTGGTCGAAGACATCACCTACAAAGGAAGTAAAATAGTTATCCCAAAGAGTCTGAGAAGAGAGATGCTAAAAAAGATCCATGGAGGACATCTGGGAATCGAAAAGTGTAAGAAAAGAGCACGAGAGCTGATGTACTGGCCACGAATCAACCAAGATGTGACAAATGAGGTGTCAAACTGCACAATATGCCTGAAATATCGAGCAAGCAATCCGGTAGAACCACTAAAGCCACACCCAGCACCAGACAGACCTTACCAGAAGGTAGGCGCTGACCTATTCGTATGTCAAGGGAAGGACTATCTTGTCATCACAGACTATTACTCCCTGTATCCAGATGTTTGTAGACTATACACCACCACTGCAGAAGCTGTGATAAGAAGTATGAAAGCCATATTCTCCAGACATGGCGTGGCAAGCGAGGTCTTCACAGACAGCGGACCCCAGTTTAACAATGCAAATTTCCGACACTTTGCCAAAGAGTGGGACTTTGTCCACACAACGTCAAGTCCTCACTATCCACAGTCCAATGGACTAGTGGAAAAATCGGTCCAGACAGTGAAAAGACTGATGTACAAGGCAAAAGACAGTGGAACTGACTTCTACCAAAGCATGCTTGTATACCGCACAACGCCGCTCGAGTGTGGTATGTCACCAGCCCAACTCCTGATGGGACGTCGGCTAAGGTCAAACCTACCCATCCTGGAGAACCTCCTGAAAACAAAAGAGGGGGAGAAAGTGAGGAAGTTCAAAGAGCAACAGAAAGAAAAGCAAAAGTACTACTATGACAGAGGAACACAAAACCTACCTGAACTCCACACTGGTGACCAAGTAAGGTTGAAAGACAAAACAAACACATGGACTCAGAAGGGAACTGTCCTGAGTGAAGTTCAACCAAGATCATACACCATTCAGACAGATGAGGGTGCTGTTCTGAGAAGAAATCGTCGAGATCTTCTCATGGGACCAGCCACAGCAGGTCAAGAGACTGATACTGGTGAACAACCTGATCACACAGCTGAGAACCAATCATCTGAGGCAACAACTCAGATTCAAGGACAATCAATCAGAAAATCCTCAAGACACGTGAAGCCTCCTGAGAGACTCATTGAGCAAATTTAAGGACTATTGTTAAAGAAGGAAGTAATGTTATCTTATTCTTTCTTCAAGTTCTAGTGTATTGACATATTTCATGTGAACACACAAAGCAAGGGTAAAAAACTTTGATCATGATAATGATAATGTAAGTTCATTAAATGTTGTTAGTTAAAAGTAAAATACTTTTGTTTTAAGAAAGGGAGATGTAATGATATCAGCAAATAGTGATGATATTTGTCTGTGTTTGATTACTTATGCCTTACAGCATATTTGTCTGTGTTTTTGATTACTTGTGCCTGACCAGCAGAGGTCATGTGAGCGACAAGCAGTCCAGAGGAGTTTTACTTTCAGTTTCATTCTAGATGCATCACAGCATAGTGTGTTCTGTAAAAAGCTGTAGAAAGTCTTGAACAAGACTTTAGATTAAACAACATTCTCTTTCAGAAATGAGTCTTTATTGAACCCAAAAAGAAATCAAAACACTGTTGTTGCCCCCAAGGGGGTCGACATCGCCGATGGCCACGCCGCCCACCACCTGCTGCCTAATGACTCTCAGCACTTGCTCCTTCAGATCTATAAGCTGCTGGAGCTGCGCATCACCCCCATCTGTTCTCTGCTGCTCCCTCCTATCGTGGGCGATCTTGGCCTGCAAGAGAAATAAATTTGTGTGAGTCAGAGTCCAGCTATGAGTTTGGGAGATATGCCTGCCATAGTTGAATAGCTGTGATTGTAGGCAAGGCGTGAGATGTGGATGTGAGTTTGAGTAGGTGCAGATGCTTGGTGGGTGAGTGGTAGGGGTGTGGTAGTTTGTGCAGTGTGTATAGACTGAGATTCAGATGCTGGTATGTGGGACCTGTTGAAGCATGTACTCACCTTGACCACCCGAGTGAGGTCATTGAGTTTCTTCCAGCGCACTGTGAGGCTGCTTACAGCCACACTACTGGCCGAGACCTCCTGGGCCACTTCCCTCCACATTGCCCTGAATACTTGGGGCAATGGCCTCCTTCCATTGTCCGGGATCAGCACTGCCCTCCATCGCTCCACTCCCATGACCAATGCCTTCAAGGCCTCGTCTGTGAAATGATGAGCTCTCTCCCTGGGAGTGGGATCAGCCATCACGATCAGTGGATTGAGTTTCTTGCAGGTCGCCTTCACAGCCAGCAATGATGATAATGAGCATCAATGATGTAACCTTTTAAGAGCTGGAAGTGGCCAGTGTGAAGGATCATTCCCAATTGCATAGCACCTGAAATATATTATCGCTCTGCTAGTAGCGCCCCTGTAGCGCCCTGCTGAGGTCACTAGTGCTTGATTTAGCGCTTGAGCTCATTCCAGGAGCGCTAAAAGCCAACTTAGGGAAACCTCAGACTCATTAGCGCCTGGTGCTAATATTTCATGATTTGAAAATTTAGCGCTCCAAACGGGGCGATACCGAATTTCTCCTCCCTAAAAGTCTTAGCAGACTCGATGCTAAACATTTTCAACTAGTACAGAGTAGCAAACAACAAAGCCAATAGAATGTTGAATGGCACAGCCAAATCAGTAGATTATAAGTCAGAGGAAGTCGTAATCAACTTGTACAGTGCTGTCATCAGACCACACTGAATACTGCAGCCATTTTTGATTGCCAAGACACAAGGAAGGCATTCAAGCGTTGGAGGCAACAAAGAGAAGAGCCACAAGGCTGATCCTTAAGCCCCAATTTTAATCTAAAACGCCTGATGAGAGCAGGATGTGTTCAGGTTGGACACCTAAATTACACCCAGATTTTAGGATTGACTTCTATGAGCTGAAAATCAGGTGGGGTGCATACATTGACCCAGCTGCACCCTGTTCTTACCAGGCATGTTAAGTTAAAATCAGGTCTGAAGTATTACAAACCTGAGTTATGAAGAAAAAGTGAAATTGGACCTTGCTGCACCCGTTTTTCGGGCAGAGGTCCAATATAGGGGGCCAACCATCTGCGATTGAATAGCATCAGAAGCAAGTTTGCGCCATATAGGTTTAGACTCTGTTGGGGTGTCCTTGGCAGCCGCCTAATACAGGCGTTCGTGCCCTTAAATATGTTAGTTAATTATGGGGCCTAACGTCAGTTTTAGGACCCAAACCAGAAATTGTTTTCATTGAATCAAGGGAGATAAGTGTCTTCCCCTCATATGCTCATACTCCATTTTAATTGTCAGCTTTTTAGTGACTCAATATTGGCTGAATATGCAGCAGTGCTCAGCTACAAAATGAGTGAGCTTTTATTAAACCATCCACAATTAAAAGATTTGGCCATCTTTTAATTCAATGGAGCAGTTCAAGAACCAACAGTATAGATAGAACTAGGAATGAGGTTCTGCTGAGGGAGTTTAAGGAGCTAGGGTACAAATTATAAAGCAGAAATTCACAGGTAATAATTTCTGGATTACTGCTTGAGCCATGCACAAATTGGCATAGGGACAAACAGATCAAAGGTTTAAATGCATGGCTGAGAGTGGTGTGGGAGGCAAGAGTTTCAATTCATGGGGCATTAGCACCAATACTGGGGAAAGAGGGAGTTGTTCCGTTGGGACAATTCCACTTAAACCGGGCTGGGACCAGTATCCTGTTGAATCGAATAAGTAGGCCGGTAGATAAAGCTTTAAACTAATGAGGAAGAGGGAGGGGTCAGACAACAGTAAATTTATAAGTCTGAAGAGAAAATTCAAGGCTGTAGAGCAGAGTAGCAATTTAGGTAAAATTAAGCAGATTGTGTCAGGAAAGGACAGAGAGTTTAATAATGGTATTAGTGCATTAGCAACTAAAGCCACATCAAGGAAAAATAGTAAAAAGTTAAAATTAAAGATGCTATATCTGAATGCATGAATATTCGTAACAAGACAGGTGAATTAACGACACAAATAGGTTTAATCTAGTAGCCATTACTGAGACATGGTTGCAGGGTGACCAAAGTTGGAACTAAATATTCCAGGGTACTTGACTTTTAGAAGATAGACAAAATGGAAAAGGAGGTGGGGTAGCTCTGTTAATAAAGGATGAAATAAAGGCAGTAGGGAGAAAGGATCTTAGCCCAGAAAATCAGCATGTAGAATCAGTATGGGTGGAGCTACGAAATAACAAAAGGCAGAAAACACTGGTGGGAATAGTTTATAAGCCCCCTAACAGTAATCATAGTATTGGGCAAGGTATAAATCAGCATATAAAGGAACATGCAACAAGGGTAATGCAATAATCATGGGGGTCATTAATCTTCATATAGACTAGGCAAACCAAATAGGCAAAAGTAGCTTGGAGGACAAGTTCAAGGAATGCATTTGAGACAGTTTTCTAGAACAATATGTCAAGCAACCAACTAGGGAAAAGATTATTTTAGATCTAGTATTGCGTAATGAGACAGGGTTAATTAGTAATCTTATAATAAAGGATCCACTGGGGAAGAGTGATCATAATATGATTCTCAATGAATATACATCCCCTTGAGGAATAAAAACTCCACTGGAAAAGTGGTACAGCCATGGCTGACTAGAGAAGTTAAGGATAGTATTAGATTAAAAGAAGAAGCTTACAATGTTACCAAGAAGAGTAATATAAGATTTTAAAAATCTGCAAAGAATGGACAAGATATTGATAAAGAGGGATAAATTAGAATATGAGTAATCCAGTAAGAAATATAAAAACAGATTGTAAGAGCTTTTACATGTTCCTATGTTCCTACAAGTATGTAAAAAGGAAGAGATTAGTGAAAGTAAACATAGGTCCCTCAGAGGCAGAGACAGGAGAAATTATAATGGGGAATAGGAAATGGAAGAGAGGTTAAATAAATATTTTGTGTCTGTCTTCACAGTAGAAGACACAAAGAAAATATCAGAAATTGTGGGGAACCAAGGGGCTAATGAGAGTGAGGAAGTTAAAGTAACTAATATTAGCAAAGAAAAAGTACTAGAGAAATTAATGGGACTAAAAGCCAACAAATCCCCTGGACCTGATGGCTTACACCCTAGCATTCTAAAAGAGGTGGCTGCAGAGATAGTGGATGTATTGGTTTTGATCTTACAGAATTCCCTAGATTCTGGAATGGTCCCAGTGGATTGGAAGGTAGCAAATGTAATCCCGCTGCTCAAGAAAGGAGGGGGAAAGGAAACAGGGAACTATAGGCCAGTTAGCCTAGCATCAGTAGTAGGGAAAATGCCTAAATCTATTATTAAGGATGTGGTATAATTAGGCAGAGTCAACATGGTCTTATGAAAGGAAAATCGTGTTTGACAAATCTATTAGTGTTTTTTGAGGGTATACCTAGCAGGGTAGATAAGGGGGGACCGGTGAATGTAATATATTTGGATTTTCAGAAGGCATTCAATAAGGTGCCACACACAAGATCGGGGCTCATGGGATTGGGGGTAATATATTAACATAGAATGAGGATTGGTTGATGGACAGAAAACAGAGAGTATGAATAAATGGGGCATTTTTTGGGTTAGCAGGGTGTAACTAGTGGAGTGCTGGAAGGATCAGTACTTGGACTTCAGCTATTTACAGTCTATATCAATGGCTCAAATGAGGGGACTGAGTGTAATATATCCAAGTTTGCTGACTATGCAAAGCTAGGTGGAAACATAAGCTGTGAGGAGGATGCAAAGAGATTGCGAAGGGATATAGACAGGCTAAGTAATTGGGCAAGAAGGTAGCAGATGGAGTATAATGTGGGAATGTGTGAAATTATCCTCTTTATTAGCAAGAATGGAAAAGCAGAATATTTTTAAAAGATGAGGGATTAGTTAATATTGGTATTCAAAGGGATTTATGTTCTTTTGTTCTTATGGATTTGCGGGTCCTTGTACACAAATCACAGAAAGTTAACATGCAAGTATAGCAACAATTAGGAAGGCAAATGGTATGTTAGCCTTTATTGCAAGGAGGTTGGAGTATAAGAGTAAAGACGTCTTGCTGCAATTATATTGGTGAGACCACACCTGGAGTACTGTGTACAGTTGTGGTCTCCTAAGAGAGGGTGCAACGAAGATTCACTAGATTGATTTCTGGGATGAGAGAGCTGCCCTATGAGGAGAGATTGTGTAGAATGGGTCTATATTCTCTGGAGTTTAGAAGAATGAGAGGTGATCCCATTGAAATCTATGACATTCCAGGAGGTCTTGACAGGGTAGATGCTGTTGGGCTGTTTCTTCTGGCTGGAGAGTCTAGAACTAGGGAGCATAGTCTCAGGATAAGGGGTCAGCCATTTAGGACTGAGATGAGGAGAAATTTGTTCACTCAGAGGGTTGTGAATCTTTGGAATTCTTTACCCCAGAGGGCTGTGGATGTTCAGTTGTTGAGTATATTCAAGACTGAAATTGATAGATTTTTGGGCACTAAGGGAATCAAGGGATATGGGGATAGGGCGGGAAAGTGGAGTCGATGTAAAGGTTCAGCCAGGATCTTATTGAATGGCGGAGCAGGCTCGAAGGTCCGTATGGCCTCCTCCTGCTATTATTTCTTATGTCTTATCTTATATTAACGCTGGAGTTCTTGGCTGATGTCAGCTGGGTGACTCTCCAGCAAGTTTCTGATCTAAATTAGGTCTCAGCAAAAGGGTTGCACCTACTTAAAATGAATTCTAACAAGTAAGAAGTGTTCAAAAAAACACTTTAATGTAGGAGAACTAAAAGGGGAAACGTTTTTGAAAATATTATTCTCCTTTAATAAAATCAGGCACACTTCAAGACAAGCTGGTTTCTGTTCTCTACATGCATCAGCCAAAAATATCTCAAGATCTTCTTATTCCTTTTTTAATGATGCTTTCAGTCTTCTCATCATAGAGAACCTCCATTGCAAAATATAAGCCAGGAACAGAAAACCCTTTATAGTGCAACATATAGGTCATGAGAAATATTTTCATCACAATCAGCAGGCCAGTTTGATTAAGCATTACAAAATATCTCATTGTTCCATTAATGCTACCCTTTTGATGTTGGTGCTGCACAAGACAAATCTACCGCAGTCTCAGAATTCACACCAGTTACAAAGCCTCTTGGGACGGCTGGCCTTGAATGGTAACGTTTCTGTTGATTATATTGTGAAAAGGAAGATTGAATAAACGGCCATGTGTTCAAGGGATAATACATTCTGAAAATATTAAGATATGGATCAGTGGAAGAATGTCTCAGCACTATTAAACAAACACAGTTTGTGGTTAAAGGAAGAGCAATGCATCATTAAGAGCAAAATGAAATGCACGCACGCACGGTAAGATAAACAATGTTAACTCTTAGTCCTGGGAATACCAGTCTGCCTGGGCTAGCCATTTAAAAAAAATGTTTTTGCGCACACTCTGACAATAACTAATTCTAATATTACAGTAATACTGTTAATCAGATGTCAGAATTAGTGTTATTGTAATATTTTCATCAAAAATGTAAAAAAACACTCATCCACAAAACCTTAAAAAAAACATTTTGAGGGAGAGTTTGTGCTTTGGGCGCAATTGCCGAACCCAGCGCAAATTGTGCTCATTTTGAAAAGTGTTTTTTTGCCCTGAGATTACACTCAAACTCATTTGCATATCGGCGCACGTAAGATCTACCATGAACCAGCACAATCAAACAGCGTAATTTAAAAAAAATTTGCTTTATAAAACATTCCTTGATATATTTAAGAGTGGTAACTTGGTAAAGTTTGATTAATACAGCTGAAAATGGATTTATCACAAAAAATAAGATTATTAAATCACAGTGTCAATCCATCACCTGTAAGTAAACTGATTTTAAATGAATGAAAATTACTTGGAAAAAAATACAAAACAATTTTCTAGTTCTATTGGATTACAGTAGTCAGTTCCTTGGTAAATTTAAAAAAAACATTCAAAACATACCCAGTAGTCATGATGTGGAGATGCCGGTGTTGGACTGGGGTGGACAAATGTAGGAAATCACACAGCACCAGGTTATAGTCCAACAGCTTTATTTGAAATCACAAGCTTTCGGCGCGCTGCTCCTTCGTCAGCTGAAGTGAAGAGATGCATATAGGCACAGTGTGGTGTATGTACCTTTAAGAGGAACTACGTTTTTTTGAAGCCCCTGGGTACTGTAGTACCGGTAGTGACCACTCGGGTATATGGGCCTGTATAGCGTCTTGTATAGTTTAGTTCACCTCCAGACTTTGTTCAGTAAACACTTGTTGAATCAACTCCTGCTTCCGGGTCTTCATTAACATATGGATACAACAGTGGCGACGAGTTAGAAACGAACTTACCTGCAATTCGGCAGCACCTCAAGGAGATCGATTCCTAAACTGTGGTTTCACCAGCTAAACGGGCTGGTGGCAGGTAGTGCACTGATCCTTCCTGGGCGACGGGCTGGGGCTCGATCGGGTAGCTCTGCAGCGGGGCCGGGCAGCGAGTCGTAAGGCAGAAGCAAACAGAGACAGAGGGTGGAGCACTCAGGACACGGACGGCGCTGCAAAGCAGGTCGGCGTTCGGACCAAGCAAAGGGAGGGGAAAGTCCCAGAGAGACCGACAGGAACGATTCTCCAAGTGACGGAGAAACTGTTTAAAAATATTTATGTGAATAAAAACCGCGGAGAACAGCGTAGGCAGCAGCGGCAGCGGCGGGAAAGCGTGGGAGGCACCATCTTGACTCGGCAGGGAAGAAGGGAAAGCATGGGAGGCGCCATTTTTGATTTTCAGGATGCCTAAGACTGGCAATATTACTGCTTTCGATAGTGATATAGAGGATTGGACCACATATGTGGAAAGAGTGGAGGTATATTGCAAGGCGAATGAAGTAGCGGATGATAAAAAGGCATCGGTACTTCTAAATCTGATGGGCGCAAGGACATACGGGCTGTTACGAAACTTGATAACTCCAGCCAAACCAATGGACAAGAATTTTAAGGAGATTGTTGATACCCTACAGGAGCACTTAAACCCAACACCGCTGCTGATAGCGGAACGATTCAAATTCTTCAGGAGGAATCAGCACAAGAATGAAAGTAACGCTGATTACCTCACCGAATTACGAAAGCTGTCTAAGCACTGCCAATTCGGGGCAGGACTGGCAGATTCTCTACGAGACAAATTCGTCTGTGGTCTCCTAAGCGAAGGAACACAGAAAAGACTACTTTCTGAGAAAGATTTGACACTGGACAAGGCTTTCAGTGTGGCTGTATCATATGAAGCAGCAGCAAGAGGAGCAGCAGAGATACAGCAAAAGCCACAGGACTTCGGCACCCATGAAATGACACGGGGTTTCGAGAGATGTTATCGCTGCGGCAGATCCACCCATGACCAGAGGGACTGCTGGTTCAAGGACAAAGCATGCAGGCAATGCGGAAAGATGGGACACATTGCACGTGTATGCCGATCTGGAAAAAAATCCGCTGACAGTAAAAAGGTCAATAAGGAAAATTACAGGAAGGTACAAATGATGACGGACAGTAGCTCCGAAGACCAGAAGAGTGATAGCGACTCCGAAAACAAGAGACTAAGCTGTCTCAAATTACATAATGTAATTGCCAAAGAAGATTATCAGACCATTTGGGTTACCCTCACAATAGTGGGGTCCCCAGTTAAAATGGAGCTAGATGCAGGATCAGCTCTGACCGTCATAAGTCGATGGGATTACGAGCGGCTATTTCCGCATATACCTTTGAAAGACACATCCATTATCTTGAAGACATATACGGGGCAGAAAGTATACCCCAGAGGGAAAATAAGGGTGCCTGTTGTATACAACGGCAAGGAAATACAGAAGTTGTATTTATACGTTCTGCAAGATGGTGGTCCACCGTTGTTGGGATGTGAATGGATCAGAAAGATACGTTTGGACTGGCACTCCATTCAGGCACTGACGGTGCCCAGTAAGAAAAAAAATGATGATGACGTCATCCCTGGACGATTAAAAGAAATCTTGGCTAACGCCAAAGAAGTGTTTCAACAGGAACTAGGAACCCTGAAAGGCGCCACCGCCTCAATAAAAGTGGAAGATGCGGCAATTCCCAAGTTTTTTAAGGCAAGGCCGGTGCCATATGCAATTCGTCCAGCAGTCGAGGCAGAGCTGGAGAATTTGGAAAAAGCAGGCGTGTTATCCAAGGTAGATTGGAGCGAGTGGGCAACACCCATCGTCCCGGTCATGAAAAAAACATTGAATAATGATAAACCTGAAGAACGGAGAAAAATTCGCATCTGTGGGGACTTCAAGGTGACTGTAAACCCAGTTCTTCATACGGTACAGTATCCTCTTCCGCGGATAGAAGATATTTTCACCTCAGTATCCGGAGGGAAACGTTTCACCAAAATTGACTTGGCACAGGCATATCTACAGATGGAGGTTGAGGAGACCCCTAAAAAATATCTCACGATAAACACACACAAAGGCCTGTACCAGTACAATCGGCTAGTGTTCGGAGTAGCATCAGCTCCAGCTATCTGGCAAAGAGCTATGGAGCAAGTACTGCAAGGGATTCCGGGGACTCAATGCTACCTAGACGACATCCTTGTAACAGGAGAAAATGACAATGAGCACCTTGCCAATTTGGAGCAGATGCTCACGAGGCTGAGAGAACGGGGCCTACGAGCAAATCACCCCAAGTGCGAATTTTTCCAGAAACAAATATCATATTGTGGCCATGTCATTAACGAAGAAGGGTTGCATAAATCACCTGAAAAAATTGAAGCAGTCGTAAAAGCCCCAGCGCCTGAAAATGTCTCACAATTAAGGTCGTTCCTGGGATTAATAAATTACTATCATAAATTTTTACTGAACTTGTCAACGGTTCTGCACGCTCTTAACGCACTGTTACAAATGGGAGTAATTTGGAAATGGAGCGAAGACTGTAAACGTGCCTTCCATAAATGCAAAGGCTTGATCACGTCCAAGGAAGTGTTGGCTCATTACAACCCATCACTGCCAATCAGGCTGGTGTGCGATGCATCCCCTTACATCATGGGAGTGGTATTATCGCATAAATTCCCTGATGGCTCAGAGCGGCCGATAGCTTTTGCGTCACGCTCATTGAACTCAGCTGAGCGTAACTATGCCCAGTTCAACAGGGAGGCACTCAGCCTGGTGTGGGGGGTGAAGAAATTCAACCATTACCTACACGGACAAAAATTTACCTTGTTGACTGACCATCAACCCCTCGTCTCCATATTCAACCCTAAAAAGGGTGTTCCCATTATGACAGCACAACGGCTACAGAGGTGGTCCCTTTTCCTAGGGGCACACCAATATGACATAGAATACAAAGGAACAAAACAGCATGGGAATGCTGACGGTTTATCACGCCTACCGTTGCCAACGGTAGAAGAGGCACCTCCAGTGGACCCAGTGGAAATGTTCCACTCGACCATAGTTGAATGTCTACCTGTGACAAATTCTACCATTGAAAAGGAAACGAGAAATGACCCGACTCTCTCACGAGTCTACGATTTAATGGTGAAGGGATGGCCAGCACATGGCGAACCACTATTGCCAGCATTCTCGCAAAGAAGAGAACAGCTGTCAGTGTGCCGAGGAACCTTGATGTGTGGATCCAGAGTGGTGATTCCACCCAAACTCCAGGATAAAGTGCTAAAGGAGCTTCACGGGGGGCATCTGGGTGGAGTGAAAATGAAGAACTTAGCCAGAGCGTTTGTGTGGTGGCCAGGTATTGATGGAGACATCGAAGAAATGACCAAGAGCTGTCTAGGATGCCAGAAGGTCCAAAACGCCCCACCACAAGCCCCTCTACATCCATGGGAGTGGCCCTCATCTCCCTGGCAAAGGGTACATATCGACTTTGCTGGTCCATTTATGGACTCAATGTTCTTAATCGCGGTTGATGCACACTCCAAGTGGCCGGAGGTAATAAAGATGTCCTCCACCACAGCGGAAAAAAATATCACAGTATTAAGGACCATATTCGCCAGGAATGGGCTGCCTGAACAGATCTGTTCTGATAATGGACCGCAAATTGTATCCGAAGAATTCAGGAAGTTCTTAAAAAACAATGGGGTTAAGCACTACACGTCCGCCCCATACCATCCCGCCACCAATGGATTGGCTGAAAGGTTTGTCCAGACCTTCAAGAAGGCCATAAAGGCCATGGGTAATGAAGACATAAATCTACAACATAAGGTAGGTAACTTCTTGTTTGCATACAGGAATGCAAAACATGTGGTTACAAACCAAACCCCCGCCATGATGTTTTTCAATAGAAGGCTAAGATGCCGGATGGATTTGATCAAGCCAAACATCAGAAGGGATGTAGAGAACCGGCAATTTCAAGGCATGAATGAAAGGCCAACTAAAACCTTCCAGATAAGCCAACAAGTTTTGGCCCGGGACTACCGTACTGAGAAATGGCAGCCTGGAACTATTTGCACACGACTAGGACCACTGATATATACCGTGGACATTGGAGAAAGCATAATAAGGCGCCATGCTGACCAGCTCATAGAGTCATCCGAAAAGGGACAACCTACACCACAACTCTATACGCCTAATGATGAAGCAGAGATACCCATAGTATCTACCCCCGATCCGGTGATACTGGAACCAGATGAACCCGACACTGGCATTCAAGCCGAATCGACCTTGCCAAAAGAACCTACTACACCACCGAAACCTACTACACCACCGAGGCATTATCCGGACCGAGTCAGGAAGCCTCCAGAGAGACTGAATTTGTAATTAATTAACTTCAGCAAATGTGTAGATTATTGTTCTTGTAAAAATGTTAATTAATGATTACTTAAAATATTATGTACTATTTATCCAAAAGGGGAGGAATTGTGGTGTATGTACCTTTAAGAGGAACTATTTTTTGAAGCCCCTGGGTACTGTAGTACCGGTAGTGACCACTCGGGTATATAGGCCTGTATAGCGTCTTGTATAGTTTAGTTCACCTCCAGACTTTGTTCAGTAAACACTTGTTGAATCAACTCCTGCTTCCGGGTCTTCATTAACATACGGATACAACACACAGCATATATAGTCAGAGAACACTGCCAGATGATTGCAGGTAATCTTTCTAACTGCCATTTATCACACCTCGGCAGAGAGATAATCACAGCAATCAAAGGTGTGAATGGTGTCCAAACAGGTCAGTCAGGAAAACATTACATCAAAGAACAATGAGGTGGGGTCACAAGGGGTGAAATGTTGCAGATGCTGGGGTCTGTATGAAAAACAGAAAAAAAAACTTTGCTAGAAATCACAGCAGGTCCAGCCGCATCTGTGCAGAGAGAACAAGCCAACGATGACTCAAGTCTGGATGACTCTACATCAGGTGGGGTTACATGTAGCGTGACATGAACCCAAGATCCCGGTTGAGGCCGTCCTCATGAGTGCAGAACTTGGCTATCAGTTTCTGATCGAGCATAAATTGATAGCCAAGTTCCGCACTCATGAGGACTGCCTCAACCGGGATCTTGGGCTCATGTCACGCTACATGTAACCCCACCTGATGTAGAGTCATCCAGACTCGAGTCGTCATTGGCTTGTTCTCTCTGCACAGATGTGGCCCGACCTGCTGTGATTTCCAGCAAAGTTTTTTGTTTTCTCCTGTTTTTCATACAGACCCCAGCATCTGCAACATTTGACCTCTTGTGACCCCACCTCATTGTTCTTTGATGTAATGTTTTCCTGACTGACCTGTTTGGACACCATTCACACCTTTGATCGCTGTGATTATCTCTCTGCCGAGGTGTGATAAAGGGCAGTTAGAAAGATTACCTGTAATCATCTGGCAGTGTTCTCTGACGATATATGCTGTGCCTATATGCATCTCTTCACTTCACCTGATGAAGGAGCAGCGCTCCGAAAGCTTGTGATTTCAAATAAAGCTGTTGGACTATACCCAGTCGTGTCCTTGTGCACAAAAGGTCCAGCTTAATTTTTGGAGCCTCCAAGAAGGCCTGCAAATGAGCGCAATTAGTGGAAATACCTAATGGTGATTAATTCACTCTGGGGGCATGGCAAGATTTATGGGCAGCGCCTGCTTCTAGCACAATGTTTTTCAAACTAGTGCAAAATATTGTGGAAACTCGAGACGCGTTGAATGCAATTTCTGCTTAAAATTCAGCCATCTTTTGCGGCAGTTGCACGATATCAGGCCAATTGCGCCGAAAAACCAGCGCAATTGAGCGGAAACTCCAGGCCTTTGCTTTTACTTAACCAGTTTTCCCATTGTCCCTGTTCGCTCTCACTCCCCATGCTAAAAATTTGGGGATTTGACACCACCCATTACTGGCAAAAATTGGCGCAAAGAGGGCGGCCGCCACTCTTTCACCAGCTGGTGGCAGGTACAGCAGCTTCCTCCATTTTCCCAGGCCCAATAGCGCTGCCGGTAAGAAGTATCGCCCTGCAGATTTAAGTGAGGTAGTGTGACGTGCACGCTGACTTAACGTCACCACAGCGAACTATGAGCCTAGCGCTGAGTTCAGCATTGGGTCCTAAGCATAGCAGCTAAACCCAGCATGCAAGCAGACTGACAGAGGTGCTATCAGCACCTCTTAAAGAGACATGCACATCTTTCAGGTAAGTTGGCATTTAAGCTTTTGGACTTGGATTTTTTATTTTACTGAAGTAGTGGCTGCAATAGATGTACAAAGTTTTTAAGTGTGTAAGGGCTGCTGCTGGAGGCTTGCAAGACTTCGGATGGTAAAGGAAGGCCTCTGCGAAGACAGAAAATCCTGCAAATACTCAGCAGGTCAGGCAACATTCGTGGAGAGAGGTCTCAGGTCAAGGTGCTGCCTGACCTGCTGAGTATTTCTAGCATTTTATGCTGTAATTTCCGATTTACAGCATTCGCTCGCAGCGGGAAGAAGGGGAAGCAGAAGAAGGGGAAGCAGAAGAAGAGGAAGCAGAAGGAAGGATGCAACCCAGACGGCCCCTTTCTGGCCAGGATATCCAGTATGGAATCATCCACCTGCAGTCTCAGTGACAACAACCCCAATTCCCCTTTCAACATTAGTCCCACACCTTCGCTCTGTTACTAACCATCACAGCGTCCTCTTGGCCACGATGCTGAAATAAAAAGCCACCACAAAGCAAACTTTCTAATCCAACTTTATACATCTAACCATCCAACATGACATCAAGAAATCAACTCATCACCCTTATGCATTCTCTTAGTGAATGTCTTGTGTGTGCCTTTGCCTATCCTACTGATGTCATGCAGTGCTACCCCAGTGGCTGCAGCATGGCTGGTGGAAGGCTGCTGACTTTCAGTGGGGGACTCTGCAGATGAATTTGCTGGTCGACCTTGAGAAGCTGGTGGCTGGGAGTGTCAAATGAAGTGATGGTGTTTCTTCTTCTTCCTCTTCACTCTCCTCTGCCTCTTTTTGGTCAACCAATGGCTGGGCAGGCTGCATTTCTTGGGTGTGTGAAATGAGGAAGGCACAAGGGTGGCATTGTGGTAAGGGGAGGGCAGGTAAACAAGAGGTGTATGCGAGAAGGAGGATAATATATGAGGATACCAGCATCTTGTATCCTTTCAGCCCCGCCACTGACCAAGGGCTCAGCCATGCCCCTGCCAAAAATGGCTTTAACTGCCACCTCCAAGGGGGTGAGGTGAGACTAGGAATGGGAGACGTGCTTCGTGATTGGTACAGATTGTTGGTAGGGGAGTGATTGGGGGGTGGAGGTGAGTAGTGCAGTGAGCAGTGTGTGAAGCTAGTGATTCAGTTGGTAGGAGATGACTTTTTAAGATCATTCATTGACCTTGACCAGTGATCTGAGGTCATGAAGCTTCTTTGGGCAGTGGAGCCAGGTGGTGGGGCAACACTGCTGGCAGTTACGGCCTCGGTGATCTGGTCCCACATTGTTCTTTCTGGAAACCGCATGCTATAGACAGAGCTAAGCAATCTCACAACCATTAGATCAGATCAAATTAATGCAGTCCTGCCACATCCAGTGCTGAATGGTGGTGGACAATGAAACAACTAACGGAAGGAGGAGATTCCATGAACATCCCCATTCTTAATGATAGCGGATCCCAGCACGTGAGTGAAAAGACAAGGCTGAAGTGTTCACAACCACCTTCTGCCAGAAGTGCCAAGTGGATGATTCATGTTGGCTTCCTCCTGAGGGCCCCACCAATGTTCCCCATAATTTCTTTTTTTAGTGTTTTAAATGGCTGCACGGCCCATTCAATTTTTCGTGCTTGCGTGGTTATTTCCATTGAAAGGTCAGTGAACGGCCAGTGCGGGATGTCCAGACCATGGTACGGCCATGCAGCTTAACGGGACTGTTGGTCGCCATCATTCTAGCAGCCAGTCTTCAGCCAATTCGATTCACTCCACGTGATATCAAGAAATGGCTCAGCGCACTGGATACAGCAAAGACTATGGGCCCAGATAACATCCCAGCTGTTGTGTTGAAGACTTGTGCTCCAGAACTAGCTGCACCTCTAGCCAAGCTGTTCCAGTACAGCTACAACACTGACATCTACCCGACAATGTGGAAAACTGCCCAGGTATGATCTGTCCAGAGAAAGCAGGGCAAATCCAATCCTGCCAATTACCGTCCCATCAGTCTACTCTCAATCATCAGCAAAGTGATGGAAGGCGTCATCGACAGTGCTATCAAGCAGCACTTACTCACCAATAACCTGCTCACTCATGCCCAGTTTGGGTTCTGTCAGGACCACACGGCTCCAGACCTCATTACAGCCTTGGTCCAAACATGGGCAAAAATGCTGAATTCCAGAGGTGAGGTGAGAGTGACTGCCCTTGACAGCAAGGCAGCATTTGACCGAGTGTGGCATCATAGAGCCCTAGTAAAATTGAAGTCAATGGGAATCAGGGAAAAAACTCTCCACTGGCTGGAGTCATATCTAGCACAAAGGGAGATGGTTGTAGTTGTTGGGGTTCAATCATCTCAGCCCCAGGACATCGCTGCAAGAGTTCCTCAGGGCAGTGTCCTAGGCCCAACCATCTTCAGCTGCTTCATCAATGACCTTCCCTCCATCATAAGGTCAGAAGTGGGGATGTCCTTTTTGCGACTCCTCTGATAATGAAGCAATCCGCGCCCGCATGCAGCAAGACCTGAATGACATTCAGGCTTGGGCTGATACGTGGCAAGTAACATTTAATGCCACACATGTTCCAAGCAATGACTATCTCCAACAAGAGAGAGTCTAACCACCGCCCCTTGACATTCAACGGCATTACCATCGCCAAATCCCCCACCATCAACATCCTGTGGGTCACTATTGACCAGAAACTTAACTGGACCAGCCAAATAAATACTGTGGCTACAAGAACAAGTCAGAGGTTGGGTATTCTGCAGCAAGTGTCTCATCTCCTGATTCCCCAAAGCCTTTCCACCATCTACAAGGCATAAGTCAGGAGTGTAATGGAATACTCTCCAGTTGCCTGGATGAGTGCAGCTCCAACAGTACTCAAGAAGCTCAACACCATCCAGGACAAAGCAGCCCGCTTGATTGGTACCCCTCCACTACCATAAACATTCACTCCCTGCACCACCGGCACACCGTGGCTGCAGTGTGTACCTACAAGATGCACTGCAGCAACTCGTCAAGGCTTCTTCGATAGCACCTCCCAAACCCATGACCTCTACCACCTAGAAGGACAAGGGCAGCATGCGAATGGGAACACCACCACCTCCAAGTTCCCCTTCAAGTCACACCATCCTCCAAAACTCTGCTGCCCATGTCCTAACTTGCACCTAGTCCCATTCCCCCATCATCTCTGTGCTCGCTGACCTAC
The DNA here is from genome assembly GCF_052327205.1 of Somniosus microcephalus. Lineage (NCBI taxonomy): Eukaryota > Metazoa > Chordata > Chondrichthyes > Squaliformes > Somniosidae > Somniosus > Somniosus microcephalus. The sequence continues at coordinate 162,613,373 of NC_140988.1, forward strand.
TTTGGCTTCTGGTTAAGCAATGCCTCGATTTTAAAGTTCTCATCGTTGTTTTCAAATCCCTCCATGGCCTCGATCCTCCCTTTCACTGTAATCTCTTTCAGCCCCACAACCCTCTGAGATATCTGCAACCCTGTAATTCTGGCCTCTTGAGCATCCCCGATTTTAATTGCTCAACTATTGTTGGCCGTGCCTTCAGTTGCCAAGGCCCTAAGCTCTGGAATTCCCTCCCTAAACCTCTCTGCACCTCTTCCTCTCTTTCCTCCTTTACGATGCTCCTTAAAACCTACCTCTTTGATGAAGCTTTTGGATATCTGCCCTAATATCTCCTTATGTGGCTCGGTGTCAAATTTTATCTTATAACGCTCCTGTGAAGCGCCATGGGACGTTTTACTATATTAGAGGGGCTATATAAATATAAATTGTTGTTGTTGAAATATATATCTGTTCCTTCATCGTCACTGAGTTAAAATCCTGGAACTCCCTACCTAACAGCACTGTGGGAGTACCTTCATCACACGGTCTGCAGTGGTTCAAGAAGGCGGCTCACCACCACATTCTCAAGGGCAATTAGGGATGGGCAATAAATGCTGGCCTTGCCAGCGCGCCCACATTCCATGTACAAATAAAAAAATGTATTTAATTACCTGGGAATAATTTTGTAAACTTTCTCCATGCCTGTCAAAGGAAATCAAACAAAACTTTAAGACCTACAGTGATTCACGTCTGACCAGCTGCTTTCTACAAGTTATGTTACCATGGAACCATTGTGCTCCATGGGGTATTTGACCATCTTTGTCTATGTTTATCCCTAAAATCATCAATTTTATTTCTAATCAGATGGTTACTTACCCCATTGTGTTTAAAGGAACACTTGATATGAGTGTCTTTCACTCGCCATTGCTGTATGGTGGAAAATGTTTTATTTTCCAGTCCTGCTTGAAGGTTATTATTTTTGCACTATTTGCTAACTCTGGTCTCATAGTCCAGATTAAATAATGTACTTTCATTCACATTATCCATTCTTAGCCTGGATGATGTCTTCTTTTTGTTTTCTTTACTCCAATAAAAAGTGGTCTGCACAGAGTGACCCTAAATGGAGTGCTTCTAAACAGAGTGCTAAGGTTGGGAATTTGGAGAGAGTGGGAATTCGAAGCAGAGGGGGAAGGAGGAGAGAGTGAAAGGAACAGCCGGAGATAAAGGTAGGCCAGAGAGCCCAGAACCCGGAAGGAGTGTGAGCATTAGTGATCGAGGTAAGTGATGTCAACACAAAGGAAGGAGGTGAAAAGAAAAAAAAAGTTGGTGAGTAGCTGGTGATTTTTTTTTTTAATCTTGAGTTTATTTCTGTTAAGTTAGTTAATAGCCTATTAAATAGAGGCATGGCAGGGCACTTCAGTCCCAGGGAATGCACATCTTGTGTCATGTGGGAACTCCAGGATGCTTCCCGTGTCCTGGACAGCCACATGTGCAGGAAGTGTCATCAGCTGGAGGAGCTCGAGCTCCAGGTTTTGGAGCTTGAGCAGCAGCTGGTGTCACTGCGGTGCATCCGCAAGGATGAGAGCTACATGGATTGCACATTTCAGGAGGTGGTCACCTCGCAGTGTAAAAGAGTGTGCAGGCAGAGAGGGAATGAGTGACCACCAGACAGACAAAAAGGACCAGGCAGCTGGTGCAGGAGTCCCCTGAGTGCATCTCACTCACTAACCGGTATCGGGTGAGGGTGGTGGTTCCTCTGGAAGTACAGCCAGAGCCAAGTCCATGGCACCAGGGGTAGCTCAGCTGTACGAGGGGGGAGGAGGAAGATCCGGAAAGCAACAGTGATAGGAGATTCAATAGTTAAGTGAACAGACAGGCGTTTCTGCGGCTGCAGATGTGATTCCAGGATGGTATGCTGCCGTCCTGGTGCCAGGGTCAAGGATGTCACTGAGTGGCTGCAGGACATTCTGAGGGGGAATAGTGAACAGCCAGAGGTCATGGTCCATATCAGTATCAACAACATAGGTAGAAAGAGGGATGTGGTCCTGCAGGCAGATTTTAGGGAAATGGGAAAGCGATTAAAAAGCAGGACCTCAAAGGTAGTAATCTCCAGATTGCTCCCGGGGTTATGAGCTAGTGAGTATAGAAAGTGGAGGATAGAGCAGATGAGTGTGAGGCTGGAGAGATGGTGCAGGAGGGAGGGCTTTAGATTCTGGGGACATTGGGACCATTTCTGGGGTAGGTGGGACCTGTACAGGCCGGACAGGTTGCACCTCAACAGAGCCGGGACCAATATCCTTGCAGGGGGGTGTTTGCTAGTGCTGTTGGGGAGGGTTTAAACTAATTTGGCAAGGTGATGGGCACCAGGATGTAGCATTAGAAAAGAGAAACAAGGTGCACAAAGGATTGGGAGAGACAGATAGCACTAGAGTAAGAAATAGTACAGTATTAGGTGAGGTCAGGCTAAGAGAAAATACAAGAAGGTCTAAGACAGTTTTACAGTGCATGTGTGTAAACACACAAAGCATGGTAAATAAAGTTGGTGAGCTGCAGGCGCAAATAGCCACATGGGAATACGATCTTGTGCCAATAACGGAGACCTGGTTCAAAAATGGGCAGGTTTGGGTATTAAATATTTTTGGATATAAGGTGTTCAGGAAAGATAGGGATGGAAAGAAAGGAGGTGGGTGGCAGTATTGATATAAGGAGTATATTACACTGCTGGAGAGAGCGGATGTCCTGGAGGGTCAAGGACAGAATCTATTTGGTTAGAGTTAAGAAACAATAGAGGTGCCATTACACTACTAGGTGTATTCTATAGGCCACCAACTAGTGGGAAGGATATAGAGGAGCAAATTTGCAGGGAAATTACAGAAAGGTGCAAGAACTAGAGTAATGATAACAGGGGACTTCAATTATCCTAATATAGACTGGGATAGTAAAAAGTATAAGAGGTGGAAGAAGGAGGAAGAATTTCTGAAGTGTGTTGGGGAGAACTTTTTTGATCAGTATGTTTCTGGCCCAACGAGGAAGGAGGCATTGCTGGATCTGGTTTTGGGGAATGAGGCGGGTCAAGTGGAGCAAGTGTCAGTAGGGGAACGTTTAGGGAACATTTAGGGAACAGTGATCATATTATCATAAGGTTCAGATTAGCTATGTAAAAGGACAAGGAGCAATCTAGAGTAAAAATACTTAATTGGAGGAGGACCAATTTCAATGGGTTGAGAACAGACCTGGCTCAGGTAAATTGGAATCAAAGATTGGCAGGCAAAACTGTAATTGAACAATGGGCTGCCTTTAAAAAGGAGATGATTTGGATACAGTCGAGGTACATTCCCACGAGGGGGAAAGGTAGGGCAACCAAAGCCAGAACTCCCTGGATGAGGAAAGAGATAGACAGTAAGATGAAGCAGAAAAGGGGGGCGTATGACAGATGTCAGGTTGAGAATACAAGTGAGAGCCAGGCTAAATATTATGGGCCGGATATTCCGACCCCCACTGGTGCGTACAAGGTGTGTACGCACCCGTAGAGGCCTCGCAATTGCCGGTTTTAGGCATGCGAAGCGCATGCACTAAAACCCGGTATTTGTGACCTGTCAAGAATCCTCTTGACAGATCATCCACCTGCCCAGGAGAAGGGCCTCCGTGGGCAGAGAGTTTCGCTTTCTGCACAACTTCCGCCCGCTGAAAACCTTTAAATATCTTACGCCTGGTAAAAGCGTAAGGCTTGCTTTTACCAGCATAAGAGTTTAAAAAAATTAAAAAATAATTTTTTTCACTCATTTATAATTTAAAAATACTTTTAAAAGTATGTTTATTTTTAGCCCCGTAAAAAACTTTAATTATGTCTTTCAAAAAAAAATTTTTTTAAACATATTTAATTGAATGTAATTTTAACTCATTTTAAATATGTGATTTAAAAAAATTATTTAATCTTTAACTGTTTTTTAGGTGATCCCCATTCATACTTTTGAAAGATCTGTGCGGAGAGACCTTTCAAAAGTGTGAAGGGGGATTTCCTTCTCTGATTGGCTCCCCATGGCCCATGTGATCCCAAGGATGCTTGCGAACAGCCTGTGCCCCTGGGATACCTGAGCCTCTGCCCGCACGGACCAGGAGAGGCCCAGGATCACAAGTCTAGGAACCTACGGAGCCAGCAGGTAAGTGCATAGACTTTTTCCGATCGGAGGCATCCGCATGCAGGAGGCCCCCGATCGGAAAATCCAGCCCAGAAAGTTCGGAGGGGAAGTGAAAAAGAAAATAAGAGGGGCAAAGAGAAAGTATGAGAATAGATTGGCAACCAACATAAAAGGGAATTCAAAAATTTTCTATAGGTATATAAATAATAAACAGGTAGTAAGAGGAGTGTTGGGGCTGATTAGGGACCAAAAAGGAGACCTAAGCAAGGAGGCAGAGGACATGGCTGACATACTAAATGAATACTTTGCATCTGTCTTCACCAAGGATGAAGCTGCTGCCAAAGTCATAGTGAAAGAGAAGGTAGTCGAGATACTGGATGAAATAAAAATTGATAAACATAGAAACATAGAAACATAGAGATAGGAACAGGAGTAGGCCATTCGGCCCTTCGAGCCTGCTCCGCCATTCAATGAGATCATGGCTGATCTTCGTCTGAGATCATAGCTGATCTTACCAGTTCAGTACCCCGTCCCCGCCTTTTCTCCGTAACCCTTAATCCCCTTAGCCTTCAGAAATATATCCAATTCTCTCTTGAAAATATTTATTGAATTAGCCTTCACAGCCCTCTGTGGCAGGGAATTCCACAGGCTCACCACTCTTTGAGTGAAGAAATTCTTCCTCATCTCTGTTTTAAATGATTTGCCCGCTATTTTTAGACTGTGGCCCCTGGTTCTGTGCTCCCCTGCCATTGGAAACATTCTCTCTGAATTCAGCCTGTCCAGGCCTGCCATAATTTTATATGTTTCGATGAGATCCCCTCTCAATCTTCTAAACTCCAGTGAGTACAAGCCCAAACTATTCAATCTCTCCTCGTAGGTCATTCCCGCCATTCCAGGTATCAGCCTGGTGAATCGCCGCTGCACTCTTTCCATGGCAAGAACATCCTTCCGCAGATGGGGCGACCAAAACTGTACACAATACTCCAGATGCGGTCTCACCAGCACCTTGTACAGCTGTAGTAAGGTATCCCTATTCCTATACTCGAACCCCCTTGATATGAAGGCCAACATACCATTTGCCTTCTTAATCGCCTGTTGCACCTGCATGCTCTCCTTCAGTGACTGGTGTACAAGAACACCCAGGTCCCTCTGCACTTCCCCATCTCCCAATCTATTGCCATTTAGATAATAATCCACCCTCCTGGAGGTACTCGAAAGGCTGGCTGTACTTAAAGTTGATAAGTCACCAGGACCAGATGGGATGCATCCTAGGATGCTGAGGGAAGTTAAGGAGGAAATCGCGGAGGTACTGGCCATAATCTTCCAATCCTCCTTAGATACGGGAGTGGTGCCAGCGGACTGGAGAATTGCAAATGTTACACCCTTGTTCAAAAACGGGTGTAAGGATAAACCCAGCAACTACAGGCCAGTCAGTTTAACCTCAGTAGTGGGGAAGCTTTTAGAAATGATAATCAGGGAAAACTAACAGTCACTTGGACAAGTATAGATTAATTAAGGAAAGCCAGCATGGATTTGTCAAAGGCAAATCATGTTTAACTAACTTGATTGAGTTTTTTGATGAGGTAACAGAGAGAGTTGATGAGGGCAATGTGATTGACGTGGTGTACGTGGACTTCCAAAAGGCATTTGATAAAGTGCCACATAATAGGCTTGACAGCAAAGTTGAAGTCCATGGAATAAAAGGGGGAGTGTCAGCATTGATACAAAATTGGCTGAGTGACAAGAAACAGAGAGTAGTGGTGAACGGCTGTTTTTTGGACTGGAGGAAGGTATAAAGTGGTGTTCGCCAGCGGTCGGTACTAGGACCATTGCTTTTCTTGATGTATATTAATGATTCTGACTTGGGTGTACAGGGCATAATTAAAAATTTTGCAGATGACACTAAACTTGGAAGTATAGTGAACAGTGAGGAGGATAGTGATAGACTTCAAGGGGACATAAATAGGCTGGTGGCAGACACGTGACAGATGAAATTTAACACAGAAAAGTGCGAAGTGATATATTTTGGTAGGAATAATGAGGAGAGGCAATATAAACTAAATGCTACAATTCTGAAGTGGGTGCATGAACAGAGAGACCTGGGGATATATGTGCACAAATCCTTAAAAGTTGGAGCGCAGGTTGAGAAAGCAGTTAAAAAAGCATACGGGATCCTGGGCTTCATAAATTGAGGCATGGGGGAGAAATTCTTTAAAGCCCAGTAATAGGCGGTAACTTCAGAAAAGTTGGAGAATTAGCGCCAGGCACTAATGAATCATGCTGCATGCAAAATTGAGTCTCATCACTCAAAGAAAGGATTGGAGTGCTAAATGAAGCACAAATGGCCTAGCTCAGTGGCGCTAGACTCAAAGCGTTAACCAATATCAGGTGCAGCTTAATCGCAAGTCATCATTGCCACAGGCTCTTTCCAGTTCTTAAAGGGGAGGTTCATTGATGCTACAGGATGGTTTCCTGGACCAATATGTCGAGGAACCAACTAGAGATCAGGCCATCTTAGACTGGGTATTATGTAATGAGAAAGGATTAATTAGCAATCTTGTTGTGCGAGGCCCCTTGGGGAGGAGTGATCATAATATGATAGAATTTTTCATTAAGATGGAGAGTGAAGTAGTGGATTCAGAGACTTGGGTACTGAATTTAAATAAAGGAAACTACGATGGTATGAGGCGCGAGTTGGCTAAGATGGATTGGGGAATGTTAATTAAAGGGTTGATGGTGAATAGGCAATGGCTACCATTTAAAGATCGCATGGATGAACTACAGAATTTGTTCATCCCTGTTTGGCATAAAAATAAAACAAAAAAGGTGACTCAACCATGGTTAACAAGGGAAATTAGGGATAGCATAAGATCCAAGGAGAGGACATATAAATTGGCCAGAAAAAGCAGCAAACCTGAGGATTGGGAGCAGTTTAGGATTCAGCAAAGGAAGACAAAGGGATTAATTAAGAGGGGGGAAATAGAGTATGAGAGTAAGCTTTCAGGGAACATAAAAACTGACTGTAAACGCTTTTATAGATATGTGAAGAGAAAAAGATTGGTGAAGTCAAACGTAGGTCCCTTGCAGTCAGAATCAGGGGAATTTATAATGGGGAGCAAAGACATGGCAGACCAATTAAATACATACTTTGGTTCTGTCTTCACAAAGGAGGACACAAATAAACTCCCAGAGACGTCGGGAATATAGGGTCTAATGAGAGGGAGGAACTGAATGAAATCAGTATTTGTAGGTAAATGGCGTTAGGGAAATTGATGGGATTGAAGGCCGATAAATCCCCAGGGCTGGATAATCTACATCCTAGGGTACATAAGGAAGTGGCCCTAGAAATAATAGATGCATTACTGGTCATCTTCCAAAATTCTATAGACTCTGGAAAAGCTCCCATGGATTGGAGGGCAGCTAATGTAACCCCACTATTTAAAAAAGGTGGTAGAGGGAAAACAGGGAATTATAGACCGGTAAGCCTAACATCGGTAGTGGGGGAAATGCTGGAGTCCATTATAAAAGATGTAATAGCAGAGCACTTGGCAAACAGTGACAGGATCAGACAAAGTCAACATGGATTTACAAAAGGTAAGTCATGCTTGACTAATCTGCTGGAATTTTTTGAGGATGTAACTGGTAGAATAGATAAGGGAGAACCAGTGGATGTGGTGTATTTGGACTTTCAGAAGGCTTTCGATAAGGTCCCGCATAAGAGACTAGCGTGCAAAGTTAAAGCACATGGGATTGGGGGTAAGGTACTGACTTGGATAGAAAACTGGTTGGCAGACAGAAAGCAAAGAGTTGGAATAAATGGGTCTTTTTCTGAGTGGGAGCCAGTGCCTAGTGGGGTACCACAGGGATCGGTGCTAGGACCCCAGTTATTCATAATATATATAAATGATTTAGATGAGGGAACTAGATGTAATATCTCCAAGTTTGCAGACAACACAAAGCTGGGTGGGCCAGGACTTCGTAGGAGCACTAGAGTAGGCAAAGGCACAGTAACGAGAGGCACTGAGGGATTGCACAAGGGTGAATAGTTAATATTGTTGTAAATATGTGGTAGTTGATTATTGATAAATTTATTAATTCAGTTTGGATTATTTTGTGGTGTTTCTCATTTCAGCTTTGCGCTGTGAAAAGACCTGTGACAGGGATGGAATGATGGATTTGTGGTGAGCAACGGGGATCTGAGGTTTAATTTATTAGAACCGCAGTCTGATGAGGCTGTCACAGATCGCCCTTCCAGAAAGCCAATTGAGTGGCTGCCTTCTCCCTTGCTCCTGTTCCTCCTCCTCCTCCTCATCATCCTCCTCATCTTCCTCTTCCTCCTCATCCTCCTCCTCTCCCTCTTCCTCCTCCTGAGGTCGTCCTGCAATCCCTAGTGGCAAGGGCTGGGCCCTCATGATGGCCAAATTGTGGAGCATGCAGCAGACGATGACGAAATGGGACACCCGCTCAGCCGAGTACTGGCGGGCTCCTCCCGAATGGTCAAGGCAGCAGAGACATTGCTTCAACAGGCCGATGGTCTGTTCCTGGTGGCAGCACGGCTCTCATTATATGAATGCTGGGCAGGAGTGTTGGGGTTGCAGAGGGGAGTCATGGGCCAGGTGGAGAGCAGATAGCCCTTGTCTCCGACCAGCCAGCTGCTAGCTTGATGTTGTGGCTGGTAGAGTGCTGGCACACCGGTCTGGCGCAGGATGAAGGTACCATGGCTGCTGCCAGGATAATGGGCATTCACATTGAGAATTCGGTGTGTGTGGTCACACACCAACTGCACATTAAGTGCAGTTACGGAATATGTCAGGATTGTTATGTGGTGTCCGCAAAGTGATGTGGGTGCAATCAATGGTGCCCTGTGCCATGGGGATTCCCACTATCCTGGCAAAGCCACATGCATGCTCGTCCTGCTTCTCTCTGGTGATGGGGAAGTCCCTTCTCCTACTGTAGAGAGCCTCTGTGACCTCCCAGATGCAGCGATGGAGAGCGAACTGCAAGATGTTAGCTTTATCTCCTGCTGCAGACTGGAATGATCTGCTAGCAAAGAAATTGAAGGCGACGGTAATCTTGACTGCTACTGAGAGTCATCCTAATCTGAGGCTGGAGGTCTGGTTGCAGGAGGAGACAGAGTTCTGTGACCACCTGCTTGGTGAAGCGGAGCCTTCTAATACACTGCTCCTTGCTTAATTGAAGGTGGAAGAAGTGCTGCCTGAAAGGGTGGTGGAGGCAAATTCAAAAATGCCTTTCAAAAGGGAATTGGATAAGTACCTGAAGGAAAAAAAATTGCAGGGCTACGGGGAAAGAGCGGGGTAGTGGGTCTAGCTGAAGTGCTCTTGCAGAGAGCTGGCACGGCCTCGATTGGCCAAATGGCCTCCTTCAATGCTGTAACTATTTTATGATTCTAAGTTTAATTCTTTGATTGTCTCCACAATTAAGGGACTTTAATCCTACAATAATTTCTTGTTGCTCTCTCTGAGCTTTCTCCAATACGGTTACAGATCTTTTGAAAACCGTGTACCCGAAACAAAGTATAATATTAAGAGATAGATCTTTTCTGAGCACAAGTCACAGTAGAGAGACTGGATCTAATGTTGTGTGTCTCTGTGTACATTCATGTATCACTGCAGGCAGGTGCAGTGAGGGCAGTCAAATGCACATGCACAGGACACGGATCTGCATTCTCTCTCTCTCCCAGCAGTGTAAATAATCTTTATAAAGATGGGCAGTTGCCTCATATGCTGCCCTCGTACAATATAGATCTAACAATTCTGAACTTTTACTCTATCATATGGGACAAAAAATTAACTAGACTGCATAAGGATTTTGAGGATGTAACTGGTAGAATAGATAAGGGAGAACCAGTGGATGTGGTGTATTTGGACTTTCAGAAGGCTTTTGATAAGGTCCCGCATAAGAGATTAGCGTGCCAAGTTAAAGCACATGGGATTGGGGGTAAGGTACTGACTTGCATAGAGAACTGGTTGGCAGATAGGAAACAAAGAGTTGGAATAAACGGGTCTTTTTCCGAGTGGCAGGCAGTGACTAGTGGGGTATCGCAGGGATTGGTGCTAGGAGCCCAGTTATTCACAATGGCCCAGAAATTCGGGTCTCCACGGGTGAGTACGCACGGGGTACTCACCCGTAGGCCCAATGGAAGTGCCGGTTGTCTGCATGCACTGCGCATGCGTGGGAAACCGGCACTTCCATTCCCCTGAATGAAGGGGTTCAGAGTATGAACGCGTGCGCAGCAGAGGCTGCGCGTGCGCATTGAACGTACTTTTTTTTACAGCTTTCTCCGGGACAGTAAGTCTCCAGAAGTTACACATTTAAAAAGCAGGCGTAAGGCCTGCTTTTTACAAGGTAAGTGGTGAATTAATTAAAATTAAAACATTTTTTCCACAGGTTTATTATTTTTAAATACTTTAAAGCAAGGTAAGTTTATTTTTAGCCCCGTTAGAAAATAAAATTATTTTTTTCAAAACTTTAAATTATTGTTTAAAATAGTTATTTCATGTAATTTATAGCTTATTTAAAAAATGTGATACTTTTTTTAAATTTATTTGAAGATTTAGTGATGTTTTGGGGCCTGTAGTATTTATAAGTTTTGACAGCTCTTCCTGTCAAACTTATGAATGGAGCATTCCCTGCTCTGATTGGCTCCCCATGGCCCACGTGATCCCAGGGGACGCATCGAACTAACTGCGCCCCTGGGATATGCAAGCACTGCACGCCGGCAGCTGGAGCAGGCTCAGGATCGGAATTCCAAGGAGGCCTACAGCTCAACGGCCGGCGCGCAAGGTAAGTGCAGGTTGGGGGCTTGCACCCACGGGAAGCCCCTGACCTGAATTTCTGGGCCAATATATATTAATGAACTAGACAAGGGAACCAGATGTAATATCTCCAAGTTTGCAGACGACACAAAGCTGGGTGGGCATGTGTGCTGTGAGGAGGATGCAGAGAAACTCCAGTATGATTTGCACAGTTGGGCGATTGGGCAGATGCATGGCAGATGCAGTATAATGTGGATAAATGCGAGGTTATCCACTTTGGTGGCAAAAGCAGGAAGGCAGATTATTATTTGAACGGCAATAGATTGGGAAAAGGGGAAGTGCAACGAGACCTAGGTGTCCTTGTGCACCAGTCACTGAAGGTAAGCATGCAGGTGCAGCAGGCGGTTAAGAAAGGTTTGAAGGTCGAGAGCTGGAGAGACAGTTTGAAGGTCGCGAGCTGGAGAGACAGTTTGAAGGTCGAGAGCTGGAGTGACAGTTTAAAGGTCGAGAGCTGGAGAGACAGTTTGAAGGATTAGAGCTGGAGCGGAACCCGGTGACCAGGACGCCAAGTTGGACAGCCAGGGGTAATGTGCAGGGCAGGTGTGTGGAGGAAACCGAGGGGAAACATCGAGAAAAACTGAGAGGAAACATCGAGAAAGACAGAGGAAACATCGAGAGAGAGAGAGGGGAAACATCGAGAGAGACCAAAATGGAAACATCGAGAAAGACTGAGGGGGCACTTTATTTATTTAATTTTATTAATTTATTAATTAATTAATTAAATTTATTTAATTATAAGTTGTGAGTTCCTCATGATGCTCTCCCAGTGCGGCCACCCTGTAACCAGAGATTATTCTAGAAGCCTGGGTAGAAATATCAATGTAATTACTGTAGAAATTACTTTTTTTACATTATTGCTTGTTCATTTTATGTGCTGTCTTTTTATGTCTTTTACCTATTTTATGTCTGCTTTATTTATATTTTAAAGTAGGTATGCGTGTATATGTCGGTATGTGTTTTTTGTGATGGCGCCGATGAAGATGGCTGCCGTCCTTGCGAGCTCCGTGCGTACCAGGCAGCTAAGTGTTCTTGCTGCTTGGTGCTCTCGGCTCGTCAAGAAAAAAGCATTTCACTGACTAGATTACACTTCTTGTATTTAGTTATGTGGCCAATAAAATTGAAATTGAAATTGAAAAAAAGTTGAAATTGAAATAGAAAGCAAATGGTATGTTGGCCTTCATAGCAAGAGGATTTGAGTACAGGAGCAAGGATGTCTTGCTGCAGTTGTACAGGACCTTGGTGAGACCACACCTTGAGTATTGTGTGCAGTTTTGGACACCTTATCAGAGGAAGGATGTTCTTGCCATGGAGGGAGTGCAGCGAAGATTCACCAGGCTGATACGTGGGATGGCAGGAATGACGTCTGAAGAGAGATTGGGTCGATTGGGCTTGTATTTGCTAGAGTTTAGAAGAATGAGAGGGGATCTCATTGAAACTTATAAAATTCTAACAGGACTAGACAGACTAGATGCGGGAAGGATGTTCCCGATGGTGGGGGAGTCCAGAACCAAGGGTCACAGTCTAAGGATAAGGGGTAAGCCATTTAGGACTGAGATGAGGAGGGATTTCTTCACCCAGAGAGTGGTGAACCTGTGGAATTCTCTACCACAGAAGGCAGTTGAGGCCAATTCATTAAATATATTCAAGAAGGAGTTAGATATATTTCTTAAGGCTAAAGGGATCAAGGGATATGGGGAGAAAGCACGGACAGAGTACTGAATTTGGATGATCAGCCATGATCTCATTAAATGGCGGAACAGGCTCGAGGGGCCGAATGCCCTACTCCTGCTCCTATCTCCTATGTTTCTATGTTTCTATAATTCTGGAAATCCTCATTTTATTTATAAATGAACATAGTCATTTATGGTCTAAATGCCATCTTCCCTCTAGTGCGGTTTGTGATTTTTAGCGTTACTGCACTGTTTTCTGGACAGTCATTAATTATGTCTTTCCTAAGCTTCACTATGGGATCTTATTAAGAATTTAATTTTTTCAGAAAATTAAGCTATCGTGTACAAAAATGTTCAAGTAAGTTAACTGTAGCGTGGAGGGTAATTTAATCATTAACATTTTTTCGCTATTGAGATTGGTATCACCTCTGAACTTTAATACAATGGAATAATCTAAGTTCTTTACAATTCTACATTATACAGGTCAGGAAGTCCATTAATCTTCAGACTGTTGACTGGTTCAGGGAAAAACCAGGCTCTCACGGGCTCTATTTTTTAAAGTTTTCAACTCACACCTTGACACTGTAACAAACTACAAGAGTAATGTTACAGTACAGCTCCTAAAGTGTCAGGATCAGCTTTGCTGTTGTAATACTAACCCAATAAAACTAAAGTAAACACTTATAAACAACTTTAAATAAAATAACTACATTCAAGCCCTTTAGTTCGGCTCACTGTTTTCCCTTAATTTTCTTCCCCATTTTTTCCTTTATTGCTCTTTTATTCAATATTGTCCTTTCCCCATCTCCCTGAAGATGCTGACTGTTGCTGGACGTGCTCCAGTACCTCACCCAAGAGCCCATTATTCATTTGTGAGCCTTAAGGATCAAGCCCCAAAATTCCTGGGTTTGAGGAGGTCGATTATGCAGAATCCCACCAGGATGGTGCCAGGCTCTGCCAGGATTCCACCTCATGAACAGTGACCCTTCAAATTCTGGTGCGAAGGGTATGGCCGAATCTTCCACTCACCCCTTCATATCAAGGTGCTGTGTCTGGAGAATTCCCAGATTACTCCAGCAATTTTTGCTTTTGTAAGGCCTGGTGGGAGCTGACATTTGCTGAGAAGCCTGCAGAAAATATGAAATGGAAACTTTTCTGTGTACCCATCTAGAGTTTCCTTTCCACCAGTCTCACTCCCAGAATAGTCTGCTTTATGCCAACTGTGTGGATTATCTCTCTTGGCACTGTCCAGGGGCAATTTGTGTGCAGCGCATTGTGCCCTTTGCTGGGATAGCATCCTCAGTGACTGATTTTCTTTTCGGGTTTAATTTGCTTTGCTCAGATGCCCATATTGTGCCCATGGGGGCACCAAAGCAAACTCCGGGTGGTGGCTGTGCCTTAGAAGCAGCAGTATACATAAAGGGGCAGGTTAAATGGAAGCCCCATGAGAGAGCCAGAGGTCTTTGCATTATAACAGGATGATGTTGCTCCCCAGAATTCCCATCTCCTTTGATTCAGTGCAAAATATACCTGCGCTATGCAGATGTGCTTGCCTGTCAGAATAGCATCCTGCTGGAATTAGGGCCCACAATACCCTACATACAACAGTGACTACACTTCAAAGGTACTTCATCGGTTGTAAAGCGCTTTGGGACGTCCTGAGGTCGTGAAAGGCGCTGTATCAATGCAATGTTAGTCTGTCTGTCCTTTCTTTCTTTCAATGCAGAGTGATGGATTGTTATTAGGAATGTAGCTGTTGTGAAATAAATCTGAGCCATCTAGGGAGCTCTGCAATCTCTCTTTTTTTCCAAAATTCTCTTGTAACTAAGATTCATGAGTAATTTTCTGAGTTTGTGTTCCCAGCACGGAGCCTCACTTGCCAACAGCGCATGTAAGAAATCTGGGCTTTTCCGTTTATTACGGAAAATCACGTGGAGCACACATTTGAGCTTCTGGTGAGGCTGTCACACCAGGAATGCCAATTTGGAAAATTACCCCTTTTATGTCGTGTTTTATTATGCTCCTGCAGAAGTGTTTTATTATCCCAGCTATCTGTAATTTGCCTTATGATTCAGGTTCTTGGTCATCCTTATTTAAATGATATTGCTGTCGACCAAGCTTGTTTTTTTTCTTACCACAGGAACTTTTTCTCAGAGCTGCAGGTAATCAACAACAGCCTGAAACAGCCCACACAGCACAAATAACAATTTGATGCAGAGACTACACATAACTCTCAATAATGCAGAACAAAAGCCTATTGAAACACATAAGAACATAGAGGGATAGTAATCGGTATGCATTGCTCCCCTTTTTTGGGTGCAAAGCGTACCACTTTAGCAGTGGGGCAGCCTGCGCACAATCTACAGTATATTTTTGTCTAGACCCACTTAGTTGGCAGTCACAAAGGCCACTGAAGAATCCTGGGTGGGCTGGCCCAACACTTGCCCCCCGTCATCAGTAGAAAATTTTGTAGAGAGGTCCTTCAACATTCGGCCCTAATTGTCATATTTAAATGGCATAACACCAATGGGCCCGACAAATTTAGCAGTGAGTCCAATGTCTGAACAGATTGGGCGCTGGCTACCCCCTTGCTAAATTGGTTTGCCTTCAGCCTATTTATACCCAAAAACAGGAACAATGCATACAGATTTCTACCCCAGGATCTGTGCAGTAAAATAATGTGTATATTCTAATAATCAAACATCAATAGCGTAAGATGTTATATGCAGAGTATATTTATTTGAAAGCACTATCTGACTTAATGGAAATGACCATACAATGGTAAGAATTTGTATAGTTTCACATTATCCTAAGAGATTACATTCAGCAGTTAAGAGCCAGATGAAAATCAAACGCTTTGTGATCAACATAACATCCATAAAAGCACTCAAGTTCTTCTCCTGTTGTAAATAAAACTAGATTTGAGGTAATGGGCAGGATTTTCATTCAGGAGTCAGGTGGGAGGCGGAACTATAACTTTCGGGGTTGTAGTCCCGCCTCCATCGAGATGCGGCCAATCCACACAATTTTAATTTGATTGACCTTGTTGAGCCCACCCAGCGGGCTCAGCAGGCCAATTAAGGGCATCACAGACTGAAATTTCATCTGTCAAGAGGTTTTGACAGATGAAATGTCAGTGTTTCACAGCTGTTTGAAGCTGTCAAACACTGACAGTCTTACTTCTAACATGAGTCCTTCTCCACAGACTCAGTTAGGAATTTCTCCAGTACTGAAAGTTGCGGGCTGTCACTTTTGACAGTTCGCAGCCATTCTGCTTTCTGTGCCGGTGAGATGAGGGACTCCCGAGACCTAAAGGAAGGAAGGCTGAAAAGGTAAGAAAAGGTATGTAAAACTTATTTAATCACTTTAGACACACCAAACACACTTAGCTTTGCACTCATGCACACATCACTCACCTGAACACCGACATCTCGACCCCTCCAAGTCCTTCAACCCAATGGCCCGCCTCCTCTAACTTGGCGTGGTTTGGAGCCATCGGGAATCGCACACGTCAACCTTCAAAATAGGGATTAGGCTAAAAACTGCCTGTTAACTACTTGTTAATTGGCACTAATCCCTTCCCGCCTCGGGTAGGCGGGTCCCAGTGCGGGGCAGGTACTCGCCTCCTTTGAAACTGGCATGGAGGTGGGTTTGGGTGCGGGATGGGGTCGGGACCCCTGATTTGGGGATTTTAACCCCCCCCCCACGCCTCCAATCCCGACTCCATGGCCCAATGAAAATCCTGCCCAATGTCTTAGAAAATTGGGACACTTAACTAAGTCTCAATTACAGTGCATAGTCCAAAATGAGAATTCCTTTTTGTTTTATTAATCAAATGGACCTCATCTCTTATTTACGTATGCCTACATTAAGTTATATAAAGCCATTGTTATGAATTCTAATCTGCCTTGGATACCTTCTCGGGTTCAGTGGTATCAGACACTGCCTTGAGCATTCTGAGCGTCTTACTTTTATGGGAATTGACTCGCACTGCTTTACACTTACTTGTACAATAGTGTAACTCAAGGGAGCAATAAGAGCATCCTCTTTGAACGGAATTAAATATTTCTGTCTTTTGAACATGTATTTCTTCAATCTCCCCGATGGCAGACCGAGATAAAGCTGGGTGAGGCAGGCTTGATTTTTATGACAAAGGTCATAGAATATAAAAGTCAAGATGTAATGGTGAATGCAGTTTTGGGCTCCAGACTATAGGATGGATATTGATACAATAGAGATGATTCACTTGGATGCTATGCTGCCTGGTGTGAGGAAATACAAATACGAAGAACGATTGATAAAATGGGTCCATTTTTATTAAAACAGAGGATATTAAATAGAGGTGTTTAAAATGGTAAAGAGATGGGACGAAGTAGATGAAAAAGGACTGTTTCTATTGAAGGGTCTAGAATAAGGGGTCATAGAGGTAAGATTAAAGGCAAGAAATTTAAGACAAGGAGCAGGAGAAGCATTTCTATACAGAGAGTTGTGAAGCCTAGGAATGCACAACTAGAATTAGAGTTTGAAGCAGAGGTCATGTCAACATTTAAGTATATGTTAGATAGGTGGTTGAAGGAAAGCAGAATAAAAGATATGGGAACAGGGCGAGCACATGGGATTAGGACAACTGCTCATGTGGAGACTAAACACCAATATGGAATAGTTACGCTGAAGGGTCTGTTTCTGTGTTGTAATTTATATGTAATTCTATGAATCATTAAGCTTATTTGTTCAGACAGGAGAACAGTTAAGATTAATTGCACTTATTTCCATCAATAGAACTTGATTTTATGTAATAATATGCTGGGCCCGGAATTTACGATGGGTAATAATGGTGAACTAACAGCGTTGTTACCTCTCTGATACTGACCACAACTTCAGGGTCTAGCGTATGCGCATCTAAATGCAGAAATCCTGAAGTTGCAGTCAGTTATTCACTGCTCCGACACTGGCTGTGCTGTGACGCCATCTTCCCATAGCCAGCAATCAGTGTAATCAGAGAAACTGATGAAAATTTGGGCTTTTCTCTGGTAATATCGCTATTAAATACCCAATTAAATGTTAAGCCTTGTTTGAATAGATGTAACTGGGGTTTTAACATCGTATTGACTGGTAAACAAACATAATTGCCCTGAAAATTATATTTTAACTTTTTTTAAAGTTTGTTCATGATGTTTCAGGTTCTACCATGTGAGAGTCCCAATCTTTCTTTTGCTCTCTTAACATTTTTTAAAAGTCCGGATAAAAACATCTCCTCATTTCCTGGTTTCCTGTCTGTGAGAATTCTGCAATGTGATTGGTTGCTTAGACATCTTGTTGATGTCACAGCAGCATCGCACTAGGGATTCCTATCAAAGAGTGCTGCAATCAATTGAACGTCGAAAAAGGCAAACTTCTTGCTACAGGGATCGGGATATCAAGATCTCTGTGGGCAGCTTTCTTCGGGACTTTGCCACTGACTGCAAATTATGGGCCAAAAACATAAAGGGGGAAAAATTTGGTTGGTTAGCACCTCCAGAGGGACGCTAATGGGACGCTAGCAAATTAGCAGCCGAGCGCGGTGATTTTAGCGCCACTTGCAAAATTAACCTGCCGTTTTGTGGTGGCGCTAAACACTAGCGCCACGATCTCCTGTGCCCGCAGATCGTGATGTCATGTAAACATGCAACACCCCAGTAAACATGGAAACATAGGAGATAGGAGCAGGAGTAGGCCATTCGGCCCCTCGAGCCATCTCCGCCATTTAATGAGATCATGGCTGATCATCCAAATTCAGTACCCTGTCCGTGCTTTCTCCCCATATCCCTTGGTCCCTTTAGCCTTAAGAAATATATCTAACTCTTTCTTGAATATATTTAATGAATTGGCCTCAACTGCCTTCTGTGGTAGAGAATTCCACAGGTTCACCACTCTCAGGGTGAAGAAATTCCTCCTCAACTCAGTCCTAAATGGCTTACCCCTTATCCTTAGACAGTGACCCTTGGTTCTGGACTCCCCCGCCATCGGGAACATGCTTCCTGCATCTAGTCTGTCTAGTCCTGTTAGAATTTTATAAGTTTCAATGAGATCCCCTCTCATTCTTCTAAACTCCAGTGAGTATAAGCCCAATCGACCCAATCTCTCCTCATACGTCACTCCTGCCATCCCAGGTATCAGTCTGGTGAATCTTCGCTGCACTCTCTCCATGGCAAGCACATCTTTCCTCAGATAAGGTGACCAAAACTGCACACAATACTCAAGGTGTGGTCTCACCAAGGCCCTGCACAACTGCAGCAAGACATCCTTGCTCCTGTACTCGAATCCTCTTGCTATGAAGGCCAACATACCATTTGCTTTCTTAACTGCCTGCTGCACCTGCATGCTTTCATTCAGCGACTCGTGCACAAGGACACCCAGGTCTCGTTGCACTTCCCCTTTTCCCAATCTATTGCCGTTCAGATAATAATCTGTCTTCATGTATTTGCCACCGAAGTAAATAACCTCGCATTTATCCACATAATACTGCATTTGCCATGCATCTGCCCAATCATCCAACCTGTCCAAATCATCTTCCAACATTCGATGGAATCCGGAATAGTACCCATGGATTGGAGGGTAGCTAATGTTACCCCACTATTCAAAAAAGGTAGTAGAGAGAAAACGGGGAATTATAGACTGGTAAGCCTGACATCAGTAGTGGGGAAAATGCTACAGTCCATTATAAAAGATGTAATAGCAGAGCGCTTGGAAAACAGTGACAGGATTGGACAAAGTCAACATGGATTTACAAAAGGTAAATCGTGCTTGACTAATCTACCGGAATTTTTTGAGGATGTAACTGGTAAAATAGATAAGGGAGAACCAGTGGATGTGGTGTATTTGGACTTTCAAAAGGCTTTCGATAAGGTCCCGCATAAGAGATTAGCGTGTAAATTTAAGGCACATGGGATTGGGGGCAAGGTATTGACTTGGATAGAGAACTGGTTGGCAGACAGAGAGCAAAGAGTTGGAATAAACGGGTCTTTTTCCGAGTGGGAGGCAGTGACTAGTGGGGTACTGCAGGGATTGGTCCTTGGACCCCAGCTATTCACAATATATATTAATGATCTAGACAAGGGAACTAGATGTAATATCTCCAAGGTTGCAGACGACACAAAGCTGGGTGGGCGTGTGTGCTGTGAGGAGGATGCTGAGAAACTCCAGGATGATTTGGACAGGTTGGGTGATTGGGCAGAAGCATGGCAGATGCAATATAATGTTGATAAATGTGAGGTTATCCACTTTGGTTTCAAAAACAGGAAGGCAGATTATTATCTGAATGGCAATAGATTGGGAGAAGGGGAAGTGCAACGAGACCTGGGTGTCCTTGTGCACCAGTCGCTGAAGGTAAGCATGCAGGTGCAGCAGGCGGTTACGAAGGCAAATGGTATGTTGGCCTTCGTAGCGAGAGGGTTTGAGTACAGGAACAAGGATGTCTTGCTGCAGTTGTACAGGGCCTTGGTGAGACCACATCTTGAGTATTGTGTGCAGTTTTGGTCGCCTTATCTGAGGAAGGATGTTCTTGCCATGGAAGGAGTTCAGCGAAGATTTACCAGGCTGATAGCTGGGATGGCAGGAATGACATATGAGGAGAGATTGGGTCGATTAGGCTTATACTCACTCGAGTTTAGAAGAATGAGAGGGGATCTCATTGAAACTTATAAAATTCTGACAGGACTGGACAGACTAGATGCAGGAAGGATGTTCCCGATGGTCGGGGAGTCCAGAACCAGGGGTCACAGTCTAAGGATAAGGGGTAAGCCATTTAGGACAGAAATGGGGAGGAATTTCTTCACCCAGAGAGTGGTGAACCTGTGGAATTCTCTACCACAGAAGGCAGTAGAGGCCAATTCATTAAATATATTCAAGAAGGAGTTGGATATATTTCTTAAGGCTAAAGCGATCAAGGGATATGGGGAGAAAGCAGGGACAGTGTACTGAATTTGGATGATCAGCCATGATCGCATTGAATGGCGGAGCAGGCTCGAGGGGCCGAATGGCCTACTCCTGCTCCTATCTTCTATGTTTCTATCTTTCTACACTGGAATTTCTCTGCATCCTCCTCACAGCACACATGCCCACCCAACTTTGTGTCATCTGCAAACTTGGAGATATTACATCTAGTTCCCTCATCTAAATTATTTATATACTAGCAGGGGGTGCCCGGCATTGCCAGGGCAATTTTGGGCTGCGCGGTCTCCCTGCCCCTGTATGTCCCCTCTCTCTGTCCCTCCCTCTCCCCCTTTCCTCTCCTCTCGCTCCCTCCCGTCCCTCCCCCTCTCTCTGTCCCTCCCTCCCCTCTCCCTGCCTAGCGCCTGAGGCCCGGTGCCGTTGTGAGAGCGGCTGTGCGGGGCCTAGCGGTTGAGGGCAGGCTGGGATCTCGGGCCAAGACGGACCGGAGCTGAGCTCCCCAGGGGATCGCGCGGTTGACGGCCGGCAGCTGCCGCTGAGCTCCCCCGCGGGTGGCGCGGTTGACGGCCAGCAGCTGCAGCTCGCCCGCCCATTGCCTGTCTCGGGCCTAGTGCTTGAGGCCCGGCCGGGCTCTGGGGGCGAGACAGACCCGAGCTGAGCTCCCCCGCGGGTGGCGCGGTTGACGGTCGGCCGCTGCCGATGACTCGCCCGCTGCGTGGAAACTCACCTGCCGCTCACGGTGTCGCAATGTGGGGGTCTGTTTGGCTGGTGCTGTCCCTGTGGGGATGAAAAAAATGGCGGCGAAGTTTAGGGAGACTGGAGGATTAGGTCCCGCCCGTGACGCACCGATTGGTCAACCATCAGGTGACTGAACTGTAGGATTGGTCAAGCAGCACGTCAGTCAACGCTAATGAGAGGTAGGATTGGTCAACTGCTAATGAGTGGATTTTTGAGGATTTTTGAACGATTTTTGTATAGTGTCGGAAGAATTTTTGTCTGACCAAAAAGTAAATTCGCCTACGAGAGTCCCCTAATGATAAGCTTTCTTTTGATATAATCCTAGCACCGATCCCTGCGGTACCCCACTAGTCACTGCCTGCCACTTGGAAAAAGATCCTTTTATTCCAACTCTTTGCTTCCTGTCTGCCAACCAGTTCTCTATCCAAGACAGTACCTTACCCTCAATCCCGTGTGCTTTAACTTTGCATGCTAATCTCTTATGCGGGACCTTATCGAAAGCCTTCTGAAAGCCCAAATGCACCACATCCACTGGTTCTCCCTTATCTATTCTATCAGTTACATCCTCAATAAATTCCAGTAGATTAGTCAAGCATGATTTACCTTTTGTAAATCCATGTTGACTTTGTCCGATACTGTCACTGTTTGCCAAGTGCTCTGCTATTACATCTTTAATAATGGACTCTTGCATTTTCCCCACTACCGATGTCAGACTTACCGTTCGGTAATTCCCCGCTTTCTCTCTACCACCTTTTTTAAGTAGTGGGGTTACATTAGCTATCCTCCAATCCATGGGAACTGTTCCAGAGTCTATAGAATTTTGGAAGATGACCAGCAATTCATCTACTCTTTCTAGGGCCACTTCCTTAAGTACCCTAGGATGTAGATTATCAGGCCCTGGGGATTTATCGGCCTTCAATCCCGTCAATTTTCCTAACACCATTTACCTACAAATACTGATTTCATTCAGTTCCTCCTCTCATTAGACCCTATGTTCCCCGACATCTCTGGGAGGTTATTTGTGTCCTCCTTTGTGAAGGCTGAGCCAAAGTATGTATTTAATTGGCCTGCGACTTCTTTGTTCCCCATTATAAATTCCCCTGATTCTGACTGCAAGGGACCTACGCTTGACTTCACAAATCTTTTTCTCTTCACATATCTCTGGAAGCTTTTACAGTCAGTTTTTATGTTCTCTGCAAGCTTACTCTCATAATCTATTTTCCCCCTCTTAATTAATACCTTTGTCTTCCTTTGCTGAATCCTAAACTGCTCCAAATTCTCAGGTTTGCTGCGGCGTTGAGTTTAAGAGGTGGTGAGGCTTGTGAGGCCCCACAGCGGCGGCAGCGGACCTGACTGGAGCGAGGCAGCGGCGGTGAGTTTAAGAGGCGGCGAGGCTCGAGAGGCCCCACAGCGGTGGCGTAACTGAGTGGAGCGAGGCAGCGGCGGTGAGTTTAAGAGGCGGCGAGGCTCGAGAGGCCCCACAGTGGTGGCGGCAGCGGACCTGACTGGAGCGAGGCAGCGGCGGTGAGTTTAAGAGGCGGCGAGGCTCGAGAGGCCCCACAGCGGCGGTGGCGGCGGACCTAACTGGAGCGAGGCAGTGGCAGTGAGTTTAAGAGGTGGCGAGGCTCGAGAGGCTTACCAATCTCCGAGCTCAGAGGGAGGGAGAGAGAGAAGTAAAAAGTAATCGAATTGTGACAACATCAGAAAGCAGGTAAGTGATTGGTTGGTGAGTATTTCTCTCTTTTTCCAAACATAAACTCTGTGGTTTATAGTTTCTACGCTCTCCGTGGTGTAGCGGGGACTGTTGGTAAACCAGGGCCCTTAAGTATATCATTTAACTGTAGTGTAATTGGTGGGATTGATTTGATTTAATTTAATTTGCATTAATTGAAGGGTAAGTCATGGCAGGAGAGCTCGGCCCCATGGTATGCTCCTCCTGCACTAAGTGGGAACTCAGGGACACTTCCTGTGTCCCTGACGACCATGTGTGCAGGAAGTGTATCCAGCTGCAGCTACTGGCAGACCACATTGCAGCGCTGGAGCTGCGATTGGATACATACTGGACCATTCGCGATGCTGAGGACATCGTGGATATCACGTTTAATCAGTTGGTCACACTGCAGGTAAAGGTTGCACGGGCAGAAAGGGAATGGGTGACCACCAGGCAGAGTAGTAGGCGCAGGCAGGTAGTGCAGGGGTCTCTTGTGGTCATCCCCCTCTCAAACAGATATACCACTTTGCATATTGTTGAGGGGGATGGCTTATCAGGGGAAAGCAGCAACAGCCAACTTCCTGGCACCAGGGATGGTTCTGCTGCACAGGACGGGAGGAAAAAGAGGGGTAGAGCTATAGTAATAGGGGATTCTATTGTAAGGGGAATAGATAGGTATTTCTGCGGCCGCAAACGAGACTCCAGGATGGTGTGTTGCCTCCCTGGTGCAAGGGTCAAGGATGTCTCAGAGCGGCTGCAGAACATTTTCGAAGGGGAGGGTGAACAGCCAGTTATCATGGTGCATATAGGTACCAACGATATAGGTAAAAAACAGGATGAGGTCTTAAAAGCTGAATATAGGGAGTTAGGAGGTAAATTAAAAAATAAGACCTCAAAGGTAGTACTCTCAGGATTGCTACCAGTGCCACGTGCTAGTCACAGTAGAAATAGAAGGATATTTCAGATGAATACGTGGCTAGAGGAATGGTGCAAGGGGGAGGGATTCAAATTCCTGGGACATTGGAACCGGTTCTGGGGGAGGTGGGACCAGTACAAACCGGACGGTTTACACCTGGGCAGGGCCGGGACCGATGTCCTAGGGGGAGTGTTTGCTAGTGCTCTGGGGGAGGGTTTAAACTAAAATGGCAGGGGGTTGGGAACCTGAGCAGGGAGACAGAGGAAAGGGAAACAAGGATAAAAGCAAAAGACAGGAAGGAGAAGAACAAAAGTGGCAGTCAGAGAAATCAAGGGTTTAAATCATACATGGCCACAGTAAATAATAATTCTAAAAGGCCTAAGAGTGTTAAAAAAACAAGCCTGAAGGCTTTGTGTCTTAATGCGAGGAGCATTCGTAATAAGGTGGATGAATTAGCTGCGCAAATAGAGGTAAACGAATATGATATGATTGGGATTACAGAAACATGGCTCCAGGGTGACCAAGGCTGGGAACTCAACATCCAGGGGTATTCAATATTCAGGAAAGATAGGCAAAAAGGAAAAGAAGGTGGGGTAGCATTGCTGGTTAAAGAGGGGATTAACACAACTGTAAGGAATGATATTAGCTCTGATGATGTGGAATCTGCATGGGTAGAACTGAGAAATAACAAGGGGGAGTGGTATATAGACCTCCAAACAGTAATGCGGAGGTTGGGGATGGCATTAAAAGGGAAATTAGAGAAGCGTGCAATAAAGGCACAGCAGTTATCATGAGTGACTTTAATCTACATATAGATTGGGCTAACCAAATTAGTAACAATGCTGTGGAGGAGGAATTCCTGGAGTGTATACGGGATGGTTTCCTGGACCACTATGTCGAGGAACCAACTAGAGCTCAGGCCATCTTAGACTGGGTAATATGTAATGAGAAAGGATTCATTAGCAATCTTGTTGTGCGAGGCCCCTTGGGTCGGAGCGAACATAATATGATAGAATTCTTCATTAAGATGGAGAGTGAAGTAGTTGACTCAGAGACTCGGGTGCTGAATTTAAATAAAGGAAGCTACGATGGTATGAGGCGTGAGTTGGGTAGGATTGATTGGGGAATGGCACTTAAAGGGTTGACAGTGGATACGCAATGGCAAACATTCAAAGATCACATGGATGAACTATAGAATTTGTTCATCCCAGTTTGGCATAACAATAAAACAAAAAAGGTGATTCAACCATGGCTAACAAGGGAAATTAGGGATAGCATAAGATCCAAGGAGAGAACATATAATTTGGCCGAAAAAACCAGTAAACCTAAGGATTGGGAGCAGTTTAGGATTCAACAAAGGAGGGGAAAAATAGAGTATGAGAGTAAGCTTGCAGAGAACATACAAATTGACTGTAAAAGCTGTTATAGATATGTGAAGAGAAAAAGATTTGTGAAGTCAAGCGTAGGTCCCTTGCAGTCAGAATCAGGGGAATTTATAATGGGGAACAAAGAAATGGCTGACCAATTAAATACTTATTTTGGTTTTGTCTTCACAAAGGAGGACACAAATAACCTCCCAGAGATGTCGGGGAACATAGGGTCTAATGAAAGGGAGGAATTGAAAGAAATCAGTATTTGTAAGGAAATGGTGTTCAGGAAATTGACAGGATTGAAGGCCGATAAATCCCCAGGGCCTGATAATCTACATCCTAGGGTACTTAAGGATGTGGCCCTAGAAATAGTTGATGCATTGCTGATCATCTTCCAAAATTTGATAGACTCTGGAACAGTTCCCATGGATTGGTGGATAGCTAATGATAGCCCACTATTCATAAAAGGTGGTAGAGAGAAAACGAGGAATTACAGAACGGTAAGCCTGACATCGGTAGTGGGGAAAATGCTAGAGTTCATTATAAAAGATGTAATAGCAGAGCACTTGGAAAACAGTGACAGGATCGGACAAAGTCAACATGGATTTACAAAAGGTAAATCATGCTTGACTAATCTACTGGAATTATTTGAGGATGTAACTGGTAAAATATATAAGGGAGAACCAGTGGATGTGGTGTATTTGGACTTTCAAAAGGCTTTCAATAAGGTCCCGCATAAGAGATTAGCGTGTAAAGTTAAGGCACATGGGATTGGAGGCAATGTATTGACTTGGATAGGGAACTGGTTGGCATACAGAAAGCAAAGAGTTGGAATAAATGGGTCTTTTTCCGAGTGGCAGGCAGTGACTAGTGGGGTACCACAGGGATCGGTCCTTGCCCCAGCTATTCACAATATATTTTAATGATCTAGACGAGGGAACTAGATGTAATATCTCCAAGTTTGCAGACGACACAAAGCTGGGTGGGCGTGTGTGCTGTGAGGAGGATGCCAAAAAACTCCAGTATGATTTGGACAGGTTGGGTGATTGGGCAGAAGCATGGCAGATGCAATATAACGTGGATAAATGCGAGGTTATCCACTTTGCTGTCAAAAACAGGAAAGCAGATTATTATCTGAATGGCAATAGATTGGGAGAAGGGGAAGTGCAACGAGACCTGGGTGTCCTTGTGCACCAGTCGCTGAAGGTAAGCATACAGGTGCAGCAGGCGGTTAAGAAGGCAAATGGTATGTTGGCCTTCGTAGTGAGAGGGTTCAAGTACAGGAACAAGGATGTCTTGCTGCAGTTGTACAGGGCCTTGGTGAGACCACATCTTGAGTATTGTGTGCAGTTTTGTTCGCCTTATCTGAGGAAGGATGTTCTTGCCATGGAGGGTGTGCAGCAAAGATTCACCAGGCTGATACCTGGGATGGCAGGAATGATGTATGAGGAGAGATTGGGTCGATTGGGCTTATACTCACTGGAGTTTAGAAGAATGAGAGGGGATCTCATTGAAACTTATAAAATTCTAACAGGACTAGACAGACTAGATGCGGGAAGGATGTTCCCGATGGTCGGGGAGTCCAGAACCAGAGGTCACAGTCTAAGGATAAGGGGTAAGCCATTTAGGGCAGAGATGAGGGGGAATTTCTTCACCCAGAGAGTGGTGAACCTGTGGAATTCTCTACCACAGAAGGCAATAGAGGCCCGTTCATTAAATATATTCAAGAAGGAGTTAGATATATTTCTTAAGGCTAAAGGGATCAAGGGATATGGGGAGAAGGCAGGAATAGGGTACTGAATTTGGATGATCAGCCATGATCTCATTGAATGGCGGAGCAAGCTCGAGGGGCCGAATGGCCTACTCCTGCTCTTATCTTCTATGTTTCTATGTTTCTATATTTTCCTGGCCAAATTATATGTCCTCTCCTTGGATCTTATGCTGTCCCTAATTTCCCTTGTTAGCCACAGTTGAGTCACCTTTTTTGATTTATTTTTATGCCAAACAGGGATGAACAAATTCTGTAGTTCATCCATGCGATCTTTAAATGTTTGCCATTGCCTATCCACTGTCAACCCTTTAAGTAACATTCCCCAATCCATCCTAGCCAACTTGTGCCTCATACCATCGTAGTTTCATTTATTTAAATTCAGGACCCTAGTGTCTGAGTCAATTACTTCACTCTCCATTTTAATGAAGAATTCTGTCATATTATTTTCGCTCCTCTCCAAGAGGCCTCGCACAACCAATTGCTAGTTAATCCTTTCTCATTGCATAATACCCAGTCTAAGATGGCCTGATCTCTAGTTGGTTCCTCGACATATTGGTCCAGGAAACCATCCCGTATATACTCTAGGAATTCCTCCTCCACAGTATTGTTACTAATTTGGTTAGCCCAATCTATATGTAGATTAAAGTCAACCATGATAACTGCTGTGCCCTTATTGCACGCTTCTCTAATTTCTCATTTAATGCCATCCCCAAACTCAGCATTACTGTTTGGGGGTCTGTATACAACTCCCACTAAAGTTTTCTGCCCCATGGTATTTCTCAGCTCTGCCCATACAGATTCCACATCATCAGAGCCTTCCTTACTATTGTGTTAATATCCTCTTTAACCAGCAATGCTACCCCACCTCCTTTTCCTTTTTTCCTTTCCTTCCTGAATATTGAATACTCCTGGATGTTGAATTCCCAGACGTGGTCATCCTGGAGCCATGTCTCCGTAATCCCAATTATATCATATCCCTTTACATCTATTTGCACAGCTAATTCATCCACCTTATTACGACTGCTCCTCGCATTAAGACACAAAGGGGGAAAAATTCGGTATCGCCCAATATAGGGCGCCATTACTGGCAGTGCGCAAAGTTTAGAGCCTGGTGCTAATTATCGCCTCCAACAGCAAACTTGGCTTTTATCACCCCTGGAGGTGGTTGGAGCGCTAAATCAGGCGCTACACAACTCTCTTAAGGCGATAAGGCCGAGTAGCGGGGCGCTACCTCAGAGGGCGGGCGCAGCGCAGGTGCTGTCAGTTAGCCGGTCAGTTGTTAAAGGGGAGGGTCCATCTTGCTCTGCAGCCACACCCTGCTCACTGGAGCATTGAATCTCGGCCTGGGCAGAACTGTGGCTAAATCTGGCAGCCAGACACTATGGAAAGTGCCAGGGAGCGAGCACAGCGCTTCTGCGAGCGGGCTTTGGAGGCTCTGGTTCGCGGGGTGGAGCGCAGAAGATCCATTCTGTACCCAGAGAGTGGCAGGAGGCCTTTGCCACGCGAGTACAGAAGAGTGTGGAGGGAGGTGGCTCAGAGAGTCTGCTCAAGCAGCATGGTGCCTAGGACCCATGTGCAATGTAGGAAAAAGTTCAACAACCTCACTCGGGTCGTCAGGGTGAGTGCCTTTTTTTCAAAACCTCTTCATCCCTCCATCTCAACCTCACTTTATAGCCAGAGGGTCTTGAACATCCCAATGCCCAACACTCATCCAACACCTATGGCTCTTTCATCAAACACACACGCAGATTCCACACTTTGCATACAGGAAGAGCTATTCAACTATGGGAGGCACATCAGGCAAGACCATGGCTGCATACAGTAAGGGCTATTCAACTATGGGAGGCATGTCAGGCAAGACCATGGCTGCATACAGTAAGGGCTATTCAACTATGGGAGGCACATCAGGCAAGGCCATGGCTGTATATTTACTCAGATGCCTTCCTTTTTCTTGCAGGCCAAGCTATCTCATAATAGGAGAGAGCAGCAATGGGCCGGTGGAGGGTGGCCTCAGCTTCAACCCCTCAGCGCTCTTGAGGAGCGTGTCCACAGGATTGTGGCAAGCTGGGTGATTGGTCCCGTCGCCACTGGAGACGCTGACCCTGTTCTGGGCAGCAATGGTAAGGTCATCACCTTTTTGTCCTCTCTCCTTCCACTTGTTCCTCACAACAGCAGCCTTTGACACTTTCAATCCAAATCACTAAA
This sequence comes from Somniosus microcephalus, assembly GCF_052327205.1. Taxonomy (NCBI): domain Eukaryota; kingdom Metazoa; phylum Chordata; class Chondrichthyes; order Squaliformes; family Somniosidae; genus Somniosus; species Somniosus microcephalus. The sequence continues at coordinate 162,642,631 of NC_140988.1, forward strand.
TCGCTGCACTCATGCCTCCCTTGCTGCCACCCTGTCCTCACGCTAAAGCCACTCTTGTACCTCCCTGCTTTCAGATGGTGATTCACCAGGTGAGGAGACAGGCCCTCAAGCTGCCAGTCAGAGTGAAGCTGAAGGCGAGGAGGAAGAGGAAGCCGGACCATCAGCGCCACCCTCTACCGAGGCAGCCCATGCCCATACTGGGGACACGCCTTCCCTGGAGGGAAGCAGGGGGGAATGGTCTGATGAGGGTGAAGCTCCAGGACCCAGCGGGCTGCAGCAATGCGATGGGGGTAGGGATGTTCAGGGGCAAGCTTCTCCCCGGAGGTAGAGTATGGCCTCGAGTCCTGCTGCACTGGACGCAGATGAGGAGCCGGTCCTCGCTGAAATGAGCGCCCAGGCGTAGCAAAGGCACACTGAGCTCATGGCTGTAGTGGCAAGGTTCCCCGAATCCATTGAATCACTGGCAAGTTGTGTGGCGCACTTCGCTGTAGCACAGGCGGCTGTCACGCAAATGCTAAGTGCTGCAATGCAGTCAGTGGCTGGTCTCATGCAGACGCAGATTGAGGCCACGCGAGCACTGACTGCTGCCACCCTCGCTGGATCGGGCAGATTTCCCCGGGGCTCTCACCGCGCCGCAGCAGGCCAGCAATCTGTGCTCCATTAGATTGGTCCGGATGCTGAAGTGATGCCCCGTGGGAGTGCTAGTGTGTTGGGCGAGCAGGGAGTTGCTGTCCTCTCTCAAGATGACAGCATTCCTGCAGCCACCACTGGCACTTCTCCACTGCAGTTGCCACCACCTGTAGGACAAACTGCTGCCGCCCATGCAGAGTTGGAGCAGTCAGCAGCCGGGCCCTCCAGGCCCAGAGCTGGTCCAGGCCGTCCCTCAAGGGCATCTGCAGTCTCAGTTTCTGACACTCAGCAGCCTTCCCCCAGCCTTGCTCCAGCCACTGGGGTCCCATTATGGAGGAGCTGCAGGGTGGGAAGGGAGGAATTTCGCAAGGGAAGCAGATCACACTCGAAGGGCAAAAAGTAGGAGGTGTGGCAAAATGTTTTTCATTGTTTTATTGAAGGCCGAGTTTCGTGATCAAATTTTTGTTACTATTTTGGACATTGGCTCCAGGTTGTGAGAGCCAGTTATGTGATTGACTGCTTTTTTTCGTGTTTCTTTCTATTACTTTGTCATGCGGAAATGAGACACACAGAGTTTGTGAAATAAAGAAGTGTCCGTATTCAAAATGTACATGTTTGGTCTTTGCACTCATTGTTGCCTTGACCGGCTTAGGGGTTGCGGGCTGCTTTCATTCAGGTTGTTTGAATGGCAGAAGCCATCCCTTCAGAGGGGGCCTAGAAGCGACTTGCTATGAGCCTTTGATGGACGGCCCTTCCACTTTGTGCCTCCCTCCCGCCTTGGTGCTGCTGATGATCATCCTCCTCATCTTCCTCCTCCTCCTCCTCCTCCTCCTCTGGTGGTGCTCTGTAGCGGGTGGCGTGTGCCCAGTCAGTTATGCCCCTGACTGCCTGTGAGCACTTCAAATCGCTCCCACACCCCTGGGTTCTCGACACCAGACTTAGGTACAGGCGGCGATACAGAAAAACGAGTAGACAAGTGGTTTGGATGTGAGAAAACCAAGATTTTATTAAAACAGAAGTAAAAATTACAAATACTGAGAAAAGTCACTATGTAGTTACAGGCTTATCAAAAGAATATATATACTCAAATGGGAATGGGGAACACACGGCACATCGAGGGAACAAAACACATTAATAAAATCCCTTAACCCTTATCCCACCTATAATACCTAACTAGATTAAGCTATGAGGGGCCAGGAATTCATGCTCACCAAGTCAAAATCTGCTGAGTTATAATGGTTGTGGGGTTTTGGGGTTCGCTCTTTGTGCTCTCTGGAGCTTGCCGTCATCACGTGGTCTCAGGGCGTGGCAAGGGCGTCGTCCCGGTAAAGTACCCCGAGATTAAAGTCTTTGCTTGGGTACTTTACCTCACAGGGATGATGGTTCTTCTTCTTCGGGTGCGGCTGAATGTTCCATGAAGATAGTTGTCGGTCGGCTGGATTGAAGGCCCGATTATTCGAAGCGTTCTTCAATCTTCTTCGAAATCATCTCGTCTTACCCAAATCATCTCGTCTCATTTCGTCTCGTCTCATCTCGTCTCGTCTCGTCTCGTCTCGTCAGGCCTGGCCTGGCTTGGCCTGGTCTGCCCGCGTTCGCCTGGTGCTGTGCCGGCGTCCCTCATGGATTTGGGGAAGCCACAGGCAGTGGCTAGGTGGCAAGCGCAGGAGGAAGAGAGAGCGAGCCAGCAAGCAAGCAAGCAACGTGGCTACCAATGGGCCTATAATTATACTCCCGTTGGAAACCCTTATCTGCGCGGCAAATCAGGTCAGTCTATTGTCCAACTTTTGGCGGGCTGTTTTAAATGATTATACCAATCTAAGTTAACTGGTTTTAGATGGCCGTTTATCGCACCTAATGGCCCTGATGTCCGGGTTGTATTGTCATTAATGCATTTTAATCGGCCTGTCCAGCCTTGGTGGCTCCCTTGAGCTGTTTCCAATTATTTATGTGGACAAACTAATGGCCTTACGCTTAGGCCTAACTGGGCTGATCTGTTTCGATCTGACGCAATGCATATTCAATGTTTGCCTAGCTGTCTGGCTTTTCAAACACAAAGTCCTTTTCACAGAAATGCATTTTAAGTTTCGATTTCCCAAAACTGCCTGTTTGTGCTACAGAGTCCAAGCTTTTAAAATCTTACAGGCTTTTGGTCACGAGGTGCGGATGCCATCTTTTGGGTACCCTTTTTAAATTGTCCATACAGGGTCTCTTTTATTAATAACCTTGGGGGAATGTGGGAATTTTGAGAACCTTACAGCTCCAATGTCTGGTGGCATTGGCTGGGTCCTGAGGATTGCACGATTATGCAGCATGCAGCACACAACAACGAAGTGGGAGACTCACTCAGGCGAGTACTGCAGGGCTCCTCCAGAATGGTCCAGACAGTGGAACTGTTGCTTGAGCATGCCGATTGTGTGCTCAATGATGTTCCTGGTAGCTTGATGGCTCTCGTTGTATCGTAGCTCAGCAGGGGTGCCGGGCGAACGGAGTGGTGTCATCGGCCAGGTGCACATAGGATATCCCTTGTCCCCGAGAAGCCAACCTCCTGGGTGATGCGGTGCCTGGAAAAGGTCTGCCACAGAAATCTGGTGCAGGATGAAGGCATCGTGGCTGCTGCCTGGAAAGTGGGCATTGACAGTGAGTATCAACTGTCTGTGGTCACAGTCCAACTGGACGTTTAAGGAATGGAAGCCCTTTCGGTTACGGAAATCCTCGGCATTCTCTTGCGGCACCCGCAAAGCCACATGCATGCAGTCAATGGCACCCTGCCCCATGGGGAAGCCCGCTATCATCGCAAAGCCCGTTGCACATTCTTGCTGCTTGGCCGGGGTCATGTGGAAAGAGATGTACTCTTGTCTCCTTTTAAAGAGGGCATTTGTTGCCTGATGGATGCAGCAATGCACCGCGAACTGGGAGATATTGGCGATGTCCCCAGTAGCTGATTGAAATGAGCCGGTGGCATAAAACTTGAGAGCCACTGTTATCTTCACTGCCATTGACAGAGACGTCCTGCTCCTCAGTTGAGGCTGCAGATCTGGTTGAAGCAGATGGCAGAGCTCAGTGACCACCTCCTTGCTGAATCGCAGCCTTCGCAAACACTGCTTCTCAGACATATTAATGTAGGAGAACTGTTGCCGAAAAACCCTGGGAGGGTAAGGTCTCCTGTACCGAGGCCTGTTGGCCCTCCTCCGTCGAGCCATGATTGCCACTCTCTCTCTGCGTCTCTGTGCCCTCCGAATGTGATGGAGAAGGACGACGTTCCCATCCAATGCAGCCCCCATAGTATCTGGGCAATCAAAGTTATGAAGGTCAAAAAGCAAAGTACCTCTAAAGTTATGGTCAGAAGCCAAAACTACCTCAGACAGCATTGCCTCAATGCAGAAGTCTCTCTTTCTCTCTATGTCTCTCTCCAAATCTCTCTCTCTCTCTCAGAATGAGTGGTGCAAAAATGGCTACCACACAACAGCCAGGAAGAGGCCCCCTTTAAATAGTGCCCCCCCGCAGCCCCACAGCGACTGGGATGCGTTCCAGTCAACCTGTCGTTGGTAGCGCCAGGCGGAAAGGAGGGGGGCACCACTGAATTTCCACTCTGGGGCGCCCCAAGGGCGTTGCACTCTCGAATGACGTCAAGATCTGCGTGTGCAGGAGATCAGGCGGTATTGTTTAGCGCCGCCGCAAAATGTCCGGTTAATTTCGCGAGAGGCGCAGATATCACCGCCACCAGGCGCTAGTTGGTTTGCGCCCCACTTAGCGCCCTCTTAAGGCGCTAACGGGTGGCGCTACCAACTGAATTTTTCCCCGAAAGCCTTCAGGCTTGATTTTTTTAAACTCTTAGGGGGAGAAATTCAGTTGGTTGCGCCACCCATTAGAGCCTTAAGAGGGCGATAAGTGGGGTGCGAGGTGGCTAGCGCCCGGGCGCGGCGAGACCTGTGCCTCTTGCGAAATTGAGCGGACATTTAGTGGCGGCGCTAAACCGCAACGCCCGCTCAGCTGCGCGCGCAGATCCTGACGTCATTTCATGGTGCAACGCCCTTGGGGCGCCCCGAACCGGAAATTCAGTGGCGCCCCCCTCCTTTCCGCCTGTCGCTCCCAGCGACTGGTTGACTGGAACGGTTCCCAGTCGCTGTGGGGCTGGGGGGGCGCTATTTAAAGGGGGCTCTTCCTGGCTTCTTTGTGGTAGCCATTTCTTGACCATTCCTTCTGTGAGAGAGAGAGAGATTTGCAGAGAGACAAAGGGAGAGAGCTTTCTGCATTGAGTCAGCGCTCGCAGAGGTACTTTTGGCTTCTGACCAGAACTTTGTAGTTGGTTTGCTTTTTCACTGGCATAACCTTGAGTGGCCACATACTATGGGGGCTGCAATGGGTGGGAACGTTGGGCTTCTCCATTACATTGAGAGGGCACAGAGACGCCGAGAGAGAGTGCCAGCCATGGCCAGACGGAGGAGGGCCAACAGGCGTCGGCACACGAGACCTTACCGTCCCAGGGTTTTCCGCCAACAGTACTCATACCTCAACATGCCTGAGGAGCAGTGTTTTCGGAGGCTGCGATTCAGCAGGGAGTTGGTCACTGAGCTCTGCCACCTGCTTCAGCCAGATCTGCAGCCTCAACTGAGGAGCAGGACATCTCTGTCGGTGGCAGTGAAGGTCACAGTGGCTCTCAACTTCTATGCCACCGGCTCCTTTCAATCCGCTACTGGGGACATTGCCAATATCTCCCAGTTCGCGGTGCATTGCTGCATCCGTCAAGTCATGAATGCCCTCTTTAAAAGGAGACGTCAGTACATTTCCTTCCCCATGACCCTGGGCAAGCAGCAAGAGCGCGCAATGGGATTTGCAAGAATAGCGGGCTTCCCCATGGTCCAGGGCGCCATTGACTGCACGCATGTGGCTTTGCGGGCACCACAAGAGAATGCCGAGGATTACCGCAACCGGAAGGGGTTCCATTCGTAGAACATCCAGTTGGTCTGTGACCACAGGCAGCTGATAGTCGCTGTCAATGCCCGCTTTCCAGGTAGCAGCCACGATGCCTTCATCCTGCGCCAGACTTCTGTGGCAGACCTTTTCGAGGCCCCGGCTCACCCAGGAGGCTGGCTTCTCAATAAGGGCTATCCTCTGTGCACCAGGCTGATGACTCCACTCCATTCGCCCAGCACCCCTGCTGAAGAATGTTACAATGAGAGCCATCAAGCGACCAGGAACATCATTGAGCACACAATCGGAGTGCTCAAGCAACGGTTCCGCAGTCTGAACCATTCCAGAGGAGCCCTTCAGTCTGAGCGAGTCTCCCACTTCGTTGTTGTGTGCTGCATGCTGCATAACCTGGCAATCCTCAGGACTCAGCCACTGCCACCAGACATTGGAGCACCAGCAGAGGAGGAGGAGGAGGAGGAGGAGGAGCAGCAGCACCAAGACGGGAGGGAGGCACAAAGTGCAAGGGCCGTCCATCAGCGGCTTATAGCAAGTCGGTTCTAGGCCCCCTCTGAGGGAATGGCTTCTGCCATTCAAAGAACATGAATGGAACCGTGCCGCAACCCCTAAGCCGGTCAAGGCAACAAATACTTCAAAGGGCAAACATGCACATTCTGAATAAAGTCACTTCTTTATTTAACAAACTGTGTGCCCTTCCCGCACGACAAATTAATACAGAGAAACTCCCAGAAAAGCAGTCAGTCACATAACTGGCTCTTACAACCTGGAGACAATGAACAAAACAGTAACTAAAAAATGACCACGATCCTCAGCCTTCAATAAAACATTTAACAGCATTTTGCCACATCTCCTACTTTTTGCCCTTCGAGGGTGATCTGCTTCGCTTGCGAGATTCACCCCTTCCCACCCTGCAGCTCCTCCGCAATGGGACCCCAGTGGCTGCAGCAAGGCTGGGGGAAGGCTGCTGAGTGTCAGAAACTGAGACTGCCGATGTCCTTGAGGGACGGCCTGGACCAGCTCTGGGCCTGGAAGGCCTGGCTGCTGACTGCTCCAACTCTGCATGGGCGGCAGCAGTCTGTCCTACAGGTGGTGGCAGCTGCACTGGAGAAGTGACAGTGTTGGCAGCAGGAATGCTGTCATCCTGACAGAGGACAGCAACTCCCTGGTCGGACGACACACTGGCACTCCCACGGGGCAGCACTGCAGCATGCAGAGCAACCTGCTGAAGCACAGACTGCTGGCCTGCTGTGGCGCGGCGAGGGCCCCGGTGATTCGTGCCCAATCCAGCGAGGGTTGCAGCAGTCAGTGCTCATGTGGCCTCAATCTGCGTCTGCATGAGACCAGCCACTGACTGCATTGCAGCACTAAGCACTCGCTTGGCAGCCGCCTGTGCTGCGCCGAAGTCCTGGAGACTCCTTGCCTGTGCTGCGCCGACGTCCTGGACACTCCTTGCCTGTGCTGCGCCGAAGTCCTGGACACTCCTTGCCAGTGACTCAATGGATTCGGGCATCCTTGCCACTGCAGCCATGAGCTCAGTGTGCCTGTGCTCAGCCTGGGCGCTCATTTCAGCAAGGAGCCGCACCTCTTCTGCGCTCACTGTAGCAGGACTCGAGGGCAGACTCTCCCTCTGGGGAGAAGGCCACCGAGCTTCCCTACCCCCCCCGCGTTGCTGCAGCCCGCTGGGCCCCGGAGCTTCACCCTCCTCAGACCATTCCCCCTGCTCCCCTCCAGGGAAGGCGTGTCCCCATTATGGCCATGGGCTGCCTCGGCTGAGGGTGGCAGTGATGGTCCGGCTTCCTCCTCATCATCGCGTTCAGATTCACTCACAGTGGCAGCTTGAGGGCCCGCCTCCTCACCTGGCGAATCAGCATCTGAAAGCAGGGAGGTACAAGAGTGGCTTTAGCGTGAGGACAGGGTGGCAGCGAGGGAGGCATGAGTGCTGCAATGTACTGTATTGGTTCGATAGTGGCAAAGGATGCTGGTGTGAGGCACAAGTGGAAGGAGAGAGGTCAAAAAGGTGATGACCTTACCATTGCTGTCCAGAACGGGGTCGGCATCTCCAGTGGCGACGGGGCCAATCATCCGGCCTGCCATAATCCGCTGGACTCGCTGCTCCAGATCGGTGAGCGCTTGAAGGTGAGGCCGGCCTCCCCCGGTCCATTGCTGCTGCCTCCTGTTATGGGCCAGCTTGCCCTGCAAGAGAAAGGACGGGCTCTGAGTACAGTGTGAAGCCCTGAGCTTGCCTGCACTGCCTCCCATGGTGGAATAGCCTTTACAGTGTGAAGCCCTGATCTTGGCTGCACTGCCTCCCATGGTGGAATAGCCCTTACAGTGTGAAGCCCTGATCTTGGCTGCACTCCCATGGTGGAATAGCCCTTACAGTGTGAAGCCCTGATCTTGGCTGCACTGCCTCCCATGGTTGAATAGCCCTTACAGTGTGAAGCCCTGATCTTGGCTGTACTGCCTCCCATGGTCGATTAGCCCTTACAGTGTGTAAAGTGCTGAATGTGCGTGTGAATTTCATGAAAGGCCCATAGGTGTTGGATGAGGGCTGGGCATTGGGGCTTTCAGGACCCTTTGGCCATAAAGTGAGGTCGACATGCAGGGATGAAGAGGATTCTGAAAAGGGTACTCACCCTGACGACCCGAGTGAGGTCATTGAACTTCTTCCTGCATTGCACAGGGGTCCTAGTCACCATGCTGCTGGAGGTCACTCGGTGAGCCACCTCCCTCCAAGCTTTGTGATAGTCATTGGGCAGTGGCCTCCTGCCACTGTCCGGAAACAGGTTAGATCGCCTGTGCTCCACCGCGCCAACCAGAACCTGCAAGGCCCCCTCGCTGAACCGCTGCACTCGCTCCCTGGCCCTCTCCATGGTCCTAGGCATAAGAATGTGGCAGCAGGTCTGTCCAGGCCGAGAATCAGGGCTCCGATGTGCAGGGTGTGGCTGCAATCCAAGATCGAACCTCCCCTTTAAGAGCTGACCGGTGCCAGCGTGTCTGCGTTCAATTGCTAACTGGCCGCACCTGCGTTGTGCCCGCCCTCGGTGGTAGCGCCTCGCCTCTCAGGCTTAGCGCCTTAAGACAGTCGTGCAGCGCCTGTTTTAGCGCTCCAAGCACCTCCTGGGGCGAAGCAGGTCAATTTACCAGTAGGTGGCGATAATTTGCGCCGGGCGCAAAATTTCACGCCCAGTCGATACTTACGCCCCAAACGTGGCGATACTGAATTTCTCCCCATTAGTCCTTTTAGAATTATTATTTACTGTGGCCCTGTTCGATTTACACCCTTGATTTCTCTGCCTTCCACTTCTGCTTTTCTCCTTCCTGTCTTTTGTTTCTATCCTTGCTTCCCTTTCCTCTGTGTCCCTGCACATGTTCCCAACCCCCTGCCATTTTAGTTTAAACCGTCCCCAACAGCACTAGCAAACACTCCCCCGAGGACATCGGTCCCGGTCCTGCCCAGGTTCCAATGTCCCAGGAATTTGAATCCCTCCCCCTTGCACCATTCCTCTAGCCATGTATTCATCTGAAATATCCTTCTATTTCTACTCTGACTAGCACATGGCACTGGTAGCAATTCTGCGATTACTACCTTTGAGGTCCTATTTTTTAATTTACCTCCTAACTCCCTATTTTCAGCTTTTAGGACCTCATCCCATTTTTTACCTCTATTGTTGGTACCTATATGCACCACGACAACTAACTGTTCACCCTCCCCCTCCAGAATGCCCTGCAGCTGCTCCGAGACATCCTTGACCCTTGCACCAGGGAGGCAACATACCATCCTGGAGTCTCGTTTGCGGCCGCAGAAACACCTATCTATTCCCCTTACAATAGAATCCCCTATCACTGTAGCTCTCCCGCTTTTTTTCCTCCCGTCCTGTGCAGCAGGACCACCCATGGTGCCAGGAAGTTGGCTGCTGCTGCCTTCCCCCAATAAGCCATCCCCCTCAACAATATCCAAAGAGGTATATCTGTTTGAAAGGGGGATGGCTACATGGGACCCCTGCACTACCTGCCTGCGCCTATTACTCTGCCTGGTGATCACCCATTCCTTTCCTGCCTGTGCAGCCTTTACCTGCGGTGTGTCCAACTCCCTAAACGTGCTATCCACGATGTGCTCAGCATCACTAATGCTTCTTTGTGTATCCATAGCGCCCTGGACTGGAAATTGATTTGCACCCCCTGCCCTAGCGCCTGCCGCTAGGAATGACAGGTAAAGGGGCATGTTTTGAAGTCGGGAAGGAGGTGGGGGAGCATATTTAAAGGCGTCGCTGCCTGCTTTTTCTTGTCGACAAAATTTTTGGTATACGCAGGTTGAGAGGGAGAGAGACGTCTGGAGAGTTAACACTGTCCTAAGGAGTTTTGGTCCTCAGCACCACTTTTCAGGTTCACATTTAGAAGATTTTATGGGGGCTGTAGTAACTCAGGGCATCGTCCTCCAGCTTCACCTTCAGAGGCAGCAGAGGCACAGAGAGAGAGTGACAAACGTGTCCAGAGGGAGGAGGGCCAACAGGCCTCTGCACAGGTTCTTACGCTCCCAGGGTATTTTGGGAGCAATTCTCCTACATTGATTTGTCTGAGGAGCAGTGTTTCAGAAGGCTGCGCTTCAGCAAGGAGGTGGTCACTGAGCTCTGCCATCTTCTGCAACCAGATCTGCAGCCTCAGCTCAGGACCAGGCCATCTCTGTCAGTGGTGGCTGTGAATTTCTATGCCAGCAGCTCCTTCCAGGCTTCAACTGGGGACATAGTGAATATCTCCCAGTTCGCTGTCCATTGCTGCATCCGAGAGGTGACAAATGCTCTGTACAAAAGGAGAAGGCAGTGTTATGAATCTTATGATCCATGAAGAAAGACTCATGAAATAACACTGGACGGCCAGCTGGTGGCGCCGTCCAAGGAGTATAAATACTTGGGCGCGAGCCCAGCTTGCCCAGGACATTTTGTAAACAGGAACTAGTGAAAGATAACTAGACCTCCATGTTTTGAAACAAGTTGATTAAAGTCTTGCTTTATACTCAAACCAAGTGCGTAATGAGTTTTATTACGTCAATTTAATCAACTTGATATCGACTCCACGCTCTGGGTGATTTCGGGAACAGCCAGCTACGATTCAAACCGTAGAAGGGAACTCAGACAAAGTAATCTATCCATCATGGAGAAACTACACAGACCCGCCCGTCTCGACCTGGACCCGAATTCACTTACAGCCGCTAAGGTATGGAAACACTGGTATCGTACCTTCAGCAACTTCCTTGAGGAGTGTGGTGAGAATCTTCCTAATAAGTTACGAATGCTTGCTAATTATGTATCCCCTCATGTGTTTGACTATATCGAAGACTGTATAGACTATGACGCCGCTATCCAAATACTACAGCAACTATATGTCAAGTCCCCAAACAACATTTTTGCTTGGCATCTACTGGCCACAACTCGACAACAACTCGAGGAATCACTTGACGAATTCCTTCAGAAACTTCGCAGGCTCAGCAAGGATTGTAATCTTAAAGCTGTCACAACTGAGCAGTACCAGGAGGAGTTAATTCGTGATTCCTTTATTAATGGGACTGCGTCTCCCTTCATACGTCAGCGTCTGTTGGAGAATAAAACCCTCAAGTTACAGGCTGCCTATGACCAGGCATGTTCTCTGGACTTAGCAAAGAGGAATGCAGATACCTATCTTTCACCATGTGCACGGGCTGCTGCTATCACTTTTAGTAACTCCTTTGATAGGCCTCGGGCGGAAGCCCTCACGGATGATGACTCCAACCTGGCTGATGACAACCCTAACCTAGAAGCCTTCACTGATGATGACTCTGCCCTAGCGGCATCTTGGCAATCTGGAAGGAAGTGCTTCTTCTGTGGAGGTGCGTTCCATTATAGGAAATTTTGTCCTGCTCGTAACGCAACCTGCAATCATTGCAGCAAGAAAGGTCACTTTTCTAAGGTATGCCAGTCAAGAGCCTCTGTTAGTAAGAAAGGCCACTGTTCTAAGGTATACCAGCCGAGAGCTCCTGTTAGTTTTGCAGCTACTATCTATAAAACTGCTCCTCCCCCAAGAGCCACTACTAAGGTTACAGCTGCTATCTATGAAACTGCTCCTCCCCCAAGAACCACTACTAAGGTTACAGCTGTCAAGGGCAAAACTGCCCCTCCTCCCATCACAGCTGTTTTTCCCCAAAGTCTGTTCCATGCAGCCACGAAGGTTTCGGTAAATGGACATATTTTGAGCACACTAAACGACTCATGCAGCTCTGACAGCTTCATTAGTGAGCGGGCTGTCAGTAAGTTAAAACTGCGTATTTACCCCTCAGACAGAGAAATTGCAATGGCTCTGACAACACTGACCACCAATTCTTCCGCTTTTGTCTTGTCGACCTTATTCTCAATGGCCGCACTTATTTCTCCACCCGGCTCGGGGTGCTCAAGAACCTATGCAGTGATGTGCTCCTGGGACAGGATTTCCAGAAACAACACAAAAGATTCACTTTCGAGTTTGGAGGGTCAAAGCTGGAGCTTACTATTTCCAAAGTACCGGTTTGTGCGCTTTCGGCGGCTTCGCTCGACGAGCCCTCTTTGTTTGCCAAACTTTCCCCCCGATGTAAGGCCATAGTCGCTAAATCACGATGTTTCAGCCAAGATGATCGATCCTTTATCGAGGCAGAAATCTCTCGCATTCTAGCTGATGGTATCATTGAGCCATGTTCATCTTCCTGGCGGGCTCAAGTCGTCGTTATTAAAAATCCTCTGAAGCAACATAAGAAACGTATTTGCTTCGATTACTCGCAAACTATTAACCAGTATACCAACCTGGATGCCTACCCACTACCACAAATGGATGATATTGTCAATAACCTTGCCAGCTACAAGGTAATTTCAACTTTTGATTAAAAGAGCGCATATCATCAAGTACAGTTAAAGGACTCTGACAAAAAGTATACGGCCTTTGAGGCGAATGGTCGGCTTTATCAGTTTTGTTTGTCTTCCATTTGGGGTCACCAATGGGGTGGCCGTCTTTCAACGGGCAATGGATAGCCTAGTCAAACAAGAGAACTTAACGGACACTTTTCCATATCTAGATATCACCATTGCTGGTCATGACCAGAAGGAGCATGATGCCAATCCCCAGAAATTTTTTGACGTTCTCCGTCGTCGCAACTTAACCTTAAATGAGTCCAAATCTGTGAAATCAGTACCGTCAGTCAACATCCTTGGCTATTGGGTGGGCAACGGTGTCATCAAACCGGATCCGGAGCAACTTCGTCCACTTCAGGAGCTCCCTCCCCCTACGAATCTCGGCTCTCTTCGTTGGGCACTCGGCATGTTCGCCTATTATGCGAAGTGGATACCCCACTTCTCCGGCAAGATCCAGCCCCTGCTTCACGCGAAGTCATTTCCATTGGAGGCAATGGCTATTTCAGCATTCAACCTCCTCAAGCAACAACTGGAAAAAGCCACACTTCGTTCCATTGATGAAAATCTTTCTTTCGTGGTCGAGTGCGATGCATCGGATGTGGCGATCTCTGCTACCTTGAATCAAGGTGTCGACCCGTTGCATTTCTGTCCAGAACTTTGCAGGGTAGCGAGCTCCATTACCCTCCTGTCGAGAAGGAGGCTACAGCCATCATCGAAGCTGTACGTAAATGGAGTCATTTTCTCGCTCATCGCCATTTCACACTTATAACCGATCAGCGCTCCGTGGCCTTTATGCTGGATAACCGGAAACGCACTAAGATCAAGAATAACAAAATACAACTCTGGAGGATGGAATTGGCTGCCTTTGGATACACCATACATTATCGACCCGGCAAAGAGAATGTGGCGCCGGATACCCTCACGCAGGCATTCTGCTCTTCTATGTCAACTTCGACTCTTGCGGATCTTCATGCTGACTTATGCCATCTTGGTGTTACCCGTATGTGAGATCTAAAAATCTCCCATTTTCTACGTAAGATGTGAAAAGAACATGCTCCTCCTGTAGAATTTGTGCGGAATTAAAACCGCAATTCTTCCGTCCATCGGATGGCTCGATCATACACGCTATGCAGCCTATGCAGCGACTCAGCATTGACTTTAAAGGGCCATTGCCTTCCTCAACACGAAACACCTACTTACTTACTATCTTGGCCAAATATTCACGCTTTCCCTGTCCCAATATGCTTACTTCCACAGTGATCAAATGCCTCGATCAGGTCTTTTCCCTTTGTGGTACGGCCAATTTCATCCACTCTGATCGGGGTCCCTCCTTCATGTCAAGCGAACTCAAAAGTTATCTTTCCCAACGGGGAATCACCACAAGTAAAACGACACCATACCATCCCATTGCTAACGGACAGGTTGAGAGATACAACGCAATCATTTGGAACGCTGTTCATCTTGCACTGAGGTCACGCAACCTACCAGACCAGCAGTGGGAAACTATGCTCCTTGACGTGTTGCATTCCATCAGGTCTCTTCTTTCTACGTCCACCAATGTCACGCCTCATGAGCGATTCTTCAGGTTCCAGCGTCGCTCCACTCATGGGACGTCCCTACCATCAAGTTTGGCAGCTCCCGGCCCCGTGCAGCTCCGAAGATTCGTCCGATCTTCCAATAACCGATTCCCTCGTCAACGAGGTGGAACTCACGGATGTTAATCCCACTTACGTGGTACGCTGATGGCCGGGAGTCCACCGTTTCACTCAGAGATCTGGCTCCCTGTCCAACCGGTCTCACGGACCCAAATGATAGAGGGTCCCACGGTAATGATGCCAACACTCTGCACCCCTTTGAAGGTGACGCCCTACCTGGGACATCAAGAGATCTGCCGGCTACTCCACCGGATCAACTCAGGGAGCTGAACGCTCCCCATGGGATGGCCACCCGAAGCCAGGATGCCAGTCAATCCCCAGCTACCAAACAAAATGAAGCCAGCTCTGTGCATGTGGGGACCAGCACCCGGAGTCACGATCTCCCCAGTCTTTCTCAGGTCGATCAAGGCAACACTGGCCCTGTCGACCTACCAGTATGGATCAAGTGACCCAGGGATCCAGACACGGTCCGGGGGGACGTGCCTTCCAGCCACAAGTGAAGAGCTAAAAGACTGCGGCTATTCGTGGTCCAGCTAATCCGTTAAAAGGAAATCATCGGACTTCCAAATCTTTAGGGAGGAAGAATGTTACGAATCTTATGATCCATGAAGAAGGACTCATGAAATAACACTGGACGGCCAGCTGGTGGCGCCGTCCAAGGAATATAAATACTCGGGCGTGGGCGCAGCTTTCCCAGGACATTTTGTAAACAGGAACTAGTGAAAGATAACTAGACCTCCATGTTTTGAAACAAGTTGATTAAAGCCTTGCTTTATACTCAAACCAAGTGCGTAGTGAGTTTTATTACATCAGCCAGTACATCTCTTTCCCCATGACCCGGGACAAACAGCGTGAACGCGCATGTGGCTTTGCTAGGATAGCGGGCTTCCCCATGGTTCAGGGCGCCACTGACTGCACACATGTGGCATTGCGGGCACCTCATGAGAATGCAGAGGTGTTCCGAAACCGCAAGGGCTTTCACTCTCTGAATGTCCAGTTGGTGTGTGACCACAGACAGCACATTCTTGCTGTCAATGCCTGCTTTCCTGGCAGCAGCCAGGATGCTTTTATCCTTCGCCAGACTGAGGTCCCAGACCTCTTTCAACCATCACGTCAACCTAGTGGATGGCTCCTCAGGGACAAGGGTTATCCACTCTGCACCTGGCTGATGACACCGCTCCGTAACCCCAACACTCCTGCTGAGCTTGCATACTATGAGATCCATAGCGCCTCCAGGAACCTCATTGAGCAGACGATCGGTGTCTTGAAACAACGGTTCCGGTGTCTTGACCACTCAGGAGGAGCCCTGCAGTACTCTCCCGAGCAAGTCTCGCTTTTCATTGTTGTGTGCTGCATGCTTCACAACCTTTAAATTATGAGGACCCAGCCATTGCCACCAGGGATCGGTGCACCACCTCAGGAGGAGGAAGAGGGGGAGGAGGAGGAGAATGAAGAGGAGGATCAGCAGCACCAACATGGGAGGGAGGCGCACAATGTTGCCTCTGCAAGGGCCGTCTGTGAATGCCTGATAAGACACCGCTTCTAATGAAATACAGAGAAGATGGCTTCTGGGATCTAGAAGCAGATCATTGCAATCATCCCGCAGTCCCTATTGCCGAGCAAAGCTCCAATGAGTCAAATCAGCAAAGTTGTAAAGTAACAATAAAATGTTTTATTTATATTACAAACTCTGTCTTATTTATTCAGGGCAAACAATTAGAAACAAACCCAACAATTCATAAACTATCAAAACTCATTCTCACAACATCGAGATAAGCGTCAAAACAGTAAACAAATATATTAAGATGAACATCAAACTTTCCCACAAACATTCTCCCCATTTATTACATAATTTCTACTTTTCGGCCATCAACGGTGACCTCCATCCCCTGTGCACTTCCCCCCTTCCCACCCTACTGCTCCTCCATAATGTGACCCCAGTGGCTGCAGCAAGGCTGGTGGAAGGCTGCTGAATGTTGGATCCAGAGACTGGAGATGGCTTTGAAGGACTATCTCGATCAGCTCTGGGCCTGGAGGGCACGGATGCAGACTGCACCAACTCTGCATGGGCGGCAGCAGTCTGGGCTGGCTGTGTTGCAGGCCATGGCAAGTGCAATGGGGAAGTGCCCGTGGTATGAGCAGGAATGCTGTCATCTTGAGAGAGGACAGCACCTTCCTGCTCGATCGACACACTGCCACTCTCCCGGGGCAGTACCTCAGCATCCGGAGCAATCTGCTCAAGCACAGATTGCTGGCCTGCTGTGGTACTGTGAGATCCCCAGTGGACTGTGGACGACCCAGTGAGAATGGCAGCAGTCAGCGCTTGCGTGACATCAATCTGAGACTGCATGAGAGCAGTCTGAGATTGGATGGCACCAGCCAATGACGCGATTCCAGTACTAAGCCATTGCGTTGCGTCGGCCTGTGCTGCAATGGATCCTGCCACCTCACCCATTACACGCAGCATGGGCTCTGGTTCACCATGAGCTCCCTGCAATTCAACCATCCTCTGCAACGAGGCAAGGATGGGTTCAAGGGTTTGTGCACAAATGACATCTCCATGCTCCTAGCCAGTGCATCCATACTGTCGGGCACACTTGCCATTGCACCCATGAGCTCAGCGTGCATGCTCAAGGCCTGCATATTCATGGCCGCGATGTCGAGGTCCTCATTCAAGTCCTGTGCAGCAGAACACATGTGCCTACTCACTCTCTGGAGAGATGGCTCGGAGTTTCCCTTCCCCCATGGTGTTGCTGCAGCCCCCTGGGTCCAGGAGCTTCACCCACATCAGTATCACCCTCGGGAGATGCAGGCGGTGAGGCTCCGGCTTCCTCTTCCTCCTCCTCTGGTGTGTCGCTGCCACTGGGAGGCTGAGGGACAGGCTGGTGGTTCACGATCTGAAAGCAGGAAGGCACAAGAGTGACTTCAGCGTGAGGGCAGGGGGGCAGGAAGGGAGCAAGGACTGAGACAGTTAGTTAGATTGAAAGTGTAAAAGGCTGGTGTTGTGAGGGGAAAGTGGAATGAGAGAGGAGTGAAAGCTGATGAACATACCATTGTTGTCCCCAAGGGGGTCGACCTTTCCACCGGCCACGGCACCTATGACCTGGCTCGCAATGAGTCTGTGGACTCTGTCCTCCAATTCAGTGATGGGGTGCAGGTCCACCTGTCCTCCTCCCTTCCACTGGGTCTCTCACTGGTTATGTGAAAGCTTGGCCTGCAAGAAAAAGGACAGCGTGTGAGTGAGTGTGCAGCCAAGTGTTTGGCAGATGTGCCTACCATGGTTGAATAGCCGTTAATGTCTGCAAGGTGTGGGATGTGCATGTGAGTTTTATGAGATAGCCATAGTTGTTGGATGAGTGTTGGGGATTTGGGGATTTACACCGTCTGGGCGCAGAGTGAATTTGAAATGGTTGAATGTAGAGGTATTGAAAAGCAGGTACTCACCCTGACCACCCGAGTGAGGTCGTTGAACTTCTTACGACACTGAGTATGTGTCCTCGGCACCAGGCTCCATGATGACACACGCTGGGCCACCTCCCTCCACACTCTTCGAAACTCCCTGGGCAATGGCCTCCTGCCACTCTCTGGGAAGAGCAGTGCCCATCGGCGTTCAACAGCTCCAACCAGAGCCACCAATGCCTGGTCGCTAAAGTGCCGAGCTCTCTCCCTGGGCCAAGCCATCACTACTTTAATCACAATGGTAGTTAGACGTTTGCAGGCCGAGATTCAACGCTGCAATGAGCAGGGTGTGGCTGAGCAGCAAGATGGCCCCTCCCCTTTAAGAACTGGATGGCGCCAGTCTGTCTGAGTTCCATGGTAATTGACATCACCTGAGGTTCGGTAGCGTTCTGAGGTAGCGCCTCGCTCCCCGACATTAGCGCCTTAAGAGAGGTGTGTAGCGCTTGATTTAGCGCTCAAATCACCTCCAGGGGCGATGGAGGCAAATTTTGCAGTTGCCGGCGATATTTAGCGCCGGGGGCTAAACTTTGCCCATGGCTGATATTAGCACCCCAAAATGAGTGATACCCAATTTTTCCCCCAAAGAAAATCTTCTCCACCGCACTTCATTGAGTTGCCTTTGTAGTGTATGTACCTTTAAGGGGAGAACTACTTTTTACAGCTCCTGTATACTGTAGTACCGGCAGTGACCACACCTGTATATAAGCCTTGTAGGAACATAAGAAATAGGAGCAGGAGTAGGCCAATCGGCCCCTCGAGCTTGCTCCGCCATTCAATAAGATCATAGCTGATCTGATCCTAACCGCCAATCCACTATCACAGAACCATCTCCTGAATCTAACAGAATTAGACACACGAAATAGGAGCAGGATCAGGCTACACGGCCCCTGGGCCCGCTCCGCTACCCACAGGGCCATGACCGATCCGAACGTGGACTCATGTCCAAATTCCTGCCCGCTCCCCGTAACCTTTAATTCCCTTTACTTCTAGGAAACTGTCTATTTCTGTTTTAAATTTATGTAATGATGTAGCTTCTACAGCTTTTTGGGGCAGCATATTCCATGGACCTACCACCCTCTGAGTGAAGTAGTTCCTCCTCATCTCAGTTTTGAAAGAGCAGCCCCTTATTCTAAGACTATGCCCCCTAGTTCTAGTTTCACCCATCATTGGGAACATCTTCCCCGCTTCCACTCAATCCAACCCCTTCACAATCTTATATGTTTCAATAAGATCGCCTCTCATTCTTCTGAACTCCAATGAGTAGAGTCCCAATCTACTCAACCTCTCCTCATATGTCCATCCCCTCATCCCCGGGATTAACCGAGTGAACCTTCTTTGTACTGACTCGAGAGCAAGTATGTCCTTTCTTAAGTATGGACACCAAAACTGTACGCAGTATTCCAGGTGCGGTCTCACCAATACCTTGTACAACTGAAGCAATACCTCCCTATTTTTATATTCCCCTTTAGCCCCCTGTTTGTCCAGTGTTGGGATATTCTTAACGTCTTCTACTGTAAAGACTGATGTAAAATATTCATTCAGTGTTTTTGCCATCTCCATATTTCCCACCATTAATTTCCCGGTCTCATCCTCTAAGGGACCAACGTTTACTTTAGCCACCCTTTTTCTTTTTATATAACTATAAAAACTCTTACTATCTGTTTTTACATTTTTTGCTAATTTAATTTCATAATCTATCTTCCCTTTCTTAATCAATCTTTTTGTTATTTTTTGCTGTCTTTTAAAGTTTTCCCAATCCTCGATCCTGCCACTAGATTTGGCTACCTTATATGCCCTTGTTTTTAGTCGAATACTATCCTTAATTTCTTTACTTAGCCACGGATGGCTGTCTTTTCTTTTACACCCTTTTCTTCTCAGTGGAATATATATTTTTTGGAATTTGTAAAATAACTCCTTAAATGTACACCACTGATCATGTATCATCTTACCCTTTAATCTATTTTCCCAATCCACTCTACTCAATTCCGCTCTCATACCTTCATAGTCTCCTTTATTCAAGCTTAGCACGCTTGTTTGAGATCCAACCTTTTCACCCTCTCATTGAATATGGAATTCAACCATGTTATGGTCACTCATTCCAAGGGGATCCTTTACTAGGACATTTTTAATTAATCCCGTCTCGTTACACAGGACCAGATCTAAGGTTGCTTGCCCCCTGGTTGGTTCAGTTACATACTGCTCAAGAAACCCATCCCTAATACACTCAATGAACTCATCCTCAAGGCAGCCCTGCCCAATTTGATTTGTCCAATTAATATGATAGTTAAAATCCCCCATAATTATAGATGTTCCCTTATTACAAGCCTCAACTATTTCCTGATTGATACTCCGTCCAACAGAGTTGCCACTGTTCGGAGGCCTATAGACTACGCCCACTAGTGTTTTTTTCCCCTTATTATTCCTTACCTCCACCCAAACTGTTTCATTATCCAGATCTTTTGACCCAATATCATTTCTCTGTACTACAGTGATTCCTTCCTTTATTAACATAGCCACCCCACCTCCCCTTCCTTCCTGCCTGTCCTTCCTGATCGTTAAATAACCTGGTATGTTTAATTCCCAGGCATTGTCACCCTGCAGCCATGTTTCTGTAATGGCCACAAGATCATACCCATATGTAGTTATTTGTGCCATTAACTCGTCTATTTTGTTACGAATGCTACGTGCATTCAGATAGAGAACTTCCAAAGATGTTTTGTGACACTTAGTTCCTGCTTTTGCCCTTTTTATTACTTTACCTTTTACTCCATACCTTCTGCCCCTTCCTGACACGCTTTGGTTTTTAATTTCCCCACTGCTACCTAAGTCTATGACCTTCTCTGTTGTCATTTGTATTATTTGCTCTCTAGGAACCTCCCCCGCACTAGTTAGTTTAAAGCCCTCTCTACAGCCCTAGTTATATGATCCGCCAGGACTCTAGTCCCAGCACTGGCCAAGTGAAGCCCGTCCCGACGGAACAGCTCCCTCCTGCCCCAGTACTGGTGCCAGTGTCCCAGGAAGCAAAACCCATTTCTCCCACACCAGTCTTTGAGCCACGCATTTAACTCTCTAATTTTATTTGTGATGCGCCATCAATTACTCAAAAGACTGAGGTTGAGCGAGTAACAATCAGGCTTTTATTAACTAAAGAATGAAGGTCTTGTCTCGAGTGGTCGACCCGTCCAGAATACTAAGGGACTGGGAGGTAGTCACTTATATACCTGGAACAGTGGGAGGCGTCAGCCGAGGCATGTCCAGACCTGTACCTAGTGGAATACACACACAGACACAGACAGGTATAACAGTGGTTTACCACAATTTGTCCGAGCCAAATTCGCTCGTGGCTCAGGTAATAATCCAGAGATTATTACCCTTGTGGTTCTGCTTTTTAATTTGGCCCCTAGCTGCTCAAACTCCCTCAGCAGAACCTCCTTCCTTGTCCTATCTATGTCATTGGTACCAACATGGACCACGACAACTGGATCCTCCCCCTCCCACTCCAAGTTTCTCTCCAGCCTAGAGGAGATGTCCTTAACCCTGGCACCGGGTAGGCAACACAGCCTTCGGGACTCTCGCTCTCGGCTGCAAAGAACTCTATCTATCCCCCTAACGATACTATCCCCTACCACTACAACATTTCTTTTAACTCCCCCCACTTGAATGGCCCCCTGCTCCACGGTGCTGTGGCCAGGTTGCTCATCCTCCCTGCAGTCCCTACTCCTGTCCCCACAGGGAGTAAGAGCCTCAAACCTGTTGGACAAGTGCAAGGGCTGCGGCTCCTCCAACACTACCTCCTGGAACCCCGTACCTGCCTCACTTCTAGTCACACCATCCTGACCCTGGCCACGGACTACATCTGCATTAATTAATCTAATTGGTGTGACTACCTCATGATACACAGAGTCCAGGTAACTCTCCCCCTCCCTGATGTGTCTCAGTATTTGAAGCCCGGACTCCAGCTCTTCAACACGGAGCCGGAGTTCCTCGAGCAGCCAACACTTACTGCAAATGTGATCACCGTGAGCATCAATGGTGTTCACCAGCTCCCACATGTTGCAGCAGCAACACATCGCCTGATCTCCCATTCTATGTAATTAATTAAATTTATTAATATTATTCTTAAATATCCTCTGCCCCGATTCTAGATGGTGAATATCACACCTTAGAAACTATAAACCAAAGAGATTTAAGCTTAAAAGGGAGAAATACTTACCAACCAATCACTTACCCACTTTCTGGTGACGTCACACTTGGATTACTTTTTACCTCTCTCCTTCCAGACTGGAGACTGGTAAACCTTACCTGGTCTCTGGGGACATTTATACCCCACTCTGCCGCTCAGGTTTCCCGCCGACGCTGTGAGGCCTTACCTGGTCTCTGGGGACTTTTATACCCCGCTCTGCCGCTCAGGTTTCCCGCCGACACTGTGAGACCTTACCTGGTCTCTGGGGACTTTTATACCCCGCTCTGCCGCTCAGGTTTCCCGCCGACGCTCTGAGGCCTTACCTGGTCTCTGGGGACTTTTATACCCCGCTCTGCCACTCAGGTTTCCCGCCGACGCTGTGAGGCCTTACCTGGTCTCTGGGGACTTTTATACCCCGCTCTGCCACTCAGGTTTCCCGCCGACGCTGTGAGGCCTTACCTGGTCTCTGGGGACATTTATACCCCGCTCTGCCGCTCAGGTTTCCCGCCGACACTGTGAGACCTTACCTGGTCTCTGGGGGCTTTTATACCCCGCTCTGCCGCTCAGGATTCCCGCCGACGCACTGAGGCCTTACCTGGTCTCTGGGGACTTTTATACCCCGCTCTGCCGCTCAGGATGCCCGCCGACGCTGTGAGGCCTTACCTGGTCTCTGGGGACTTTTATACCCCGCTCTGCCGCTCAGGTTTCCCGCCGACGCTGTGAGGCCTTACCTGGTCTCTGGGGACTTTTATAGCCCCGCTCTGCCGCTCAGGTTTCCCGCCGACGCTGTGAGGCCTTACCTGATCTCTGGGGACTTTTATACCCCGCTCTGCCGCTCAAGTTTCCCGCCGACACTGTGAGACCTTACCTGGTCTCTGGGGGCTTTTATACCCCGCTCTGCCACTCAGGTTTCCCGCCGACGCTGTGAGGCCTTACCTGGTCTCTGGGGACTTTTATACCCCGCTCTGCCGCTCAGGATTCCCGCCGACGCTGTGAGGCCTTACCTGGTCTCTGGGGACTTTTATACCCCGCTCTGCCGCTCAGGTTTCCCGCCGACGCTGTGAGGCCTTACCTGGTCTCTGGGGACATTTATAGCCCCGCTCTGCCGCTCAGGTTTCCCGCCGACGCTGTGAGGCCTTACCTGATCTCTGGGGACTTTTATACCCCGCTCTGCCGCTCAGGTTTCCCGCCGACGCTGTGAGGCCTTACCTGGTCTCTGGGGACTTTTATAGCCCCGCTCTGCCGCTCAGGTTTCCCGCCGACGCTCTGAGGCCTGACCTGATCTCTGGGGACTTTTATACCCCGCTCTGCCGCTCAGGTTTCCCGCCAACGCTGTGAGGCCTTACCTGGTCTCTGGGGACTTTTATACCCCGCTCTGCCACTCAGGTTTCCCGCCGACGCTGTGAGACCTTACCTGGTCTCTGGGGACTTTTATAGCCCCGCTCTGCCGCTCAGGTTTCCCGCCGACGCTGTGAGGCCTTACCTGGTCTCTGGGGACTTTATACCCCGCTCTGCCGCTCAGGTTTCCCGCCGACGCTGTGAGGCCTTACCTGGTCTCTGGGGACTTTTATAGCCCCGCTCTGCCGCTCAGGTTTCCCGCCGACGCTGTGAGGCCTTACCTGGTCTCTGGGGACTTTATACCCCGCTCTGCCGCTCAGGTTTCCCGCCGACGCTGTGAGGCCTTACCTGGTCTCTGGGGACTTTTATACCCCGCTCTGCCGCTCAGGATTCCCGCCGACGCACTGAGACCGTACCTGGTCTCTGGGGACTTTAAACCCCGCTCTGCCGCTCAGGTTTCCCGCCGACGCTGTGAGGCCTTACCTGGTCTCTGGGACTTTTATAGCCCCGCTCTGCCGCTCAGGTTTCCCGCCAACGGGATCTGTACAATTAGTTTTAGAGTAACCCTCATCCAGTAAACACCTGTTGATTATTCCCTGCAGTCTCTTGTCTCATTATTGAAGGAAATACAACATCAAGATACACAGATCTAACATTGGTGACGAGACGATTCAAACCTACCTGCAACTCTGCATCACCTCCCAGGGATTCGCTCCTGGAAAACAGTGAAAGAAAAAGGCCGAGTCCAGAAGCACGGGCGTCGACCATCCAGCGGAGATTTGAGCATCGCAGGGGAGGCTGTTGAGAACTGGGCTTGGTTCTCCAGTCACGGTGGTCCAGCTAAACGGGCTGGCAGCAGGTACGGTGCAGACCCTTCCCGGACAGCGGCGGCTAGAGCCGACCGACGGCACAGAAAAGGCCGAGCAGCATCGACGGGAGAAGAGAGAGGGTAGAGCGCACAGGGCGCAGCTGGTGTTCAGGACCGAGCGGCGTCGACGGGAGAAGAGAGAGGGTAGAGCGCACAGAGCGCAGCCGGTGTTCAAGGGCCGAGCAGTGGCAAAAAGAGAGAGAGGTGCGCAGGAAATCGCGCAGCACGCAGCCGGTGTTCAAGGGCTGAGCCGCAGCGGAGAAGCAGGGAGAGCGCGGGAGACGCCATTAAGAAGGGAGCACGCGGGAGACGCCATTTTGAGCCGCAGCGGAGAAGAAGGGAGAGCGCGGGAGAAGCCATTTTGAGCTGCAGCGGAGAAGAAGGGAGAGCGCGGGAGACGCCATTTTGAGCCAGTCTAACCACACCCAAAAATGCCGAAGGGTGGCAGTATCACAGCGTTCGACAATGAAGTCGAAGATTGGACGACATATGTCGAATGCATTGAAGTATACTGCAAGGCGAATGAAATGCCAGATGACAAGAAAGCGCTGGTATTGTTGAATTCAATGGGTGCAAAAACGTATGGCTTACTGCGAAACCTAGTAACCCCAGAGAAACCAGCGGAAAATAATTTTGAAAACATAGTGTCAATCCTACAGGACCACTTAAACCCCACACCGCTGCTGATAGCAGAAAGATGTAAGTTTCACAAAAGGAACCAGCATAAAGATGAAAGTAATGCTGAGTATTTAACGGAACTGCGCAAGCTATCGAAACACTGCCAGTTTGGAACGGGACTAGCAGATACTTTAAGGGACAAGTTTGTGTGTGGGCTTCAAAGTGAAGGAACACAGAAACGGCTTCTATCAGAAAAGGACCTTACGCTGGACAAGGCTTTCAGCATGGCAGTATCACACGAAGCAGCAGCACGGGGCGCAGCTGCGATACAATGGAGACCGCAAGAATATGGCACAAATGAAATGGCATACGGAACAGTGAAGTGCTATCGCTGCGGCAGAACAACACACGACCATAAGGATTGCTGGTTCAAGGACTAAGTGTGCAGACAGTGTGGAAAAGTAGGACACATAGCAAGAGTCTGCAGGTCGGAAAAGAAAACCAGCAGCAAGAAATCTCCACAGGAGAAGTACAAGAAGGTACATAAGGTGACGGAGAGTAGTTCAGATGAACAGAAAAGGGATACAGACTCCGGAAGCAAGGAGCTGGGTTGTCTGAAACTACATAATGTGATCAAAATGGAGGATCACCAAACTATCTGGGTCACGCTCAAGATAGCCGGAGTCCAAGTGAAAATGGAATTGGACACAGGATCAGCCCTAACAGTCATAAACCGAATGGACTACAAGCGGCTATTCTCACATATACCCTTGAGAGATACAGAGGTCGTCTTGAAGACATACACGGGGCAAAAAGTCTACCCCAAAGGAAAAATAAGGGTGAACGTTATATATAGCAGCAAGGAAACACCAAAAATGGACCTATATGTATTGCCAGATGGAGAACCACCACTACTAGGACGTGAATGGATCCGGAAGATACAGCTAGATTAGGCTTTCCATACAAGCACTGACTGTAAATGCCAAAAAGGATGACGACATCACACCTGGACGACTGTCAAAAATGCTAACTGACGCACAAGAAGTGTTCCAGGAGGAACTCGGAACACTAAAAGGCATAACAGCGACAATCAAAATCGAGGAAAATGCAAGCCCAAAGTTTTTTAAGGCCAGACCGGTGCCTTATGTGATCCGCCCAGCCGTCGAGGCAGAGCTGGAAGGTTTGGAACGTTCAGGAGTACTGTCCAAAGTGGACTGGAGCGAGTGGGCTATACCCATTGTTCCTGTAATGAAGAGGTCATTGAGTAATATGCCTGGTGAACCAAAGAAGGTTCGCATCTGTGGGGACTTTAAGGTGACAGTGAACCCAGTCCTTCACACGGTACAATATCCACTTCCGTGGATTGAAGATATTTTTGCCTCGCTATCTGGAGGGAAACGCTTCACTAAGATTGATCTGGCCCAGGCGTACCTGCAAATGGAGGTAGAAGAAGCCTCGAAACAATACCTCACGATCAACACTCATAAAGGTCTCTACCAATACAACCGGCTGGTGTTCAGGGTAGCATCAGCTCCGGCTATTTGGCAAAGGGCAATGGATCAAGTCCTGTAAGGGATTCCAGGGACCCAGTGTTATTTGGATGACATCATGGTCACGGGCGAAAATGACAGTGATCACCTCGCCAACCTGGACCAGGTGCTCACTAGATTGAAGGAATATGGGCTGCGAGCTAATCGCCACAAATGCGAGTTTTTCCAGAAGCAGATCTCGTATTGTGGCCACGTTATTGATGAAGAGGGGTTACATAAGTCCCCTAAAAAGATTGGAGGCAGTAGTCAAGGCTCCAGCACCGGAAAATGTGTCACAACTGAGGTCGTTCCTCGGGCTGGTGAACTACTAACATAAGTTCTTGCCAAATTTGTCTACCGTACTACACCCACTGAACACCCTACTGCAAACGGGGGTACCATGGAAGTGGAATGATGAATGTAAACGAGCTTTCTAGAAGAGCAAAGAATTGATCACATCAAAAGAGGTGTTAGCTCATTTCAACTCAGCACTACCAATTCGGTTGGCGTGTGATGCATCACCCTATGGCATTGGAGCGGTGCTGTCGCACAAATTCTCGGACGGCTCAGAGAGACCAATAGCCTTTGCGTCACGATCACTAACTTCAGCCGAGCGTAACTATGCCCAGATTGACAGGGAGGCCCTCAGCCTAGTGTGGGGAGTGAAAAAGTTCAATCACTATCTGCACGGGCAGAAGTTCACCTTGCTGACTGACCACCAACCACTTGTCTCCATCTTTAATCCAAAGAAGGGCGTTCCGGTGATGACTGCGCACCGGCTACAAAGATGGTCCCTTTTTCTAGGGGCGAACTAATATGAAATCGTGTATAAGGGCACGAAATAGCATGGAAACGCTGATGGGCTATCACGCCTGCCACTGCCTACTGCGGAGGAAGCACCAGCAGTGGACCCTGTCGAAATATTTCATTGGACTATAATTGAACGCTTGCCTGGAACTAACGCTGAGATAGAGAAGGGGACCCGAAATGACCCGACACTGTCTCGGGTATATGACTTGATGGTGAAGGGATGGCCAACACATGGCGACTCACTGTTGCCAGCATTCTCAGCCAGACGAGAACAGCTGTCAATATGCCAGGGGACCTTGATGTGTGGATCCCGAGTGGTAATTCCACCCAAGTTAAGGGAGAGAGTGCTCAATGAGCTTCACGAAGGCCATCTGGGAGGGGTGAAAATGAAAAGCCTTGCTAGGGCTTATGTGTGGTGGCCGGGGATCGATCAGCAGATCGAGGACCTGACAAAGAGCTGCTCAGGATGCCAGAAGGTCCAAAATGCACCACCTCATGCCCCTCTACAACCATGGGAGTGGCCTTCATCTCCATGGCAACGGGTGCATATTGATTTTGCTGGTCCATTCATGGACTCAATGTTTTTAATAGCCGTGGATGCGCACTCGAAATGGCCTGAGGTGATCAAAATGTCCTCCACCACCGCGGAGAAAACTATTGCAGTCCTACGGACCATATTTGCCAGGAACGGCTTGCCAGAGCAGATTTGCTCTGATAATGGATCACAGTTTGTGTCCGAGGAGTTTCGAAGATTTATGAAGAGGAATGGGGTAAAGCATTACACATCCGCCCCGTATCATCCAGCCACAAATGGATTGGCTGAGAGGTTCGTACAAACCGTTAAGAAAGCAGTAAGGGCCATGTGCGACGACGACATTCCACTGCAGCACAAGGTGGACAATATCCTGTTAGCCTACAGAAATGCGACACATGCAGTCACCAACCAGACCCCGGCCATGATGTTCTTTAACCGAAGGTTGAGATCTCGTATGGATTTGCTCAGACCAAATGTACGAAGAGATGTTGAGAATAAGCAATTCCAGCACATCAATGAGAAGCCGACAAGGAGCTTCAATGTCGGGCAACCAGTCTTGGCCCGCGACTACCGAACAGAGAAATGGCAACCAGGAACGATATGCACACGGCAGGGGCCACTAATGTACACAGTGGATGTTGGGGAGAACATTGTGAGACGCCATGTTGACCAGATCCTAGAGTCACAGGAACGAGTCAACCCCATGTCTCGCCCATACGTACCTGGTGATGAACCCGACATACCGGTAGCATCTACCCCAGAAACAGTAGCATCGGAAGTTGATGAACCAACCGGCGACAGGGGGCCAGAATCGCCTCCGCACCAAGAGCAAGACACTCAGGAAAGTCGCTATCCAGAAAGGATCAGGAAGCCTCCCCAAAGACTGAATTTATAAATGGACTATTTTCAGTTAATGTTGCATGTTATAAGTGTTAATTGTAATTAGTTGATATTTAATTGTTAAATGAATGTTATGGTACTGTTAATCTAAAAGGGGAGGAATTGTAGTGTATGTACCTTTAAGGGGAGAACTACTTTTTACAGCTCCTGTATACTGTAGTACCGGCAGTGACCACACCTGTATATAAACCCTGAGTAGGAATCTGTACAGATAGTTTTAGAGTAACCCTCATCCAGTAAACACCTGTTGATTATTCCCTGCAGTCTCTTGTCTCATTATTGAAGGAAATACAACATCAAGATAGACGGATCTAACAGCCATGCATGACTTAAAGCTCATTTCCTAACTCCCCTCTCCTGCTTGTCATCTGCCTCACAGACTGTCATTGTCTGACTTTCCCCTCACTCTCTCTCTGTTTTTTTCTCCAGTCAGCCTGATTCTGGTGTCAGCTTTTAGTCAAATAAACTACCTGAAGCCCGTCGCCCCTGCAGAATGGAGTCCACCAGCCTAACTTGGTAATGACCCCTGGTTATTTCAAATGAATAGAGTTGTCACAGGAGCAACGAATGTGAACGGCCATTGGAATTTTAAACTATCTTTCAATGTTTCCAGAACATTGATCTAGATGCTGGGACTGAAATTTAATCTACAATTACCATCCCTGCTGCCCTGTGAATTTAACATGGTGGCACAGCCCTGAAAGGTGACAATCTTACTAGATGATTCTTACTCCAAAATACACCATAGCAGCATGTCCCAGGACATAGTCTATTAAGGGCAACAGATCTTGCTGACCACAAAAGAAAGCAGATACTCTTTTGTCAAGATACCAATCCACAATACTGCTTTGCCAATATATGAGGGAACTATTGGTTTCAACTCCTTCCCTGAGACCTTGAGAGGAGAGATAAGCACTTGTTCAGCTGTAGTTTCAAGATAGGAATCCAGCCTGCCTTCAGCTTCTATATTTGCCATTGCTCTAACATTTAAAATGCCACTGGCCAAACAGCAGAAATCTGCATATGTGCAGAGCCCAAGAGACAAGAGAGCAAAGTGAGTGCAGCAGTTTACCTCAGAGATCCCTTGCACCACTCTAAAAGCAGGATGAACACCTTTTGACTGTGGACTGCCTCTGATAGCTTTTTACAGTCTAGGTTAATTTTGCTTGAGTACTGCAAGATCTGTAAATGAGATACTCGGGGATAGCCTTTTAATATTGCTGATAAGTGGACACAGTGCTACTGCCTATATTACCATTATTTTAACACCTAACACTAGCAGGAAATCAAGATTCAAGATTCAAGATTCAAGATAATTTTATTGCCATATGTAACTAGTACAATGGAATGCTTACTCCCCACTCACTCCCACAATACAAGCATATAATATAAAAGCAAAAAAATAAAAACAAGTATAAATAAAAACAATAAGCAAATAAGCAAAAAGTATAGCAATAACAGTCCAAGTTGCAGGATATGATGAATAGTGCAAAAAAGCCTCAATTACCACTGGAAATAATAGTAATGTAATATGATAAATATATGGTAATATGAATATAATATATATATTTACATAAACATATAACTATAATATATGGGGCAGTGCGATTAGCAGTTCAGTAGGCGCACTGCCTGTGGATAGAAACTGTTCTTAAACCTGTTGGTCCTGGTTCGGATGCTGCGGTACCGACGTCCGGACCGCAGGAGGGAGAACAGTTTGTGCCCAGGGTGATTGGGGTCCTGGATGATGGAGCGGGCCTTGTTCCGGCACCTGGTCTGGAAGATCTCCTCGATGGACGGAAGTGCGTACCCGATGATCTTTTCTGCTGTATTCACAACTCTCTGGATGGCTTTCTTGTTCTGTGCAGTGGTGTTACCATACCACACATTGACACCACTCGTCAAGACACTCTCTATGGTGCCGCGGTAAAAGTTCACAAGCCACTGTGTGCTTATGCCGCATTTGCTCAGGCACCGTAGAGGGTAAAGGCGCTGGTGTGCCTTCTTCAGCATAGCCTCAGTATTATGGTTCCAGGCCAGGTCATCAGAGATCTGCAGACCCAGGAATCGGAAGCAACTGACGACTTCCACTGGTGTCCCGTCTATGCTGATGGGGCGATGGTTCCCTCGGTGGCTTCTGAAGTCCACAATGAGCTCCTTAGTTTTGCCAACGTTCAGGGCAAGGTTGTTGTCATTGCACCATCTCATCAGCTGGACTATCTCATCTCTGTACTCCGTCTCGTCATCGTTGCTTATCAGGCCAATTACTGTGGTGTTGTCGGCAAACTTGATAATCCGGTTATTGCTGTGTATGGCTGTACAGTCATGTGTAAACAGAGAGTACAGCCAAGGACTGAGGCAGCAGCCTTGTGGCGCTCCGGTGTTGAGAACCAGAGTGGATGAGGTGTTGTTCCCTATTTTCACCACTTGAGGCCTACCAGTCAGGAAATCCAGAATCCAATTGCAGATGGGGGTGCCCAGGCCTAGGTCCCTCAGTTTCAGGACCAGCTTGGAGGGAATAATAGTATTAAATGCAGAACTGTAGTCAATGAACAACAGTCTGACGTAAGTGTCCCTCCTGTCTAGGTGTTCCAGGGCGGTGTGTAGTGTTAGGGAGATGGCATCGTCTACAGACCTGTTCGCCCTATATGCGAACTGGAACGGGTCCAAGGAATCGGATATGATGCTGCTTATGTGTGTCATGACCAGCTTTTCCAGGCACTTCATGGCTATGGATGTTAGAGCCACGGGACGATAGTCATTGAGGCCTGTTACCTTGGTCTTCTTAGGTAACGGCACAATTGTTGTCTCCTTGAAGCACACTGGTACAACAGACTGCTGCAATGAGATGTTAAAAATGTCCGTGAACACAGGAGCCAGCTGGCCTGCGCAGGTCTTGAAGACACGGGGTGAAACCCCGTCTGGGCCGGCTGCCTTCCGTGCTTTCACCCTCCTGAAGGTTCTCCGGACCTCGGATTCAGTCAGCTGTAATGTGTAATCCTCTGGGTGGCTGGGGGTTTTAATGGCCGGCTCAGTGTTCTCCCTCTCAAAGCGAGCATAAAAAGTATTCAGTTCGTCTGGTAGGGAGGGATCGGTGTTGGTGACTCCCGCTGAGCTCCCCTTGTAGTTGGTGATGGCCCTTAGTCCCTGCCACATGCGCCTGGCGTCAGAGCCCCTGCCATACTGAGACTCTAGTTTGTTCTTATAGTCTCTTTTTGCTGCTTTGATAGCCTTTCTGAGGTCATACTTGGCCTTCTTGTAGAGTTCGGTGTCCCCTGATTTGAAAGCGGTACGCCGTTCTCTTAGTTTGTTGCGGATGTCTGAGTTCATCCATGGTTTGCAGTTAGGAAATAAACGGACAGTCTTGGTAGGAATGCATTCATCCACCAGTCTGTTAATGTATCCAGTAACGTGACCTGCGTACACATCCAGGTCTGGGTTCTTGAAAACACTCCAGTCCGTTATTTCCAACCCGCCCTGCAATTGTAATTCTGTGCCCGCTGTCCAGCTTCGCACCGTTTTTACTGTTGTGGGTGTGCTCTTTAACTTCTGTTTGTAAACAGGAAGTAGGAGTACGGAAATGTGGTCTGATTTGCCGAAGCCTGGCCGAGCAATGGCACGGTAGGCGTGCTTTATTGTTGTATAGCAGTGATCTAGAGTTGTTCCATTTCTTGTCGGACAGGAGATGTGTTGAAAGTATTTCGGCAATACTTTCTTTAAACTACAATGGTTGAAGTCTCCCGCAATGATAGGAACTGCCTCGGGATACCGGTTCTGAAGTTTACTGACCTCACTGTAAAGTTCACTCAGTGCAGCATTTGCATCAGCTTGTGGCTGAATGTAGACTGCTGCCATGAGAATAGCAGAGATTTCCCTCGGTAAATAAAAAGGGCGACACTTAATTGTTAGTCGTTCTAAATTAGGTGAACA
Source organism: Somniosus microcephalus (assembly GCF_052327205.1). Lineage (NCBI taxonomy): Eukaryota > Metazoa > Chordata > Chondrichthyes > Squaliformes > Somniosidae > Somniosus > Somniosus microcephalus. Next base: position 162,674,926 of record NC_140988.1, read on the forward strand.
GTGTTGTGAAAGTACCTGGACATCTGTACACCAGTTGTTGTTGATCAGGCAGCAGACACCCCAACCTCTGTTCTTCCCCGTTGAATCAGCTGCTCTGTCGGCCCGAAACAGAAGGAATCCCTGGGGCTGCACCGCCTCATCAGGTATCATGGAGGTTAGCCACGACTCTGTTAGGAACATGGCACAGCACTCCCTAATGTCCCGCTGTGAGGCGATACGGCAATTCAACTCGTCAATCTTATTTGCCAGAGATTGAACATTGGCAAGGAGAATGCTGGGCAAAGCTGGTTTCCACCCCCGTCTGCATGATCTAACTAGCAGGCCTGCCCGCGACTCCCGCCTGTGGGCTCGTCTGCACCTACTCCCCGGGGCCTGATGGTGCTGGTCGAGGGGTGGACTCCCCTGCCCCCGCTGCTCTCCATTGTCCCTCAGTACCTCCACAGGTAAGTCTTTTGTTAAGTTTCTTGTTGTGATATCTGTATTTCCGTGAAAAACCACTGGAATATTCCGTAATTCCAAGAGTGTTTGGCGACTATATATAATAACCACTTTCGCACTCAGGATACACATAATAATAAATAAAAAGTAACAGCGAACCTGCAGGAGATGAGGCGGTCGAGCAGCGGCGATGATAAAAGCGGCGGCGAGGCAGATAGGCCCAGAGCGGCGACGGCAGCAGCAGCGGTCCTGTGGTAGACGAGGCGGCAGCTGTGAGGCAGGTATGCCTATATTCGAGGCAGGTAAGCCCAAAGGCGAGGCAGGTAGGCCCAGAGGCGAGGCAGGTAGGCCCAGAGGCGAGGCAGGTAGGCCCAGAGGCGAGGCAGGTAGGCCCAGAGGCGAGGCAGGTAGGTCCAGAGGCGAGGCAGGTAGGCCCAGAGGTGAGGCAGGTAGGCCCAGAGGCAAGGCAGGTAGGTCTAGAGGCAAGGCAGGTAGGTCTAGAGGCAAGACAGGTAGGCCCAGAGGCGAGGCAGGTAGGTCTAAAGGCGAGGCAGGTAGGCCCAGAGGTGAGGCAGGTAGGCCCAGAGTCGAGGCAGGTAGGCCCAGAGGCAAGACAGGTAGGCCCAGAGGCGAGACAGGTAGGCCCAGAGGCAAGACAGGTAGGCCCAGAGGCAAGACAGGTAGGCCCAGAGGCAAGACAGGTAGGCCCAGAGGCAAGACAGGTAGGCCCAGAGGCGAGACAGGTAGGCCCAGAGGCGAGACAGGTAGGCCCAGAGGCGAGGCAGGTAGGCCCAGAGGCAGGTATGCCTATATTCGAGGCAGGTAAGCCCAGAGGCTGTGAGGCAGGTATGCCTATATTCGAGGCAGGTCAGCCCAAAGGCGAGGCAGGTAGGCCCAGAGGCGAGACAGGTAGGCCCAGAGGCGAGACAGGTAGGCCCAGAGGCAAGACAGGTAGGCCCAGAGGCGAGACAGGTAGGCCCAGAGGCGAGGCAGGTAGGCCCAGAGGCAGGTATGCCTATATTCGAGGCAGGTAAGCCCAGAGGCTGTGAGGCAGGTATGCCTATATTCAAGGCAGGTCAGCCCAAAGGCGAGGCAGGTAGGCCCAGAAGGCAGGTATGCCTATATTCGAGGCAGGTAAGCCCAGAGGCGAGGCAGGTAGACCCAGAAGCAAATCCACAATACTACCAGATTTATGATTTTGCTCTTCCTCCTGGGCGGTAGAAAGCTATCAGAAGATCAACAAAAAGATGGGCAGCAACAACACTGACCTACTATTTGATTTTCTTATCTATTTGGCAATACAATAGGCAGCAAAGATAAGGATAGTGGGAAATTGGTCTTACTCTATCACTGCTGAGAAGGTCTGCCCTACAGCTGCTGCAATTATGATTAGGGCAGAGGAGCAGGGTGAGCAGTACAACAAAAAAATATAGTCCCTTTTGAAATATATACAGAGAAACAGTCTTCATGAGACAGTGTTTAGTAAACCACTGAATGATTATTTTTGTAAATACATGGCATGATGATGTAAATCTGAAAGTCTGATTGAAACATATCCTTGAGTTACCTGTGAAAAAAGAACTGTTCTCACTCTTCCAAGAAACGGCTTGTCAATTACATTCTTTAAAGACAATGGCCTGGATTTAAGCCTGGAGGTGAGTTTTCTACGGGGGTGGGGGCTGTGGGGAGGTTGGGAAACCCGGAAGAGTGGGTTTCCCGAATGTCCTGCAAAATTTAATGGATTTTTTTTGGGGTGGGGCGGGGTGCGGGTGGGGGGCTGGGAGGGTAGCCTGCCTCACAAAGCCGAAGCCTACAAGAGCAGGTAGGTGTATTGTATTGGGGGAGTGAGAGAGATTGTGGGGGGGGGGGTGGGCTACAGATCGCATCGGGGGGGTGGGGGGTGTCCCGATTGCAGGGGTGAGGTTCTGGATATTGAGGGCGGGGGGGGGTTCCCGATCATGAGAGCTGTCTCAAAGGTGGGCAGGGGGTCCCAATGATGGTCAGAGGGTCACGATGGTGGGCTAGGGGTCCGATGATGGTCGGGGGGTCTGATGGTTGTCAGGGTGTTCAAGATAGTGGTTGGGAATCACGATTCGGGGTGGGGGTTCCGATGGTGGTCAGAAGGGTTCGATGGAGGTCGGGCCAGTCCGATGGTATCTGGGGGGGGTCCAATGGTTGTCGGAAGGGTGCAGTGCTGGTCAGGGGGGACTGATGGTGGTCGGTGTTGTATCCGTGTGTTAATAGAGACACTGAAGGCAGGAGTTGGTTTCACAGGTGTTACTGAACAAAGTCTGGAGGTGAACTAACTGATGCAACACAATATACAGGCTTATATAGCCCGAGTGGCCATTACCGGCATTACAGTACACAGGGGGCTCTTAAAGGCACATACACTACAATTCCTCCCCTTTTAGCCAACCAGTACATAATATTTTAAGTAACCATTAATTACATGTTACAAGAACAATAATCTACACATTGCTGCAGTTAATCAATTATAAGTCAGTCTCTCTGGAGGCTTCCTGACTCGGTCCGGATAACGCCTCGGTGGTGTAGTAGTTTCTGGTGGTGTAGTAGGTTCTTTTGGCAAGGCTGATTCGGCTTGAATGCCAGAGTCGGGTTCATCTGGTTCCAGTATCACCGGATCGGAGGTAGATACTATGGGTATCTCTACTTCATCATTAGGCGTATAGAGTTGTGGTGTAGGTTGTCCCTTTTCGGATGACTCTATGATCTGGTCAGCATGGCGCCTTATTATGCTTTCTCCAATGTCCACGGTATACATCAGCGGTCCTAGTCATGTGCAAATAGTTCCAGGCTGCCATTCCTCGGTACGGTAGTCCCGGGCCAAAACTTGTTGACCTATCTGGAAGGTTCTAGTTGGCCTTTCATTCATGCCTTGAAATTGCCGGTTCTCCACGTCCCTTCTGATGTTTGGCTTGATCAAATCCAGCCGGCATCTTAGGCTTCTATTGAAGAACATCATGGCGGGAGTTTGGTTTGTAACTATATGTGTTGCATTCCTGTATGCAAACAAGAAGTTATCTACCTTATGCTGAAGTTTTATGTCTTCCTTACCCATGGCCTTTATGGCCTTCTTGAAGGTCTGGACAAACCTTTCAGCCAATCTATTGGTGGTGGGATGGTATGGGGCGGACGTGTAGTGCTTAACCCCATTGTTTTTTAAGAACTTCCTGAATTCTTCGGACACAAATTGCGGTCCATTATCAGAGCAGATCTGTTCAGGCAGCCCATTCCTGGCAAATATGGTCCTTAATACTGTGATGGTTTTTTCCGTGGTGGTGGAGGACATCTTTATTACCTCCGGCCACTTGGAGTGTGCATCAACCATGATTAAGAACATTGAGTCCATAAATGGACCAGCAAAGTCGATGTGTACCCTTTGCCATGGAGATGAGGGCCATTCCCATGGATGTAGAGGGGCTTGTGGTGGAGCGTTTTGGACCTACTGGCATCCTAGGCAGCTCTTGGTCATTTCTTCGATGTCTCCATCGATACCTGGCCACCATACAAACGCCCTGGCTAGGTTCTGCATTTTCATTCCACCCAGATGCCCCTTGTGAAGCTCCTTTAGCACTTTATCCTGGAGTTTGGGTGGAATCACCACTCTGGATCCACACATCAAGGTTCCTTGGCACACTGACAGCTGTTCTCTTCTTTGCGAGAATGCTGGCAACAGTGGTTCGCCATGTGCTGGCCATCCCTTCACTGTTAAATCGTAGACTCATGAGAGAGTCGGGTCATTTCTCGTTTCCCTTTCAATGGCAGAATTTGTTACTGGTAGACATTCCACTATGGTTGAGTGGAACATCTCCACTGGGTCTACTGCAGGTGCCTCTTCTACCGTTGGCAATGGTAGGCGTGATAAACCGTCAGCATTCCCATGCTGTTTTGATCCTTTGTATTCTATGTCATATTGGTGTGCCCCTAGAAAAAGGGACCACCTCTGTAGCCTTTGCGCTGTCATAATGGGAACACGCTTTTTAGGGTTGAATAGGGAGATGAGGGGTTGATGGTCAGTGAACAAGGTAAATTTTTGTCCGTGTAGGTAATGGTTGAATTTCTTCACTCCCCATACCAGGCTGAGTGCTTCCCTGTCGATTTGGGCATAGTTACGCTCAGCTGAGTTTAATGAGCGTGACGCGAAAGCTATCGGCCTTTCCGAGCCATCAGGGAATCTATGCGATAATAGCGCTCCTACGCCGTAAGGGGATGCATCGCACGCCAGTCTGATTGGCAGTGATGGGTTGTAATGAGCTAGAACTTCCTTGGACGTGATTAAGTCTTTGCATTTATGGAAGGCATGTTTACAGTCTTCGCTCCATTTCCAAATTACTCCTGTTTGTAGCAGTTCATTAAAAGGGTGCAGAAGAGTTGATAAGTTCGGTAAAAATTTATGATAGTAATTTATCAATCCCAGGAACGACCTTAATTGTGAAACATTTTCAGGTGCTGGGGCTTTTATGACCGCTTCAATTTTTTCAGGTGACTTATGCAACCCTTCCTCATTAATTATGTGGCCACAATATGATATTTGTTTCTGGAAAAATTCGCACTTGGGGCGATTTGCTCGTAGGCCCCGTTCTCTCAGCCTAGTGAGCACCTGCTCCAAATTGGCAAGGTGCTCGTTGTCGTTTTCTCCTGTTACAAGGATGTCGTCTAGGTAGCATTGAGTCCCCGGAATCCCTTGGAGGACTTGCTCCATAGCTCTTTGCCAGATAGCTGGAGCTGATGCTACTCCGAAAACCAGTCGATTGTACTGGTACAGGCCTTTGTGTGTATTTATCGTGAGATACTTTCGAGAGGCCTCTTCAACCTCCATCTGTAGATATGCCTGTGCCAAGTCAATTTTGGTGAAATGTTTCCCTCCGGATAGTGAGGCGAAAATATCTTCTATCCTAGGAAGAGGATACTGTACCGTGTGAAGGACCGGGTTTACAGTCACCTTGAAGTCTCCACAGATGCAAATTTTTCTCTGTTCTTCAGATTTATCATTATTCAACGTTTTCTTCATGACCGGGACGATGGGTGTTGCCCACTCGCTCCAATCTATCTTGGATAATACGCCTGCCTTTTGCAAATTCTCCAGCTCTGCCTCGACTGCTGGACGAATTGCGTATGGCACTGGCCTTGCCTTAAAAAACTTGGGAATTGCTGCACCTTCCACTTTTATTGAGGCAGTGAGGCCTTTCAAGGTTCCTAGTTTCTCTTGAAACACTTCCTTGGCGTTGGCCAAGATGTCTTTTAATCGTTCAGGTATGACATCATCGTCATTTTTTTTCTTACTAGTCACCGTCAGTGCCTGAATGGAGTGCCAGTCTAAACGTATCTTCCTGATCCATTCATGTCCCAACAGCGGTGGACCACCATCTTGTAGAATGTATAAATACAACTTCTGTATTTCCTTGCCGTTGTATACCATAGGCACCCTTATTTTTCCTTTGGGGTATACTTTCTGCCCCGTATATGTTTTCAAGATAATGGATGTGTCTTTTAAAGGTATATGCGGAAATAGCCGCTCGTAATCCCGTCGATTTATGACGGTCTGAGCTGATCCTGCATCTAGCTCCATTTTAACTGGGGACCCTGCTATCGTGAGGGTAACCCAAATGGTCTGGTAATCTTCTTTGGCAATTACATTATGTAATTTGAGACAGCTTAGTCTCTTGTTTCCGGAGTCGCTATCGCTCCTCTGGTCTTCGGAGCTACTGTCCGTCATCATTTGTACCTTTCTGTACTTTTCTTTATTGATTTTTTTTTTCCTGTCCGTGGATTTTTTTTGTCCAGATCGGCATACCCGTGCAATGTGTCCAATTTTTCCGCATTGCCTGCATGCTTTGTCCTTGAACCAGCAGTCCCTCTGGTCATGGGTGGATCTGCCGCAGTGATAACATCTCTCGAAACCCTGTGTCATTTCATGGGTGCCGAAGTCCTGTGTCTTTTGCTGTATCTCTGCAGCTCCTCTTGCGGCTGCTTCGTATGATACAGCCATACTGAAAGCCTTGTCCAGTGTCAAATCTTTCTCAGAAAGCAGCCTTTTCTGTGTTCCTTCACTTAGGAGGCCGCAGACGAATTTGTCTCGAAGAGAATCTGCCAGTCCTGCCCCGAATTGGCAGTGCTTTGATAGCTTTCTTAATTCGGTGAGGTAATCAGCGTTACTTTCATTCTTGTGCTGATTCCTCTTGAAGAATTTGAATCGTTCCGCTATCAGCAGCAGTGTTGGGTTTAAGTGCTCCTGTAGGGTATCAACAATTTCCTTAAAATTCTTGTCCTTTGGTTTGGCTGGAGTGATTAAGTTTCGTAACAGCCCGTATGTATCTGCGCCCATTAGATTTAGAAGTACTGATGCCTTTTTATCATTTTCTATTCCATTTGCTGTGCAATATACCTCCACTCTTTCCACATATGTGGTCCAATCCGCTATATCATTATCAAAAGCATCAATATTGCCAGCCTTAGGCATCCTGGAATAAAATGGCGCTTCCCGCGCTTTTCTGCCGCTGCTGCTGCTGACAACGCTGTTTTCCGCGGGGTTTTTTTTGTTTGTTTTTTTTAAATTTACAGTTGGAGACTCGTTCCCGCTGGACTCTCTGGGACTTTTCCCCCCTCTGCTAGGTCCGAACGCCGACCTGCTGTGCAGCGCCGGCCATCTCCCGAGTGCTCCCCCCAATCTGTTTTTGCTTGCCTCCGCCTTCGCTGCTTGGCCTCGCCGCAGAGCCAGCCGATGGAGCCCCAGCCCGCCCAGGAAGGATTATTGCAGTAACTGCCACCAGCTAGGCTAGCTGGTGAAGCCACAGTTTATTTTTTTTCTTGCTTTTCTTCGACTTTGGACGTCTGAGGAATCGATGTCCTTGAGGTGCTGCCGAATTGCAGGTAAATCCGTTTCCAATTCGTCGCCACTGTTGTATCCGTGTGTTAATAGAGACACTGAATGCAGGAGTTGGTTTCACAGGTGTTACTGAACAAAGTCTGGAGGTGAACTAACTGATGCAACACAATATACAGGCTTATATAGCCCGAGTGGCCATTACCGGCATTACAGTACACAGGGGGCTCTAAAAGGCACATACACTACAGTCGGGAGGTCCAATGGTTGTCTGGGGGGCGTACAATGGTGGTTGTGGGGGCTAATGGGGGTCTATGATGTTGTCGGGGGCTACAATTGTGGTGGGGGGTGTCTCTGATGGTAGTCGAGGGGGAGCAGACAGATTGCAGTGGGGTGGAGGTTACTGGATAGCTGCTGGAACTGGAGGGTGCGCTCCTGCTCCTCCGGGCCCACAAGCAGTGCTATAGAGGCACTTACCTCATGGATTCAGCCCTTCTCACCTGCTTTCAGCTGTCAGGTTTCCCAAGGCCTGGGAAACCCGGCCTGTGGTTAAAAATAAAATGACTTTTTTTAATACGTTTAAAGGACGTGGGCGTCACTGGCAAGGCCAGCATTTATTGCCCATCCCTAATTGCCCTTGAAAAGGTGGTGGTGAGCTGCCTACTTGAACTTCTGTAGTCCGTGTGGTGAAGGTACTCCCACAGTGCTGTTAGGGAGGGAGCTCCAGGATTTTGACCCAGCGATGATGAAGGAATGGCGATATATTTCTAAGTCAGGATGGTGTGTGACTTGGAGGGGAACTTGGAAGTGGTGGTGTTTCCATGCGCCTGCTGCCCTTGTAGTTCTAGTTGGAAGAGGTTGCGGGTTTGGGAGGTGCTGCAGTGCATCTTGTAGATGGTACACACTGCAGCCACAGTACACCGGTGGTGGAGGGAGTGCATGTTTAAGGTGATGAATGGGGTGCCAATCAAGAAGGCTGTTTTGTCCTGGATGGTATCGAGCTTCTTGAGTGTTGTTGGAGCTGCACTCATCCAGGCAAGTGGAGAGTATTCCATCACACTCCGTACTTGTGCCTTATAGATGGTGGAAAGGCTTTGGGGAGTCAGGAGGTGAGACACTCGCCACAGAATACCCAGCCTCTGACCTGCTCTTGTTGCTATAGTATTTATGTGGCTGGTCCAGTTAAGTTTCTGGTCAATGGTGACTCCCAGGTTGTTGATGGTGGGGAATTTGGCGATGGTAATACCCTTGAATGTCAAGGGGGGGGTCTCGCTTGTTGGAGATAGTCATTGCCTGGCACTTCTGTGGCGCGAATGTTACCTGCCACTTATCAGCCCAAGTGTTGATGAAGGCAGGTAGCCTCATTATAATATTTAAATGACCAAGCCACATCTGGTGAGCAGATTAGTCACCCACCCCTCATCCCGTCTCCGTTAAAACCAGAAGTGGGAGGGTTTGAGATGGGTTTGGTCCCTGTTCCAGATTTTTTGCATTTTAACCTCGGACACAACCCACCCATATTTGGGATTTAAGATTCAGCCCAATGCCCCTCTAAAAGATTAACTGATTGTATGGCGGTGGAGTGTTACCACCCTTTGTTCCTCCCTGACTTTTTTTTTTACAATAGCACATAAATTAAAAACGGCAATAACACCTCTTCAAGTTCATTATTTCCACCATTGCAATCAATGGTAAATTTATGACTGGCCACCATGGCAAAACCCTTTCTCAGGATCCTTCCTTGTAACCGGAGACTGATTTCAGAGGCTGAAATACCTAGTACTATGTCCGTGTATAATTGAGACACGGACTGCAGGAGTTGATTATAACAAGTCTTTACTGAATGGAGACAACCTGGTAAACTGAAACTACAGAAGCCTGCTAGGGCCTTTTATACAGGGGTGGTCACTGCCGGTACTGCAGTCTGAGACCAGTTATTCCCTTAAAGGTACATACACAACAATTCCTCCCCTTTTAGATAAACAGTACATAACATTCATTTAACAACTAAATAATAACTAATTACAATTACGGTTGCTAGATACATTGGTTGAAGTTAAGTAATTATAAGTTCAGTCTTTGAGGAGGCTTCCTGATTCTGTCTGGATAACGCCTCTTTGGGATATCAGGCTGTTCTGGCAAGGTTGAGTCAGGATCAATGTCGTTGTTTGGTTCGTCTGCTTCCAATATCACCGATTCTGCGGTAGATGCAATTGATACTTCAGTTTCATCGCCAGGTGTATCAGATCGTGGTGTGGAGTTGATGTTTTCCAGTGACTCTAGAATCTGGTCAGCATGGTGTCTTACAATGCTCTCTCCAACGTCCACGGTATACATTAGAGGTCCTTGCCGTGTACAGATCGTTCCTGGCTGCCATTTCTCTGTGCGGTCATCCCGGGCCAAAACGGGTTGACCTATCTTAAAACTCCTGGTCGGCCTTTCATTCATATTCTGAAACTGCCTGTTCTCCACATCTCTTCTGACGTTTGGCTTAACCAAATCCAAGCGGCATCGTAGTCTTCGATTGAAGAACATCATGGCTGGAGTTTGGTTGGTAACCGCATGTGTCGCATTCCAGTAGGCAAACAAGAAGTTATCCACCTTGTATTGTAGGGGTATATCTTCATTACACATTGCCTTGATAGCCTTCTTGAATGTTTGAACAAACCTCTCGGCCAATCCATTAGTGGCTGGATGATATGGGGCGGATGTGTAATGCTTAAGACCATTGTTCTTTAAGAAACTCCGGAACACTTCAGACACAAACTGTGGTCCATTGTCAGAGCAAATCTGTTCAGGCAGCCCATTCCTGGCGAATATAGTTCGTAAGACTGTGATAGTTTTTTCTGTGGTGGTTGAGGACATTTTTATTACCTCTGGCCACTTTGAATGTGCATCCACCGCAATTAAAAACATCGAGTCCATAAAGGGACCAGCAAAATCAATGTGCACCCTTTGCCATGGAGATGAGGGCCACTCCCATGGATGTAGAGGGGCTTGTGGTGGGGCGTTTTGGACCTTCTGGCATCCTGTACAGCTCTTGGTCATCTCTTCGATTTCTCTATCGATTCCCGGCCACCACACAAATCACAGAATCACAGAATCCCCCACAGTGCAGATAGAGGCCATTTCGGCCCATCGAGCCTGCACCGACACATATCCCACCCTATCCCCGTAACCCCACGTATTTAATCCCCTAACACTAAGGGTCAATTTATCATAGCCAAATCAACCTAACCCGCACATTTTTGGACTGTGGGAGGAAACCGGAGCACCCGGAGGAAACCCACGCAAACACAGGGAGAATATGCAAACTCCACACAGACAGTCGCCCGAAGCCGGATTTGAACCCGGGTCCCTGGCGCTGTGAGACAACAGTGCTAACCACTATGCCACCGTGCCTTCCGGCTAAGTTCTTCATTTTTACCCCTCCCAGATGACCCTCATGAAGCTCATTGAGCACTCTATCCTTCAATTTAGGTGGAATTACTACACTGGATCCACACATCAAGGTTCCTCTGCACACTGACAGCTGTTCTCTTCTCGGCGAGAATGCTGGCAGCAGTGGTTCGCCATGTGCTGGCCATCCCTTCACCGTTAAATCATAGGCCCAGGAGAGTGTCGGGTCATTTCGTGTTTCCTATAGTCGAGTGGAATAACTCCACTGGATCCACTGCCAGTTCTTCTTCCACCGTCGGCAACGGTAGGCGCGACAATCCATCAGCATTCCCATGCTGTTTAGTTCCTTTGTACTCGATGTCATATTGGTGTGCCTCTAGGAAAAGGGACCACCTCTGTAGCCGTTGTGCCATCATTATCGGTACGCCCTTCTGAGGGTTGAAAATGGAGACGAGAGGTTGATGATCAGTTAGTAGAGTAAATTTCTGACCGTGCAGGTAGTGATTGAACTTCTTCACCCCCCACACCAGGCTGAGGGCCTCTCTGTCAATCTGGGCGTAGTTACGCTTGGCTGAAGTTAACGAGCGTGACGCAAAAGCTATCGGCCTCTCTGAACCATCAAGGAATTTATGTGACAGTACCGCCCCAACACCGTAGGGAGACGCATCACACGCCAGTCATTTTGGTAGTGATGCGTTGTAGTGAGCCAATACTTCTCTTGAAGTGATTAGGTCCTTACTCTTCTGAAAGGCCCACTTACATTCATCGCTCCATTTCCATGCTACTCCCGTTCGTAGTAGGGCGTTCAGTGGATGCAAAATTGTGGACAAATTCGGCAAAAACCTATGGTAGTAATTCACCAATCCGAGGAATGACCTCAGTTGCGACACATTTTCAGGCGCTGGAGCCTTAACTACCGCTTCAATTTTGTCAGGGGACTTATGCAACCCCTCTTCATCAATCACGTGGCCACAATACGATATCTGTTTCTTAAAAAACTCGCACTTGGGGCGATTGGCTCATAGCCCATGTTCACGTAGTCTAGTGAGCACCTGCTCTAGGTTGGCAAGGTGTTCACTGTCATCTTCACCTGTCACTAGGATGTCGTCCAAGTAACACTGAGTTCCCGGAATCCCTTGCAGGACTTGTTCCATCGCTCTTTGCCATATCGCCGGAGCTGATGCTACTCCGAATACCAGTCAATTATACTGGTAAAAACCTTTGTGAGTGTTTATCATGAGATACTTCCTAGAGTATTCATCAACCTCCATCTGCAAATATGCTTGTGCTAGGTCAAGTTTTGTAAAACCCTTCCCTCCAGATAGTGAAGCGAAGATACCTTCTATCCTTGGAAGAGGATATTGTACTGTGTGAAGGACTGGGTTCACCGTCACCTTGAAGTCCCCACAGATGCGAACCTTCCTTGGCTCCTCAGACTTATTGTTTAACGTTTTCTTCATGACAGGAATGATGGGTGTCGCCCACTCGCTCCAGTCTACCTTAGATAACACGCCTGCCTTCTCCAGATTCTCCAGCTCTGCCTCGACGGCTGGGCGAATTGCATATGGTACCGGTCTTGCTTTGAAAAACTTGGGAATTGCATTCTCCTCTATTTTTATCGAGGCGGTTACGCCTTTAAGAGTGCCCAGTTCTCGTTGAAATACCTCTTTGGCGTCAGCTAAGATTGTTGACAATCGTCCAGGAGTGACATCGTCATCCTTTTTACCAGCCACCGTCAGTGCCTGAATGGAGTGCCAGTCTAAACTTATCTTTCTGATCCATTCACGTCCCAATAACAGTGGTCCACCATCTTGCAGAATGTAGAGAGACAATTTCCGTATTTTCTTGCTGTTGTATTCGACAGGCACCCTTATTTTTCCTCTGGGGTATACTTTTTGCCCCGTATACGTCCTCAAGACAATGGATGTCTCTCTCAAGGGTATGTGTGAGAATAGCCGCTTGTAGTCTCATCGATTCATGACGGTTAGAGCTGATCCTGTATCCAATTCCATTTTGACTTGGGACCCTGCTATCGTGAGGGTGTCCCAAATGGTTCGGTGATCCTCTTTTGCGATTACGTTGTGAAGTTTGAGACACCTTTTTGTTGTCGTTGGTCTTCTTCCCAGACCTGCAAACTTGTGCAATGTGTCCCATCTTTCCGCATTGCCTGCATATTTTGTCCTTGGACCAGCAGTCCTTCTGGTCATGGTTTGTTCTGCCGCAGCGATAACATTTTGCAAATCCCCGTGTCATTTCGTGGGTGCCGTACTCCTGTGGCTTTTGTTGTATTTCTGCAGCTCCCCTTGCTGTTGCTTCGTATGATACTGCCACGCTGAAAGCCTTATCTAGCGTCAGCTCTTTCTCTGAGAGTAACCTCTTCTGGGTTCCTTCATTCAGGAGTCCACAGACAAATTTGTCCCGTAAGGTATCTGCTAGTCCTGCTCCGAACTGGCAGTGCTTTGGTAGCTTGCATAGTTCCGTAAGGTAATCAGCATTGCTCTCATTTTTATGCTGACTTCTCCTGTGGAATTTAAATCTTTCTGCTATCAGCAGCGGTGTAGGATTTAAGTGTTCCTGTAGGATAGCAACAATTTCGTTAAAACTCTTTGCCTTCGGTTTGGCTGGAGTAATCAGGTCCCGCAATAGGCCGTACGTTCTTGCGCCCATTAAATTTAGCAATACCGATGCCTTTTTCTCATTGGCTATTTCGTTTGCCTTGCAATATACCTCGACTCTTTCCACATACGTGATCCAGTCTTCTATTGCATTATCGAAGGCAGTGATATCGCCAGTCTTTGGCATCTTGAAAATCTAAAATGGCGCCTCCCGCGCTTTGCCTTCATCCCCGATGGATCAAAATGGCACCTCCCGCGCTTTTCCTTCTTCCCCGCCGGGTTAAGATGGCGCCTCCCGCACTTTCCCGCCGCTGCCGCTGCTGACAACGCCGCTCTCCGCAGTATTTTTATTTTTCTATCGCGCTTCAATATTTGCTCCGTTAATTGAAGAACCATTCCCGTCGTGGAGCGGACCCTCTGGGACACTTCCCTCCCTCTTCTCAGGTCCGAACGCTGCCCGGCTGCGAAGCACCGGCCGCGCCCTGTGTGCTCCACCCTCTCTCTCTCTCTTTGCTTCCCGACTCGCTGCCCGGCCCCGTTGCAGAGCCACCCGATCGAGCTCTAGCCCGCCGCAGCCCAGGAAGGATCAGTGCACTACCTGCCACCAGCCCGATTAGCTGGGAAACCACAGACTGGAGACCAAGCCTGGCTCTCGACAGTCTCTCCTGCACTTTTCAATTCGATGATTTGGAGGGCAGTTGCCCATGGTCGACGCCCGTTCCTCGAGTTTCTTTGGATTATTATTTTTTTTTCTTTCTTCTGACTTCGACCTTCAATAACGTCGCCTGAGGTGCTGCCAAGTTGCAGGTAAGTTCGTTTCTTACTCGTCGCCAGTATTATGTCCGTGTATAATTGAGACACGGAGTGCACGAGTTGATTATAACAAGTCTTTACTGAATGGAGACAACCTGGAAAACTGAAACTACAGAAGCCTGCTAGGGCCTTTTTTTATACAGGGGTGGTCACTGCCGGTACTGCAGTCTGAGACCAGTTATTCCCTTAAAGGTACATACACAACACCTAGTCACTTACCAACCTGTCTTTACCACATGGTTATAATGGCTTGTGCATTTGTTAAAATCATAATCAAGGTCAGGAAGGGTCACCTACTTGCTTCAGATTGAAGGTGACCTTGGGGTCATCCTCGGTTAAGCTGGTTATATCAGACCAGTAGCAATCCAGTGGCACTCTCTGACGCTTGGAATGAAGTCATACAGCATGGTCATGGACGGTCGATGCTATGGATCTCTGCTGTAATTTGTTTTTATGCTTGTCTTCTCGAAAACCAGGCTCAACCAATGTCCTTTCACATAAAACTTTAAACAAGATTTTGAAAAAAAATAAGGCTTTAAGTTCAGTCAACTGCAACTTTTTTATGGTTAATTTTAATTCGCAGCACACAATTTATTTTTGTACTTAACACCAATCCCAAAGGATTCACTGAAATGTGAAAATAAGTGAGATTCCAGAATGGTTTCGCTGCCAGAAAATGAATTTTACTCTCAAATTCAGTTTTTTCCTTTAATTTCAAACAGTTACTTTACTATACTTGGAGGAGAACAATGCCCTATTTTTAAAATGATAAATTACAGCAATTTAGTCATCAACATGATCCTCAGTTAGGTGGTTGAGCAATGTAGTACTGTGAAGTCATGTGAGATCCAGCTGATAACATTCTGTTGCAAACACTGCCGTTGCTTCTCCTTCGTGTAAGACGTTGCAGGGAGGATTACATCACTGTAACCAGCTTGTATTTGTGTCTGTGCTATAAAACGTACCAGAGAATTTTGGCTGATAAACAAAACAGTTATTTATCACATTTTTTCTCAGCCAAAATAAAGCACAGGCTGAGTATTATGATCTCATCCTTCCCAGAATCTGCTGGGTGAAGCAATGGAAGTTAACAGGTGGGGGACCAATGCAATGTTAGAAACTGGATTCCTCCATAACATTAATCATTAGTCAGAACACTTGGCTGCGGATTTTGTAAACTGAGGCAGGTTTTCTTCCGTTTTTTCTGTTTCTGATTTTGCTACACAACTACCAATATAAACTGTTAGGACTGTGAGCTCAGAACTGAAGAATACAAAATGCAAATTAATGAGCTTTATGCAAGGACTTGAGACTAGAAATGATTGTTTTTTCCCTTAAAGCACTGAATATTTCAGCTGAATATTTATTCCACATAGTTAATGATGTGTCAATTAACAACATTAAAGAAGAGTTGGACAAATACCTGGTTAGGAGCAGGGTTAGGAATTTTGAATGGAAATGGAGAGGATTGAATGTATTGCAGAAAATGATGTTTACTAAGCTACTGGGACCATGAAAATGTCATGCCAGGGAGAGCAATTGGTCAAGGAAGTATGATATAGGATGCAAGATGGACAGGTATTCTAGAGTTATCTTTAATTCATCTTTGGAGTGCCAGGAGAATTTTTGTCAAACTTTTACTCAGGAGATTTAAGTGGATGGGTAGAGTTCATGCTGTGACTGACTAGCACTCTGTATTAATAGAATATCTGGGCCACGTGGGATCTGTCACTCACAGCTTCATTACTCATTTCAGGTTTTATAGCTTTCTTTACTCAATCATAGATTTTTTTTGTATTGTACTTGGGCTGTAGAAAGAATGGGTTGATGGACTAAATGCCTTTCCCTGTTTCACCACTCCTTGTGTTCTCAGTTAAAAAATATATAAATTTAAAGCTGCAGTTATGCTGACACTTTTCGGTTGGTGCAAGGCAGTTTCAAGTGCACATTGACACAGGAGGTAATATAGAGGTATTTTACAAAATTGTACTCCCAGTGCAGAGCTTGACCACTGGAAGCACATATCAGGAATTTGGGTATGCAGCTTATGTGATTTTCTGTCAATTACTTTTAACTTCAGAGTCAGGTCGTGGCCTAACTACCACGAGCACTAAAGGCATGGTTGATGACTCCATCCTCCGCCATTGTCTTTCCTGTGTGGTACCACCTCCATAGCAGCCCTTTCATTTGGTTCCACTCCCACTTGTGCCAACTCCAGTGCAGAAGATTTGCAGCCAAGATAATTTCTGTAATTAATTCTCCTCTCACCTTTGCACCGTCACCTCCAGAATACCCATTGGCCTCCTCCTGTTCTTCATCTACATGTTTCCCCTTGACACTATTCTCTGTAAATCCTGGGCCAGGTTCCACCCAGCTGTACATCTATGCCACCATTCTCAATCCAAAGGAACAGAATGTATTGTCAGCTTATTTGTCTAATATAAAGCTGTGGATGAGAATCATTTTCTCTAACTTGAGATAGATAATATGGAAGCCATTCTGTTCCACTCCCACCAAAAAAACTGTACTCATGCCTCTGACTCCATTCTCCTCCCTGGCTGCTCACTTAAGCTGAACACGATGGTACATCATCTCTGCATCCTGTTTGATGCCAAGCTGACCTTCAGACTCCATAACCTACCCACCACAAGATTCCTTATTTCCCCCCTCTACAATAATCAGACTTCTATCCTTATCTCATCCCCATTGCAACTGAAACCTTTGTCCATGCTTCTATTACTTTCAGGCTCAACCTCTAATGGCCTTCTTGCCAGCCTCTCCAGATCTACTCATCATAAATTCCAACTCATCAAAAACTCAAGTATGTAAATATTGTCTCCCACTAAAGGGTAAATTTTCTAATCAGGTGTACTCAGTGGTGCGTGACGCACAAAGTGAGTGCAGGTCAAAAATAGGGCTACAACACCATAGTAGCAATTCTCAAACCCTCCCTCATTTCAATTGTGGGATTGGTGAATTTTTCCTTAAATTCTATTCACCCATGTCCTTATAGAAACATAGAAACATAGAAGATAGGAGCAGGAGTAGGCCATTCGGCCCCTCGAGCCTGCTCTGCCATTCAATGAGATCATGGTTGATCATCCAAATTCAGTACCCCGTTCCTGCCTTCTCCCCATATCCCTTGATCCCTTTAGCCTTAAGAAATATATCCAACTCCTTCTTGAATATATTTAATGAATTGGCCTCCACTGCCTTCTGTGGTTATCTTCTTCCATAGACTCTCCATCCCCTAATGCACTGAATTCTAAATCCTCATTGGTGTTTACAAATTCCTCCATGTGCTCATCCCATGCTACAGGCTGGATTTTCTCAATGGAGACAAGTTGGAGGCGGGACTGCTGCTTGTCATGTCAATGTCCCATCTCCATCCTCGTCTGACCAACCAGAGGGATTTTCCCCTGATTGACTTTGTTAAGCCCGCCCTGCGGGCTCAGTAGGCCAATTAGGGAGGAAGTCACTGACAGAGCATGTCAACATCAGACGTGCTATCTGTCAAGACTTCTTGGAAGAAGAAATGTCAGCATTTGACAGCTCTGTGAAGCTATCAAACACTGACATTCTCTGTAGTTTGATGAGTCCTTATGTTCAGGATTCATCAAACCTTTCAACTTTGTCGATTTCAGATGGCTGTTGGTTCAGAGGATCCAACAGCCAGTCTGTGAAATTGACAACGAGGATGTCGGGTCTCCCGATCCAGAGAGGATGAAGGCTGTAGGAAGAAAACAAGGTAAGTGAACATTTTTTACACTTATCACTCACCTTACATACTTACCACTCCACTCTTGCACCCATCACTCACCTCTACATCTTATTTCCAGGTGCCTCCAACCGCCGCAGACCTCCTTCACATCTCCTCCAACCCGACGGGGTTCTCCGAGGTTGGGACACCTTCACCTGTGAAGGTAAAAT
Organism: Somniosus microcephalus; assembly: GCF_052327205.1. Lineage (NCBI taxonomy): Eukaryota > Metazoa > Chordata > Chondrichthyes > Squaliformes > Somniosidae > Somniosus > Somniosus microcephalus. The sequence continues at coordinate 162,692,968 of NC_140988.1, forward strand.
GGCATTAATCATTTTTTCTGCCTGTTAACTACCTGTTAACAGGCAGTTAAAAGTATTTAATGCCTTTCCCGCCTCCAGGAGATGGGACCTGAAGCAGCACATCTTTCCGCCTCTTGGCAAAAGGGCACAGAGGCGGGATGGGGGCGGGTTTGCCATCCACCCCCACTTTCTCCGAATTTACCAGCTGTCCCACCTCCATGTCCACCTCCTTGGGGCTTGGAAAATTCAGCGCTACCTCTGCAACCTCCTACAGCCTATATCCCAGTCTGCTCCCTTCAATCTTACTTTGCTGGTCTCCTATGCATCCCCTGTCCCACTGCAGAGCTTTGGGCCATCTTGGTCCTACTCTCTGATACTCTCTCTAAACCCTTCCACCTTGTTATCTCTCTCCCAACTTTCAAAAGCCCCATTAAAATTCTCTTCAACCAATCTTTTAGTCACATCTCTTAATTCTGCTCCTTCTACAGTTTGAAGTTTCTCTTCCGTGGTGGATTTTTAAAAAATTTGCTGATGGGATCTGGGCGTCGCTGGCATTTATTGCCCATCCCTAGTTGCCCTTGAGAAGGTGGTGCAATATAAGTAAAAGTTGCTGCTGTTGCTGTAAAACTAAGCAGTACAAGACTCCAGCCAAAAGTAGCTGCCATGGTAGCAGAACTCTGTACGTGTGTGTAAGCAAATACAGACAGAGCCGTTTACTGGCAAACAGAATGCAAGTTGAAGCCATCCTCAGACTGCAGCGCAAGAAACATCACGCGTCATGTTACTGTACTGCATATTCTTACAAAGCATTTGTTCTTGTAAGTAAAAGAGATGCTTAAGATTTGAATGCAATCTATTACATACCCATTCTCTCTAACACACCATTTTCCACTATGATCACATCAACCGCAAAGGTTTATTTATCACATCTCCAAATGGAATCTCTATTAGTTTGTTCCAAGTTCAATTGTTTTAATTTGTTGGCACTCAACCTAATTACTGCCAAAATACAACATTTGATTAGCAGTAAACTAGTTTAAAGAAAAGCTATTTCAAAAAATAGTTTTTATCTCCAGAAGGAGTTTTGTTTGTTCAATCATGCAAGTACTAAGATAAATATGTGGAGTTACATAACAAACACATTTCTTTTCAAATATTGCTTTTTCCACACACATGGCTGACTTATATGTGTTTCTTTGGTTACATTTGTAAACGCTTGTATAATTTTCACTATTTTTTCTTATTTTATCAGCAAACAAGTCTGTATTCATTTATTGACAACTAGCAGGGGAGCCCCGCATTGCAGGGCAATTTTGGGGCTGGTGGATGTGTGGGCCGGGAGCCTGGGACTGGATTTGGGTTGTCGGCAGTTTCCAGGGCTTTTTTGGGCCTGGTGGATGTGTGGGCCGGGAGCCTGGGACTGGATTTGGGCTGTCGGCAGTTGGAGAGGCCTAGGCCCGTTTTGCACTGTTTTTTAACCTAAACATTTCTAGCTTTTAATACCTTCAAAGATGAAAGTTAAAGTAATTATAAAACATTTTTGGTAAATCTTATTTTTTTTTAAAAAGAAACTGACCTGGATTACCAAAGTTTTTAGCTGCCCTGGCTGCTGTATAATGGCTGACAGATCCCTGAGATGAAAACGATTAGTCCTGCCCACACACACACCGATTGATCAACCATCAGGTGACTGAACTGTAGGATTGGTCAATCATGACGGCACAGGATTGGTCGACCTTGACGTCAGTCAATGCTAATGAGTGGATAATAAGTGGAATTTTGAAGGTTTTTTGTATAATGTGCGAACAATTTTTGTCCGACCAGTAAGTAAATATGCCTACAAGAGTCCCCTAATGATGAGCTTTCTTTTGATATAACACATGTGTAGATACGCTCTATAACCTTTGATTGTATAGCCGGACAGACAGACAGACAGAGAGACAGAGAGACAGAGAGACATACAGTTTTATATATATAGATTTCCTCCCCAACCCAAAGCATTATCTGTTGCTGGGATATGGTTCCACTTACATCAATTACCCTCTGTACCTCATTCAAATGGCCATGGCAGGGGGGAAACACACTGATGCCCAAACTTGACTCTGTCCTCTCCCTAGATGTGAATCTAGCAGTGGCTGTTGGATAGCAATTAGGAATGGGACTACTAACCAATTTTTCCTTCCCCAACACATTGAGGCCAGTTGTAGAGCTCCCAGCATAACCCCTGCTGGGCCCAGCACAGACTGGGAATTGAACTGAGGGCCCTTCATCTATATGGCTCAGCTACTCACTGGATGAACCATCAAGGGAGCTTTTTGTGCTAATGTTACAGTATTTTTCCTATCTATACCTTAGCCTGTTTTGTCATAATTGTTTAGAGCTTATGGTCATGTCAGCTGAACACTTTTGCTTTTGGTTATATAACCTTCAGCATTATTTATACAGCTATTGTGTCTAGACTATTCATTAGTTCTGCCCAGGATGACAACTAAGCTAGATAACAATGTGAACATAGACTCTGGTGAGGACTTAAACATCTAATTAAAGGCTGTAGCAAAATTTCACCCCACAAAAGAGATTGGGCTAGATTTTCAGTTGCTTGCGCCAGCAGTTAGCGCCTTAAGAGAAGTGATTTCCGGGCGCTATGCGTGTAGCGCCCGGGCGCAGCGCAGTTTGCGCCCCGCCCCAAATTAAGTTGCCCGTTAGCGCCGGCGCAAAGTTTAGCGCCCGCCCGGATGCGCGCGCAGAAAATGACGTCACATCCTCGTGCAACGCCCTTTGGCCGCCCCGATTGCAAACTTCAGTCGGACCGCCCCATTGTGCGGCGGGCGGCCGGAGCGTTTGGAAAAAGGAACGCAACACAACCAGCGCGGGCCCCGGGGGGCGCTAATTAAAGGGAACGTCCTCTCCAGTATAAAGGCCATCCATTATTTCAGAAAACAGTCTTGTGCAACGCATTTCTGGAGACACAACAAGGAGGATAGCTAACTGGTTTCAAGCAGCAAGAGCCAGGTATTTTTGGACTCAGGCAACAGCGCTGCAAGTGGCCATTTGGAAATTAGAGTGTTTGCCAGGATTTGATGGGGGTTGCATGGGGTGCCAACGCGGAGCTGCAGCTCCATGTCCGTAGGGCTCGCAGACGTATTGTGAGAGGGGCAGCCCTGGCTAGAGGCAGAGGGGGCTACAGGCGTCGGCCACGTAGGCCTTACCCAGTCAGGCTATACCGCCAGCAGCGCTCCTACCTAAACATGAGTGCCGCGCGATGTGTTAAAAGGCTCCGATTCCGGAAGGGGGTGATTGCAGAGATCTGCCACCTGCTTCGCCGAGATCTGCGGCCAAAGCTCAGGTGCAGGACGTCTCTGTCGGTGGAAGTGAAGGTGACAGTGGCATTGAACTTCTATGCCACCGGCTCCTTCCAATACGCTGCTGGGGACATAGCAAACATCTCCCAGTACGGCGTGCATCGCTGCATCCGCCAGGTGACCGAAGCACTGTTCAGAAGGAGAAGCCAATTCATCTCCTTCCCCATGGCCCTGGAGAGCCAGCATCAGCGCGCATTGGGATTTTCCAGACTCGGGGAATTCCCCTTGGTGCAGGGCGCCATTGACTGTACGCATGTGGCTTTGCGGGCCCCTCTGGAGCATGGCGAGCAGTATCGCAACAGGAAGGGCTACCATTCTCTGAATGTGCAGCTGGTCTGTGACCACAAGCAGCGCATCATGGCAGTCAATGCCAGCTTCCCAGGCAGCAGCCACGATGCCTTTATCCTGCGGCAGAGTACTGTGCATGACATGTTCCAGGCACAGCCTCCCCCAAGAGGATGGCTACTCGGGGACAAAGGCTATCCTTTGTGCACCTGGCTCATGACCCCGCTCCGCGCGCCCAGGACCGCTGCTGAAGAGGCCTACAACGAGAGCCATCAAACCACCCGCAACATCATCGAGCTAACTATTGGGGTCCTCAAGCAGCGGTTCCGCTGCCTTGATCGCTCCGGAGGAGCTCTCCAGTATTCGCCGGACCGGGTCTCCCAATTTGTGGTGGTTTGCTGCATGCTACACAACCTGGCTATCCGCAGGACTCAGGCACTGCCACCTGACGTTGGACCAGCACCTCAGGAGGAGGAGCAGGAGGAGCATGAGGAGGAGGAGGAGGAGGAGGAGGAGGAGCAGGAGTACGTTCCCAGGAGGGAGCGACCAGGGCCAAGGGCCGCACGACGCCACCTTATTACACGGTACTTCTAAGCCCCCTGTCAGGGAATGGCCAGGGGCCATGAGGGAAGATGAATGCAGCCGCTCCGCAAGCCCTCAGCCGGCGAAGCCAACAAACACTAAGAAGAACAACCATGGAGACTGCATGAATAAAGATAATTTTTTATTAAACAAAAATGAAAAGCCCTTCCCACATGAATCCCCAAAAACAATAAACGGGCCCCACAAAAAGCCCAACAAACGACTCACTCCCACAAACTGGGGAGGAGCCACTCCACCTTTATTGAAACCGGGCCTCAACGTCGGCCTAACGCAAAAAAAAAGCCCTCCAAAAGCACAACCATGGGCAAAATAAAGATGGCCACCGCCATATTAAAGGAAAGCTGGCCACACCCTCTACTGAGTGGCCCGCGAGGGCGAGACCTTGCCCAGCATTTTGCCTCCCCTGCCCTGCCTGCTGCTCCTTCGCAAGCTCTGCCCAGTGGCTGCTGCGAGGCTGGGGGAAGGCGCCTGAGGCTCAGATGCCCTTCCGCCAGATGCCACTGGGGGGCGGCCTACACGGCGTTTGGGCCTCGAGGGGCCGTCTCCTGAGTGGCGCGCCTGAGCCTGGCCACCATCAGCTGCAGCCGCTTGCCCTTGACGCCCCAGAGGGGGAATGGCGGCGACGGATGGTGCAATGTGGGCCAGCTGGCGTCTGGGATGCGCTGGCTGGTGCTGTGGCGCGGTGGCACTCGGCCGGGCCCGCACTGCAGGATCCGCAGCAATCAGCCGACGGCCGGCTTGCTGGGATGGTCCAGCGCGGCGCCTGCCCTGGCGATGCCTGCCTGAGACAGCGCGTGTGGCAGCAGTGAGTGGCCCTCTGGTCCTGGTGTGCGCGCGCATCACATCCGCCAGGGTCTTGACGGCATCAGTTAGCATGCGGCCAGTCGCGGCAGTTGCTGCCCCGAACTCGCGCACACTGGTCGCCAGCGACTCGATGGCCTCAGGCATGCGCCCCACCACGCTCATGAGCTCCGTGTGGCGCCGGTCCGAGTCGTCGGCCATCTGATCGAGCTTCCGCACCTCCTCCGAAGTGAAGGTGTCCGGACTGGAGTCGCGACTCTCCCGCTGGGGAGGAGGGGGCCGAACTAGGGGACCCTTGCCGCGTTGGTGACGGCGAGTTTGCCGAGCAGCAGCACTCCCCTCTGATCCTTCCCCCCTTTGGGGGGAAGGCCGCGGGCCACGCGCACGGCTGCTGGGTGGCTGGACGCCACTGGTCCCAGAAGCTGCATTGCCCTGCGACAGTTCCTCCAGGCACTCGTCCAGTGAGGAGGTGTCGAGCATTTCCTCCTCTCCTGCGGGACGTGACTGTTCCCCCGAAGGTCCGGCTTGCTCCTCCTCCTCCTCCTGGTTGGAGGTGCTGTCACTGGCAGCCTCAGGGTCCTGGTCGTCACCAGCTGAAAGCAGGAATGCACAAGAGTAGCTTCAGAGTGAGGAGACGGCGTCAGCGAGGGAGTTAGGACTGGTGGGATTCAGCGCATTGGTGGGACAGTGGCAAAGGAGATAGCTCGGATGGGCCAGTGCGACGCGAGAGGGCCAAAAGGCGAGGTCCTTACCATTGCCGGGCAGTGGAGGGTCGGATACACCGCACGCTGTGGGGACAATCACACGTGCTCCCATGAGCACACACACGCGCTCCTCCAGCCGAGTGAGCTCCTGCAGCTTGGCGCGGCCACCCCTGGCACGGGCCTGGCGATTAAACGCTACTTTAGCCTGCAAGAGAAAGGACGGGCTGTAAGGGCGCAGTGAAGCCCTGATGTAGTGTGCACTGCCTCCCATGGTGGAATAGCTTGGACAGAGTGAAGCCCTGATGTAGTGTGCACTGCCTCCCATGGTGGAATAGCTTGGCCAAAGTGTAGAGTGCCGAATGGCCATTTGATGCTCATGACTGTCCCAATGCTGCTGGCTGAGGGCTGGCCAAAAGGACTTTCAGGTCCCTTTGCCCATCATGTCAGGTGTACATGCAAGAATGAGGAGGAGACTGGAAAGGCTACTCACCCTCACAATCCTGGTCAGATCGTTGTACTTCTTACGGCATTGTGTGTGGGTCCTGGGGGCCTCGCCGGTGAATGTCACCCTCTGGGCGATCTGCTTCCAGGCTTTGGTGTAGTCGTGGTGGGTTGGATTCCTCCCACTGTCTGGAAACAAGATCTTGCGCCTCACCTCCAGAGCTGTGAGCATGATGTCCAGATCACCCTCTGAGAAGCGCAGGGCACGCTGACGGGCCTTCTCTGGCGTTGCCATGACTCCCTGGGGCTGAGCAGTAGTGTTGAGGCCTCTTTGCAAGGCTGCAGTGTGCAGGGCGTGGCAGCAGACTAATTCGTCCCTTCCCCCTTTAAGAGCTGGTCGGCACCACGGGGTCTGCTGTCAGTGCAAAAATGACCGCACCCGTGCTGCGCCCCGCCTGGGCGCTATCCCTCTGGACCGCCGGCTTAGCGCCTAAAGAGAGTAGTGGAACGCCTCTTTTAGCGCTCCACCAACCTCTTAGGGCGAAGCCACTGAATTCCCGGCAACGGGGCGCTACTTTGGGGCGGGCGCTAACTTCGGGCGGGCGCTAAAGCTAGCGCCCCAAAACTGCCTAAACTGAAAATCTAGCCCACTGATTCTTCCTGGCCTTGTGGCATCATGTTATGTAGATAAAAGTTAACTTTACAGAAAAAATTTCTAGTGCTTGTCTGTTCAATCAAGAAGAAAACAATGGCGAACTGTAGGCACTAGTTGTGGCCGCAAAGGCAGCTTACCGTTGGTAGGTGGGGGTGGGGGGCGGGCGGTCAGTGAAAGAGAGATACATTTTATAATTGAAAATCATGGTCACACATTTAACTTGCAGGTTAACCAGGTCCTACTTTGAACTCTGCCAAGTACAGATGCATTCCTGGGCATTGAATTGTACCATTATAATTTTGCATAAAACCAACTAATATTGCAATGTTATAATAATTAAAATTAAATTCATTACTGTAATAAAATGATTTAGATTTTATCAATTTACACTGAGTATTGGCTATTTTTTTAAATTATTGAGGTAATGTTCTAACTGTCCACTTCCAGAGGGGGGTGATTGTGGGTCCACAGTAGCCCTCAGGAGGGCCGTGGAGCTGGGGCGAGCACTCCTGCACCTCTTGGTTCCACAACTACGTTTTCAATTGCTGATGCTGAAGAATCCTGAGGGGGGCCTAAAACAGGCAATAAGCCCTCCATTTACATATGAAAGGGACCTAATGTCTGTTTTAGTTGGGCACCCCAAGGATGCCTGAAAAATGGCCCGACTCAATTTCGGGACAGAGGTTTTTTCAGACGTCCTTGGGGTGCAGGATGGTGGTTCCCAAAATTGAGCTTTGTTGCACTCACACTAAAAGGGTACAACAAGATCCAGTTTCTACTCCGTTATCTTTCAGATTAAAAGCTAAACCAAGGAACTATCTGCCTGTTCAGATGGATGTAAAAATGTCCTGGCAATTATTCAAAGAAGAACAAGGAGTTCTCCTGTTGTCCTGGCCAACCTTCATTCCTCAATCAACACCGAAACTGGTCATTCAACTCAGTTCTGCTGGTGGTTACTTGCTGTGTGCTCATTGTTGTTTTATAGGCAAACACTGCAGGCAAAAGTAATTCAATGGGCTGGATTTAGCCGGATCCCACCCGTACGGTGCGGGGGGACCCGGGAGACTGCAGGAAACCCAGAAGGTCGGGTTTCTGCATTTAACGGCACAGTGTGTGTACAACGTCAGAGGAGGGTTCCCTGCCCGGCAGTCAGCCTGATTGACAGCCTGGCTTCCAGTCGTGCAGGGAACTCGGAGGAGGAGGCTGCAGAAACAGGTAAGTGCTGGGCCAAGGATGGTTGGGGGGGTGGGTCCGATCTCCTGGGATGAGGGGGGGTGGTTTGATCAGAGTCATGACCCCGGGGGGGGTCTGATCCCTGATCCCTGACCCTGGGGCCGAATCGCGATCCCCAGGGGGGGGTGTTCCAGGCCAGCGGGGAGGGGGGGGTCCAATCCTGGGGGCTCTGAACCCTGACCCCGGGGGGGGTACAGGCTGCTGGTAGTGGAGCTTGGGGGGCCGGGAGGAAGCACTCCTGCTCCTCCCGTCCCACAAGCATTGCTCCCCGAGGCTGAGGCTGTGGCGTTGCAGCCACTGGGAATCCGGAGCCCCGGGATCCCCGGCCGCCTGCAGTAAAACCTACAGAGCAGGGTATAGTAGAGGCTTCAGGCCTCATTATCATACTTAAATTGCCAAACTGCCTCTTGGCAGGTTGGCAGCCCACCGCCCCCCCCCCCTTCCCTCCTGAGTTATAGGTGAAAGTGGGCAGGTTGGGGTTGGGTTTTTCAACTTTTACTTCCCCCCATGCCTCCAACCCACCCATTCTTACCTCAGAAAATTACGGCCTGGGGCTGCGATGATTGACCTCCAACCACCACAACCATCTTCCTTTGTGCTAGGTGTGACTCCAGCCAGTGGAGAGTTTTCCCCCTGATTCCCATTGAGTTCAGTTTTACTAGGGCTCCTTGATGCCACACTCAGTCAAATGCTGTCTCGATGTCAAGGGCAGTCACTCTCACCTCACCTATGGAATTCAGCTCTTTTGTCCATGTTTGGACCAAGGCTGTAATGACGTCTGGAGCCGAGTGGTCCTAGCAGAACCCAAACTGAGCATCTGTGAGCAGGTTATTGGTGAGTAAGTGCTGTTTGATGGCACTGTCAATGACACCTTCTATCACTTTGCTGATGATTGAGAGTAGACTGATGAGATGGTAATTGGCCAGATTGGATTTGTCCTGGTTTTTGTGGACAGGACATACCTGGGCCGTCTTCCACATTGTAGGATAGATGCCAGTGTTATAGCTGTACTGGAACAACTTGGCTGGAGGCATGACTAGTTCTGGAGCAGAAGTCTTCAACACGACAGCCGAGATGTTGTAACCAGTGCGCTCAGCCGTTTCTTGATATCACGTGGAGTGAATCGAATTGGCTGAAGACTGGCTTCTGTGGTGATGGGGACCTCGGGTGGAGGACGATATGGTCATCCACTCGGCACTTCTGGCGAAGATGGTTGCAAAAGCTTCAGCCTTGTCTTTTGCACTCACATAGAAACATAGAAACATAGAAACACAGAAGATAGGAGCAGGAGTAGGCCATTCGGCCCCTCGAGCCTGCTCCGCCATTCAATGCGATCATGGCTGATCATCCAATTTCAGTACCCGGTCCCTGCTTTCTCCCCATACCCCTGGATCCCTTTAGCCTTAAGAAATATATCCAACTCCTTCTTGAATATATTTAATGAATTGGCTACTACTGCCTTCTGTGGTAGGGAATTCCACAGATTCACCACTCTCTGGGTGAAGGAATTCTTCCTCATTTCTGTCCTAAATGGCCTACCCCTTATCCTTAGACTGTGACCCCTGGTTCTGGACTCCCTGACCATCGGGATCATCCTTCCTGCATCTAGTCTGTCCAATCCTGTCAGAATTTTATACGTTTCAATGAGGTCCCCTCTCATTCCTCTAAACTCCAGCGAGTACAAGCCCAATCGTCCCAATCTCTCCTCATACATCATTCCTGCCATCCCAGGTATCAGCCCGGTGAATCTTCGCTGAACTCCTTCCATGGCAAGAACATCCTTCCTCAGATAAGGCGACCAAAACTGCACACAATACTCAAGATGTGGTCTCACCAAGGCCCTGTACAACTGCAGCAAGACATCCTTGTTCCTGTACTCAAACCCTCTCGCTACGAAGGCCAACATACCATTTGCCTTCTTAACCGCCTGCTGCACCTGCATGTTTACCTTCAGCGACTGGTGCAAAAGGACACCCAGGTCTCATTGCACTTCCCCTTCTCCCAATCTATTGCCATTCAGATAATAATCTGCCTTCCTGTTTTTGCCACCAAAGTGGTAACCTCACATTTATCCACATTATATTGCTTTTGCCCAATCACCCAACCTGTCCAAATCATCCTGGAATTTCTCGGCATGCTCCTCACAGCACACACGCCCACCCAGCTTTGTGTCATTTGCAAATTTGGAGATATAGGGCCAGAAATTAGGATCGGGTGCTTGCTGCGCGTGCAAGCCCCCGATGTGCACTCACCCGGCGCGCCGACATCTGAAGCCTGGGCCTGCTTGGAATTCCTGTCACTGGCCCAGTTCAGATGTCGGCGCGATGTGCTTACCTGATCCAGCAGCGTAGTTAGTGCGATGTGCCGGCTGGGATCAGGTGAGCACTCTGCAGCCAATCAGGGGAGGGGAAACTTCATTCATGAGTTTGATAGTAAGAACTGTCAAACTCATGAAAAGTACAGGCGCCCAAAAGAGTAGTTTAACTTTAAATTAAATTTTAAAAAACATCCCAATAATTAAATAAACTATAAATAACTTTAAAAAACTATTTTAAACAATTAATAAAATTTTTGAAAAAAATAATTTTTTAAGAAATCGGGTCTAAAAATAAACTTACCTTACTGTAAAGTCCTTAAAAACAATGACGCTGTGGAAAAAATGTAATAATTTTAAATAATAGACCACTTACCTTCAAGAATCCATTATTTACGCCTCCTTTTTATATGTGTAAAAAGTTCAGGCCCTTGCACACGGGCAAACCTGTCAAAAAGAAGGAAGTTCAACGCGTGCGCGCAGAGTCCTGTGCGCACGCGTTGGACCTCTGAAACCCTTGGAGGAAATGCCAGTTTCCCGCGCATGCGCTGTGCATGCTGAAATCCGGCACTTCCAACGGGTCCACGCGTGAGTACCCCGTCCGTACTCACGCGTTGGGACCGGAATTACTGGCCCATTACATCTAGTTCCCTTGTCTAGATCATTAATATATATTGTGAATAGCTGGGGTCCAAGGATCGATCCCTGCGGTATCCCACTAGTCACTGCCTGCCACTCGGAAAAAGGCCCATTTATTCCAACTCTTTGCTTTCTGTCTGCCAACCAGTTCTCTATCCAAGTCAGTACCTTGCCCCCAATCCCATGTGCCTTAACTTTACACGCTAATCTCTTATGCGGGACCTTATCGAAAGCCTTCTGAAAGTCCAAATACAACACATCCACTGGTTCTCCCTTATCTATTTTACCAGTTACATCCTCAAAAAATTCCAGTAGATTAGTCAAGCACGATTTACCCTTTGTAAATCCATGTTGACTTTGTCTGATCCTGTCACTCTTTTCCAAGTGCTCTGCTATTACATCTTTTATAATGGACTCTAGCATTTTCCCCACTACCGATGTCAGGCTTACCGGCCTGTAATTCCCCGTTTTCTCTCTACCACCTTTTTTGCATAGTTGGGTAACATTAGCTACCCTCCAATCAATGGGTACTGTTCCAGATTCCATCGAATTCTGGAAGATGATCAGCAAAGCATCAACTATTTCTAGGGCCACTTCCTTAAGTACCCTAGAATGTAGATTGTCAGGCCCTGGGGATTTATCGGCCTTCAATCCCATCAATTTCCTTAACACCATTTCCCTACAAATACTGATTTCATTCAGTTCCTCCCTTTCATCAGATCGTATGTTCCCCGACATCTCTGGGAGGTTATTTGTGTCCTCCTTTGTGAAGACAGAACCAAAATATGTATTTAATTGGTCTGCCATTTGTTTGCTCCCCATTATAAATTCCCCTGATTCTGACTGCAAGGGACCCATGCTTGACTTCACCAATCTTTTTCTCTTCACATATCTATAAAAGCTTTTAAATGCTGGGCTTCACCATCATTGAGGATGGGAATGTTCATAGAGCCTCCTCCTCCTGTTAGTTGTTTAATTGACCACCACCATTCACGACTGGATGTGGCAGGACTGCAGAGCTTTGATCTGATCCGTTCATTGTGAGATCACTTAGCTCTGTCTATAGCATGCTGCTTCCACTTTTTAGCATGCATGTAGTCCTGTGTTGCAGCCTCCCCAGGTTGGCACTGCATTTTTAGGTATGCCTGGTGCTGCTCCTGGCATGCTCTTCTACACTCCTTGCTGATCCAGGGTTGGTCCCCTGGCTTGATGGTATTAGTAGAGTGAGGAATATGCTGGGCCCTGAGATTACAGATTGTGGTGTAATACAATTCTGCTGCTGCTGCTGATGGCCCACGACGCCTCATGGATGCCCAGTTTTGAGCTGCTAGATCTGTTCTGAATCTATCCCATTTAGCACGGTGGAGGGTGTCCTCAGTGTGACGATGGGATTTTGTCTCCACACTGGCTGTGCTGTGGTCACTGCTACCAATACTGTCCTGGACAGATGCATCTGCGGCAGGTAGATTGGTGAAGACAAGGTCAAGTAGGTTTTTCCCTCATGTTGGTTCGTCGCAGGCCCAGACTGGCAACTATATACTTCAAGACTCAGCCAGCTGGGTCAGTACTGGTGCTATCAAGCCAATCTTGGTGATGGACATTGAAGTCCATTCTATGGTCTTTCTACCTCTCAGTGCTTCTTCCAAGTGGTTTTCAACATGGAGGAGCACTGATTCATCTGCTGAGGGAGGGTGGTAAGTGGTAATCAGCAGAAGGTTTCCTTGCCTATGCTTGACCTGAAGCCATGAGCCGGTGCCGAGGGCGATGCCAGGTGGTCTGTCCGGTTTTATTCTCATTGTTTTTTGTAGCGGTTTTTTACAACTGAGTGGCATGCTAGTAACAGGCCATTAAGAGTCAACCACATTGCTGTGGGTCTGGGGTCACATATAGGCCAGACCATGTAAGGATGGCAGATTTCCTTCCCTAATTACATTTGTGAACCAGATGGGTTTTAACGACAATCCGATAGTTCCATGGCCACCATCACTGATACAAGTGTTTTATTCCAGATTTATTTAATTTACTGTATTTACATTCCCCAGCTGCCGTGGTGGGATTTGAACTCATGTTTCTGGATCATTAGTCCAGGCCTCTGGGTTACTAGTCCAGTAACATAGCCACTATGCTACTGTTCCCGTTCTTGTGCACAGTTTTAGTGATTTTACATGCCTCAAGGTGATGAAGGGGAGGGGAATAAATGTTGTAATGTGTCTGCCGAGGACTCCAGCCACTGATTACATAGAATTACATAGAATATACAGCACAGAAATAGGCTATTCGGCCCAACTAGTCTATGCTGGAATTTATAATCCACATGTGTCTCCTCTCAAGTCATCCTCGGTTCCGAGGGACTGCCTAAGAAGAAGAAGAGTCTCCTCCCATTCCATTCTGAGCAGATCTATTCCCGAGTATTCAAAGGAACGAGCAATGACATTTGATAACAATAACAAAAGAACCCAGAAATGTTGGGGCGGTGAATTGAGATTGGAATCATTTAATGCAGTGCCGTTATTCAAGGAAGGGACTAATTTAATCCGAGAAGCTTCAGTCCCATTAGTCTGACATCAATTTCCGCAAAAATAATTAAACCAAGTTTTAGGAATATCAATATGAGAATAATCTAAGCAATGTTTGTCTGATTACACTTCTGTGATGCGTTTTGGGAAGTTTTTCTACATAAAATCACTATGTAAATGCAAGTTGGTGATGTTATATCTGCAAATTTTACTACTAAAGCTGCTGTGTTTTTTAAATTTGTCTCCATCTTTTCTACAGCATCCAGCGACTCTGGATGCTGGCGTTACACAGGTGAGAACAGGAGCGAACACAAATGAGCTAGCAATAACCTAAAATGGGGCTTGAGGTGACCATGTCATTACCCCCTCATTTGCATGTGTCCTCTGACTGCTGGAACTGGGGCAGGTGCTAAAGAGTGCAGAATCTTGGCGTAGTGGAATTATGTCTGATTTTCTCATCACATCGGCCTGATTTACATCCAGGTGGGAATGGTGAAAAAATTCACCAAGAATTTAACATTCCCTTGTTGCCCACCAACCATTTCCTCTTCCAACAGGCAGAAAAATATAGCAGAAACATCTCATCTTATGCACTAAAATGTCAAAGAAGAAAGAAAATGTTAATAATAGTGACTGCATATGTGAATGATCAAAACTATATGTCTGGATTGACTCTACATCCTTCAGGTATATCCACACTTGGAGATAGTTACCATAGTCTGCAGTGACATTGGCACATTTTACCAGTTGGACTTTTTAATTTCCTCCCCAAATTCCACACTCTTAATCCAAACTGAATAAAGTCATACACAGATGACAGGGATCCTTTTTTTCATGATGTTTCAGACAAATTGCTTTAAAAACCACTTTCAGTAAGAGAGCACTCCTTACAGAGAAAGGGATCTTTATATACCATGGAAATTCGACCACAGCCCAGTTCTCCCAAAGCTTCATCCAACAGCAACAAATAGTCAATAGCAGAAATGTAATGTGAAAGTACGCAGCTGATTTTCAGTCTAAATATTTAGCAAAGTTCTTTGAAAAACCAACTGAGACTCTCCTTATGTGTAAAATTAAAACATTCATACACTCAAGGTTTGGAGAAAACCAAATGCTGACCTCAAGTAAATGATTTACGCACATGTCTAATCATTTGCAAATCTAATTTCAAGACTCAGCAGGCCCCAGGTCACAGAACTCTGCTTCTCATTAATTTTAGTGTAAGGCATAATATCTGTATTGTAAGTGCCGCTGGAGCTGACTGTTCTGGTCACTAGGTTAGTGCTGTGTCGACTCTGAAAATTCTCACACCGGTTACATAAAAAAGTAACCAGCATCTCTTCATCCTGCATTTTGGTACTTAAAATTATTCTCCATGTTCTAATAGCTTCTTGCGCTTTACAGTACTTTGTTAGTCAATCTGTTCTCAGTCCCTCTCAATTATGGTCTTCATCCAGCTGTGGAACCCCTTGCAGCTAGCAACTAGTGCTGCAGTTTGCATCCTCCTTTAGTAGGCAGATAGCGTGCCACCAAACATTGGACTGGAAATGGGGGACCTTCCCCACCACCCCCCCTCGACTATGGAAGCTCTGCCAGGTTCAATGGTGGCAGTGCTTATTGGTCACATCCTGCCACTTATGCTAGGATTTGGATGGTACAGATTCTTGGCCCCTCATTTATTATTGTGATTCCAGCCACTTACCTGCTACTATGATAGTGGGGTAATAAAAATAGTTGAAACTATGCACAGGGGAACAGTTGTGATTTTGGGCTGAATTTTTCCTTTGCCGTCAGGATGGGTATGGTGGGGGGGTGGGGGTGGTGCCATGGATCACATCGGGAATGCAGACGTTGAAGCGGCGCATAATTAAAAAGCCACTGCAATTGAATCAGACTTCCGGGTTTCCCGACCAATTAACTGGAGCGGGTCCGATAACGTCACTGATGACTCAACTTTAGCTCAGCTATTTAAAGGAGCAATGCACAGATGGCAGTTGAAGGTTGGTGGAGGTGCAAGAGAGGTTGTTGGGGAAGAGAATGGATTGTGTAATGAGTAAGTTGTTGGAATATAAATTTATACTAATTGATAATCAAAAATGCAGGCTCAGCACCAGAAAGCTGCCCCGAGATGCCTCCCTGGGAATGCTGCTCCAAGGAGTCAGGGTCTGCAGGGAGGTCCTCTTCCCTGGTGACGGGAGGAAGATGCCAGCAGCCGAGGCAAAGAGAGAATGGCTGGAGATCTCGGAAGAAGTGAGCAGCAGGAGTCTGGTACCCAGGTCATGGATACAGTACAGGAAGCAATTTAATGACCTCATGAGGGCAGGAAAGGCGAGTGCAATGCCACACTGCCCTACATCCTGATGTGCGTGTCACCCCGACCACCTCACTCTACCTTCCCAAGCCTACTCCTTCACATCACTCCCCACACCAACCTACCTGGCAAGTGCACCCATCCCTCACTGTCTGTGCACCTGCTCACAACCCATCTGACTATCCACCACTGACACTCATCCTCATCCTAATACAATCATAGAATCATAGAAATTAACACCACAGAAGGAAACCATTCACCAATGTCACACCACTCCCTCATAGTCACCCGCTACAGGTGTGGCCCATCCATCCCTTCCACTCACTCCATGACTCTAACTCAAAGGCCTCTTTATTCCCTCCAAGCAGAAGAGAGCACAGAACACGCGGGTGAGGCAGAGAACCGGAGGTGGCCCTCCAGTGACCACACCATTGACTGCAGCAGAGGAGGAGGTGATGGGGATCAGCGGAGTTGAAGAGCTGCTGGCGGTGGGAGATGGAGAGAGGGGGACCTCCCAGCTACCTGGTGACAGAATTAAATATCATACAGCCACATGGCATACAACAGTCACTCATGGTGACTTGATGTCAGCAGCCAGTGAAATATGATCATGTACATAATGGTCATTTAAAGCATTCTTATCATAACAGTTCTAATTCATGTCCTTACTCTCCCACATGTCCATTATGTGCCCCCCCCACTGCCCAGCCAGAAGAAGAAGGCAACTCCTCAGAGGAGGCCGTGGCCTCTGAGGGTGCACCGTCGCACAACACTATTACACCCAGCACCAGCACAGATACGTGCACCTCGGTGGGTCCAGTAAGAGATAGAGTAGTGTTGTCACCTGTTGCCTCACAGGTCACAAGTGAGCAAGAGCAGATGATGGAGACAGGGACAGCAGTGGAGAGTCCTCATCGAAGGGTGCAGGCTGCTCCAAGCAGTGCTCAGCTGGACACAGATGCTGAACCTCGGGGGCCATCGACAAAGAGGTTGATTCTTGAGGAGCACCTCCAACCTACCCACTTCCGGTTTTAATGGAGGCGGGTCGGGTGGGTGAATGACCAATCCACTCTCAGGAGGTGGATTATTACTAAAAATAATTTAAGGATGTTGTGTGCCTCCATTTTAACTTTACTTTTATTTTTAACCCATGGAGGCTGGGTTTCCTGGGCCTCGGTAAACCCGACAGATCAAAGGATGTGAGAAGGTGCGGATCCATGATTTAAGTGCCTTTATTGAACTGCTTGTGGGCCAGGAGGAGCAGAAGTGTTTCCCCCGGCCCACCAAGCAAGCCGGTTTACCCCCGCGATTGGCCGCCCACCCATGATCGGACCCCCGCGATCGAAACAACAAAAACCCCAATAACTCCCCGACCATCCCCTCCCCCAATCTAAACCCCGAAGATCCCAATCTCTTGCCGTCTATTTCCCCACCTGACAGGAAGCTGAAGGCTGGCTGGCTGTAAGGCGGGAAACCAGTTGAAAAAAGTTCAAACCGGTCCTGCCGTTAAATTCAGTAGGATCTGCGCCAATCCCCCCCTGCCCTCGCTCACTTTCCATCTCAGAGTTAATGGCCCTGAATTTGCGGTTGGCAGCAGAGTTAAGGTGTACACCGCCAACATCTGAATGAAATCTGCACTTACCTCATGCAAACGCCGCTTCGAGAATTTGGTTTCAAATGCTGCAGAGTTATGCACAGCGTAGTGGCCTGCTGATCCCAGGAGCACACCGTTGTGCATTTGCAAACCTGTGATCATGTGGGGCGGTGCTTCTTTCACTTTCTGACTCTTAGGCCGCGATTTTCCCTTTGGAGGCGGGTTGGAAGCGGGATTCGGTTTGGGCGCGTTCCAAACTTGTCTCCACTGTCAGGTGAGAAAAATGTGAGATTTCCCCCTAATTGGCCAGTTAATTTCAGAGGTGTGGATTCCCCTGGGCCAATTAGTCTTTTGGGACTGAAACTCACCTCTGCTGACATCACTTATCCAGCTTCATTTAAGGGCTGCTTGCTGCCTTGGCTCATTCCATTGGTTTTTGGTCGAAGCTGCACCATGTCCAAACTTTCATTACAGGGAAGAATCACCAGCTCCAAGGCAAGGGCCTCCCCGAGGTACTTGGATGAGGCGCTGGGTATCCTGGTTGAGGGGGCGAGAGCTAGCAGGGAGGTGCTCTTCCCCTCATCTGGGAGGAAGAGGCCTCCGAAAGAAACCAAGGCTGTGTGGGTCCAGCTGGCAAGAGATATAGGGCTCGATTTTCCAAGCCCCGAGGAGGCGGGTTTGGAGGTGGGAGTGGTGGGAAAATTGCAGAATCAGGGGGCAGGAACGCATCCCTCCCCCAACCTGCCTCCGTGCCAATGTCCCAGGAGGCAGGTACCCGACCTGTGCTGGGAGCCGTCTCCCCGAGGCGGGAAGGGGATTAGTGCCAATTAACTGCCTGTTAACAGGTAGTTAACAGGGAGTTTTTTGCCTAATCCCTATTTTTAGCCGTGAAGTGTGGGCTGTCCGACGGCTCTGAACCACGCCAAGTTAGCGAGGCGGACCATCGGTTTGCAGGGTTGGAGGGGTGGTAAAATAGAAACATAGAAGATAGGAGCAGGAGTAGGCCATTCGGCCCCTCGAGCCTGCTCCGCCATTCAATAAGATCATGGCTGATCATCTAAACTCAGTACCCTGTCCCTGCCTTCTCCCCGTATCCCTTGATCCCTTTAGCCTTAAGAAATATATCTAACTCCTTCTTGAATATATTTAATGAATTGGCCTCAACTGCCTTCTGTGGTAGAGAATTCCACAGGTTCACCACTCACTGGGTGAAGAAATTCCTCCTCACCTCTGTCCTAAATGGCTTACCCCTTATCCTTAGACTGTGACCCCTGGTTCTGGCCTCCCCGAGATGTTCGTTGTGCAGGTGAGTGATGGGTGCATATGTGCAGAGGTAAGTGTGTGAGGTAAGTGTAAAGTGTTTTAATAAGTTTTACTTACCTTTACTTTCTCCTGCAGGCTTCCTTCCTTCAGTTCTTGGGAGTCCATGAGCTCACCGGCACAGAAATCAGAATGGCCGCTGAACTGTCAAAAGCTGCAGCCTCTGCTTTCTGGTCTGGAGAGCACTCTAACTGAGTCTGAGTAGAAGGACCCAAGTTAGAAGACAGATTGTCAGTGTTTGACAGCTTCACAGAGCCGTCAAACGCTGATTTTTCATCTGTCAAAAGCTCTTGACAGATGAAATGTCAATCGCTGACGTCACCAGTAACCAGGTGTCCTTAATTGGCCTGCTGAGCCCGCTGGGCGTGCTTAACAAGGTCAATCAAGGGAAAGTAGCGTGGGTTGGCCGCAAGTCGATGGAGGCGGGACTACAACTCAAAAAGTGGGAGTCCCGCCTCCAAAAGCTCCCCATTGACAAAATCGAGCCCATAACCTCCAGATCAGTGTGCAGCAGGACATGGCTGCAGTGCCATAAAAGGTTCAATGACCTTGTATGATCAGGCAAAGTGAGTATACCATCAGCTTGACCCGCCTTCTGCTCCCCTTCTCCTCTCATCACCACCACTCTGCATTGTCAACCTCCTCCTACACATCCCACTTTACCCTTACAACCTTTGCACTCTTAAGCATCCCTCTCACTCTATGAACCCAATTCGACTATGCTGCCCTCACACTCCCTTTCAATGTTATGCAATGACAATGACTAACAACACACAGGGAGGGCCCTTGGGCATGGAACCTCACTCCATCTTTGTCTCCTTCTAAGCATCTATGCTCTGGACTCTCTACACTCACTCCATCATTCACATTGCAACTCCACTTGCCTTCCATACAGCAGGAAAAGAAAGTCCACAATAGAAGGGAAAGGGCGAAGGCAGGAGGAGGGCCACCTTCCCTAACCCATCTCACCCAGGCTGAAGGGGCGGCCTTGGACATCGCCGGCGCAGAGGTGGAGGTTGAAGTGGGGGACGGACAGACGGGCGATGCAGACCAAGCTGGTGACAGAATAGTTTTGCGTCTCATCATTTACACTGCTTGAGTGACTGAAATGGCTGCTAGTGTACATTATTAGAATGCCACTTGAGCATCTGCACTATTGCATGTGCATGCCACACTTCCGGGAAATGTCTAACCCATGCCTTTACTCCCCCACGGGACCACCCACAGAGCCCCTCCCCACTATCAATGAGGAAGAGGCTGAGCAGCAAGACTCCTCAGGGGAACCTGCAACCTCTGAGGACGCAGTGTCAGCAGATGTAAGCGCACCCAGCACCAGCGCAGATAAGCACACCTCGGTGGGACCTTCGGGACATAGAGTAGTGTTGTCACCTGGTGTATCACAGCTCACAGATGAGCATCAGCAGGTGGTGGAGACAGGGACAGCAGTGGAGAGTCCTCGTTGGAGGGCGCAGGACTCTCCTAGCTATGCTCCGCTGCATGTGGACCCTGTGCCTCTGGGTCCATCCAGAAGGAAAGCGGTGCTGGAACTCCAGGAGCAGGTGCAGGAGTCTCTGGCAGGTTTGTCTCCAGGGTCACTGTGAATGTGAAGAGAATGGAGGAGTCAACTCTAACATGAGCAGTGCCTTTGTGGAAGCAATGGCGCATGAACGCATCACCAAGGAAAGGATGGCAACCTCCATGGTGACAATGGCTACCTCTCTGAAAAGGGTGGCTACCGCTCTGGATAGGGTGTCTACGGTAGAGGAGAGGATGGCTACGGCCATGGAGGACCTAAGTCATCAGAGTCTGGAAAACATGGTGAATGTTCAGAATAGACTGACATCTCTGGAGGAGCGATGGGCAGCTATTGAGCAGAGAAACCAGAGCTTCATGGAAGTCCTTTTGAATACATCTGCCAGTGCAGATACAGGTCCCCATGGCCCCCCTGGAGTGCAGCAAGGTGCTCACAAGCCACTTGCAAGCGCTGAGGTGGACCTGACCCATGAGAGGGAAGTTGGTGGCAGAGAACAAGGAAGTGGGAGTTCCTCTCCAAGTGCTCACACTTCTATTCCACTGCATAGCTCTCGGTCAGAGCCCCACCAGAGTCCGCACCCAACTGAGATGGGCATCTCATCCCCTGCACTGCCGCAGGATGAGCAGATGTTTGGCGAGCTCTCACAGGCTCAGAAACCCAGAGGACGCCCGCCAAAGATGTCAAAGCAGGAACAGCATGAAAACAAGCAAGGGGCCTCCACTTCTGCTGAAGCCACAGGGGGAGCACCACATAGGAGCACGTATAAGAGAAAAATAAAACACATTTAGTCATAGGGGTAGGCACTTGGGTGATTGTTTCTGTTTATTGATGAAAAGCACTCCCTGTGTGAATGTATTAAAATGAGGTGATGGTAAACTGTTGGAGTGATGGCATCTGTTATTTCGGCTTAGGCAGCTCCACATTGCAGGCTCCGCAACACTTGCGTGGTCAGGTTGATGGTCAGAGTGAAAGGAGGCCAGAGAGTCATGTCCATTGTCTAACAGGTGTTAAGAAGGCGCCAAGCACATGTGCCGCAGTGGGCAACCTATGCAAATCTGGCCAGGATGAGTGCATCCCTTGCATCACGAGCAGCCGTGAGCTCGTGTGCTGCCGCTGCTGCTGGTAGATACACCACCGATCGGTCCTCCTCCTTCTCCTCCTCCTCATCCTCATCCTCATCTGAGGAGGCAATGTACTGAGTCCCTTGCTCATCAGGAAGCTGCAAGCCACGATGCTGTGCCATGTTGTGCAGTGCACAGCAGACCACTACCATTCTGGAGACCCTGGCTGCTGAATACTGCAGGGCTCCACCTGATCTGTCAAGGCATCAGAATCGCATCTTCAGCAACCCAATGAGTTGCTCGATGATGGACCTGGTCAAAATGTGGCTGGAGTTGTAGCACTCCTCAGCCTCATTAGCTGGCCTCCGATTGGCATCATTAGCCACTTCTTCAGGGGGTGGCCCTTGTCACCAAGGAGCCATCCATTAAGTTGGTTTGGCAGATTGAAGAGCAGAGGAACACTAGAGTGCCGCAGGATGACCGAGTCATGGCAACTACCACAGAACTTGGCGCAAACATGCAAAATCTCCTTCTTGTGGTTACACACCAGCTGTACGTTGAGGGAGTGGAAGCCCTTGAGGTTGACAAAGATAGCTGGGTTTTGATGGGGTGCCCTGAGGGCCACATGTGTGCAGTCTATGATGCCCTGCACCATTGGCAAGCCTGCCATATTTGCAAAGCCAACTGAACGCATGGTTACACTTGCTTGATCCCTTGAGAAATGGACGTAATTGTGGGCCTTTGCAAAAAGGGCTTCGTTAACCTGCGTGATGCAACTGTGGGCGGCCAACTGGGAGATGCCACTGATGTCTGCTGATGATCTCTGGAAGGAGCCTGAGGCAAAAAAGTTGAGTGCGGTGGTGACTTTGACAGCTACTGGTAAGGGGGTCCACCCGCTCCTCTGGGCTCCAGGTGTTGGTGCAGCAGTGCGCAGATATCTCCGACAACCTCTCACAACATTCTCAGCCTCCTTTGGCACTGCTGCTCAGTCATATTGAGGTAGCTCATCCTCTGTCTATAAACCCTGAGAGGGGGAGTATCTCCTGCGGTGACGTGCCTCCATGCGCTGGCGCCTTCTGCCCTGTGCACCATCTGTAAGGGGGTTGGCGGGTGTGGCGCGTGCGCCCAGTCAGCTATGCCCCTGACTGCTTTGTGAGCGGTTCGAATCGCTCCCACGCCCCCTGTGTTCTAGACACCGGACTTAGGTACAGGCGGCGATACAGAAAGACTCGAGTAGACAGGTGGTTTGGATGTAAGAAAACCAAGATTTTATTGACACAGAAATTAACACAGTCTTATGAGAAATTACTAGCATAAAATACAGGCAAATACAAAATAACTATACTTATACAGGGAATGGGGAACACACGGCACATCGAGGGAAAACAAACTATATGAACAATCCCCTTATCCTTATCCCACCCGCTATACCTAACTAGATTAAGCTATGAAGGGCCAGAATTCATGCTCACCAATCCAAACCAAGGCCAACTGTTAACGAAATGCAGATTTTGATGTTTGGTTCTCTGTCCTCTGAGGTACCCCGTTATCATGTGGTCTTCAGGGGCGCAGTGCTGGAGCTGCTACTGCGACGCACCTTCTTCTCCTCCGCTACCATCGTCGTCTTGTCCCGATGGGTTCTCCTCTTCTTCTCCCTCGGGCGGTCGTCGGTGGTAACATTACGTTTATCGGACAGTTAACAGTCTTTGCCATTTAGATTTTGTTACCCATGCATCAAACGCCAGTATATTCGTTGTGGCGTAGACACCTGCATTATCGCAATGTTCAACAAGATGTTCGTCTTCCCAAGCGCCAGCTTATAAATCGGCGCTTGGTCTTTATCGATACGTTTTTCGCTGCCCTGCTCTGCCCTTATCGAGTTTTATCATCTTCTTCGTCTCTACTCGTCTCGTCTCGGGCTACCTGCTCAAATTCGTCTCGCCCCTTTTTTTTTGCGGCCTGGGCGTCCCAGATGACGAGGGACTCGGGTCTCATTCCCCTCCCCGGCTGTTGGTATGGTGTCTTTTACTGCTGAAATCTCACCGCGGGGAGCGAGGAGAGACCCGCCACGAGGCCAGGGCACGAGTGAGCCAGGAACCAAGAGCGAGGGCCAAGCGCAAGAGAGAGCAGAGAGAGCGAGATTGCTATCCGGGGCCTGCAGTTATACCCATTGTTTCATCCCCTATCTGCACGTCAAATCAGGTTAGTTCATTGTTCCAATTTTGGCGGGCTGTTTTAAATAATTACAGCAATCTAAACTAACTGTTTTTAGATGGCCGTTTATCGCACCTAATGGCCTGATGTCCGAGCTGTATTGTTAGTAATGCATTCTAATCGGCCTGTCCAGCCTCGATGGCTTCCTTAAGCTGTTTCCGATTATTTATGCAGACAGCTAGATGGCCTCAAGTATAGGCCTAACTTGTTCTGATCTGTCTACGATCTGGCTTAATGCATATTCAATGTCTGCTGTCTGCTTTTCCAAAACACAAAGTCCTTTTCACAGAAACTGCATTTTAGGTTTCGATTTCCCCAAAGGCTGCTTGTGCTGCTACAGAGTCCAAGCTTTTAAAATCTTGCAGGCTTTTGGTCACGAGGTGTGGACACCATCTTTTGGGTACCCTTTTTAAAATGTCCATGCAGGGTCCCTTTTATTAATAACTTTGGGGGAATGTGGAAATATTGCGAATCCTATACATCAGGTGGGTGAGCAAGAGGTTGGCGCTCCTGCTGTTGTTGCTGCTGAGCTGCCTGGCTCTGCTGCTGCCGTGGTTGCTCCTCATCCGAATTTGAGGTCCATGAGGAAAGGAAATAAATGGTTTCCATGCTGCTGGCAGATACCTCCGTTGGGGAAGCACTCAGTTCAAGCGGGGAGAGGGTTTTCCAAGGAGGTCCTACAGTAGAGAGATAGAAGCTGCAGCACCTCCGACTTCAGTAGGCCTGTTAAAAGTACTGAATGACCTGTGGAACAAAAGTTCTGCCACCTGCAACTGCTCCCTGTTGAAAGCTTCGTTTTAATGGTGGAGCTGCAGCTGTGAGGCCACCCACTTGTCAACCCGCCAGGATTAGCTGGCATGGTTTAGGAGGGTCGTGCAACATGCGGAAAATGTGGCAAAATAACAAAGGCCTGTCAAAATAGGATTATAGAGGCCCTTAACCACTATTTAAGGGTCTTAACTACCTCTCCCGACTGATGAAGGTGGGACCGAATCGCACCCATGAAACCTGCCTCTGGCCAAATTGTGTGGAGGCGGGCTGGAGGCGGATTCCGAACCCGTGCTCACTTTTTGCGATTTTTCCCAACTGTCTCGCCTCCAAATCTGCCTCCTCAGGGCTAGGAAAATTGTGGCCTTAGCCAATCAGGAAACAGAGGAAATTGTTGATTTGCCCACAACTCATTTTAAAAGGTTACAGAAATGAATAGTACACAGTGCTCAATTCTTTATTTTTACTCTTCCAGTTTCTGTTGTTTTAAAGGCTGTGATTTTCTTCCTGGAGGTGGGTTTGCATCAGGAATGGTAATGGGCGGGTTCCTGTCCTGCTGCCAGCTCCTGCTGGCCTGCGGACACAATTTTTGGTTAATTGGGCTAGTTAAGCTCGCCGCGTGGGTTACCCGCCCTGATCACAAGGTGCAGGTCTGTTCAGCTGCTCTGCTGACGCATTTGCAGCCGGTGCATTTAAGGGGGCCATTTCACCATTCGATCTCAGGTGGTTTCTGGTGCTTCTGACTGCTGCTTCTCACCACCATATCTGCAGAGAAACAAAAGACAGCTCCCTGCTTCAACGAGGACTCCCTCCATGTTCTTGTGGAGGGAGCCAGAGGACGTCCGGAGGTCCTATACCCATCTGATGGAAGAAGGGAACCTCCTCAGCAGACAAAGGCAGCCTGGCTGCGAATTGCTGAGGAGGTCAATGCCAGATCTGTGTATAGACGCACCTAGATCCAATGCAGGAAAAGATTTTATGATCTCCTGCGTTCTGGAAAAATTAGTATAAAAGCACACTTACCTTAATTCTGCTGTGCCTGTCATCACATTCCCATCACTCTGCATTGCCAACCCTACTCCTGCACATCCTGACTCAACCCAACATCCCTTGCACCATCCTCTATCCTTCTCTCCCTATGCACAGATTCACTTTCCCATCTTACTATGCATCCCTAACACCCACCCTCAAGGTTATGCACTGACAACAACTAACAACTCAAAAGGCGGGAACTTCGTAATGGGAACCCACTCCTTCGCATTCTCCCTCTAAACATCTATCCTATCCATTCTTTACACTCATTCCATCACTCTCACTGAAACTCCACTTCATTCCCTCATTGCAGGAAAAGAGAGGTCAGAATAAGAGGGAGAGGGAGAGAACAGGAGGAGGATCTCCATCCTTATCACAGCTGACCAACACTGAGGAGGCCACGCTGGAAATTGTGGGATCAGTGGAACAGCTCAAAGTGGGGGACGGAGAAACGGGCTCAGTTGAACAACCTGGTGACAGAATGCTTCTCCATCCATCTTATTTGGCTTTCATGAGTGACACTTATGGCATCTGATGTCATTAGAACTGGAATGCTCATCTTGTACACAATGGGATGTGTCTGCAATCGACATATCACATGTCTAAATCAAATCAAAATCAAATCAAATCAACTTTTATTGTCATTGTTAGTGCACAAGTGCAGTACAACGAAATGTAGGCTTGCGGCTCCCGAGAGTGTACATTTGGATTAAGACATTTAAACATTCAACATACATTTGGCTTGTAGTATATTAACATAAACATAACCATAATAAAGTGCATTGGCAGATGTGCAGGCTTTAGAGTTTATTTGTGGAGTTCAGTAGGATGACAGCCCTGGGAAAGAAGCTGTTCCTAAATCTGTTCGTACGGGTGCGAATGCATCTGTAGCGTCTCCCAGATGGCAGGAGGGTGAACAGACTGTGGCTGGGGTGGGTAGGGTCTTTGATGATGGACCGTGACCTCCGTAAACAGCGTTTCTGGTATATGTGCTCTATGGTCGGTAGCCGGGTGCCGGTAATGCGTTGGGCAGTTTTGACTACCCGCTGCAGGGCTTTCCGGTCATAGTAGCTACAGCTGCCATACCATACTGTGATACAGTTTGTCAGGATGCTCTCTATTGTGCAGCGGTAAAAGTTAGAGAGGATCAGGGGTGACAGATTACATTCCTTCAGCCTCCTTAGGAAATATAGGTGCTGCTGGGCCTTCTTCACCAGAGAGGAGGTGTTGAGGGACCAGGAGAGGTCTTCCGTGATGTGGACTCTGAGGAACTTAAAGCTGTCCACCCTTTCCACCACAGCCCCATTGATGTGGATGGGGGTGTGACTTCCACCTTTGGACTTCCTGAAGTCCACAATGATTTCTTTTGTTTTCTTGGTGTTAAGGGCCAGGTTGTTATCGGCACACCACTTCACGAGATGCTGGACCTCCTCCCTGTAGGCTGACTCATCGTTGTTGGTGATCTGGCCTACTACCGTGGTGTCATCCGCAAACTTGATGATGGTGTTGGAACCCTTAACAGCCACACAGTCGTGGGTGAAGAGGGAGTAGAGGAGGGGGCTCAGCAGACATCCTTGTGGGGCCCCCGTGTTCAGGGTCAGGGGAGGGAGGTGTGGTTACCTAATTTGACAGACTGGGGTCTGTTTGTTAGGAAGTCCAGGGTCCAGTTGCAGAGGGAAGTGTTCAGGCCAAGAGTTTGGAGTTTGGTGGCCAGCTTGTTGGGGACGAGAGTGTTGAATGCTGAGCTGTAGTCTATGAACAGCATTCTGATGTAGGTCTCCTTACCATCTAGGTGATTCAGTGCCGAGTGTAGAGCAGTTGTGATTGCATCCTCCGTTGATCTGTTTGCACGATAGGCAAACTGGTGTTGGTCAAGGGAGGCAGGAACACTGGCTTTGATGTGGGCTAAGACCAGTCTCTCGAAACACTTCATTATGATGGGTGTGAGTGCGACAGGTCGATAGTCGTTCAGGCACGTCACAGCCATTTGTTTTGGCACAGGAATAATGGTAGCGGTCTTGAAGCATGTAGGGACTACTGCCTGGGCCAATGACAGATTGAAGATGGCGGTGAAGACATCAGCCAGCTGATCAGCACATTCCTTGAGTACCCGTCCAGGGATGCTATCCGGTCCAGCAGCCTTTCGTGTGTTCACTCCGCGTAGAACACCCCTTACGTCGGAGGTCGACAGAGTGAGCACCTGGTCTTCCGGGGGTGGCAAGGCTTTGATAGCCAGCTCCCTGTTGTCCCTGTCGAAGCGAGCGTAGAAGTTGTTAAGCTCCTCCGGAAGGGAGGCATCGCTAACCGGGGGACTGGTGTTTTTGCCCTTGCAGTCAGTGATGGACTGGATGTCTTGCCACATGCGCCGGGGGTCCGAGTTGTTGCGGAAGTGATCCTCTATCCGCAGTGTCTGTTTCCTTTTGGCAGTCCTGATACCCTTTTTTAGGTTGGTCCTAGCTGCACTGTAAGCCGCCGCGTCACCAGATTTAAATGCTGCGTCGCGTGCTTTCAACAGTGAGCGGACCTCTCC
This sequence comes from Somniosus microcephalus, assembly GCF_052327205.1. Lineage (NCBI taxonomy): Eukaryota > Metazoa > Chordata > Chondrichthyes > Squaliformes > Somniosidae > Somniosus > Somniosus microcephalus. The sequence goes on from NC_140988.1 coordinate 162,720,864, forward strand.
GTTCATCCAGGGTTTCTGGTTGGGGTATGTCCTGATATTTTTATGGGTCGTGATGACCTCGACACAGCTGTTGATGTAGAATAGCACTGTGGATGCGTATTCCTCGATGTCATTATGGGCAAACATGCCCCAATCAGTGCGTTCGAAGCAGTCCTGAAGCTCCGATACTGCCCCCTCGGGCCATACTTTCACAACTCATGTCTTTACTCTCCCACAGGACCATCAAGAGCCCCCCTCCCTACTGTCCAGGAGAAAGAGCAGGAGGACTCCTCAGAGGATGCTGCATCCTCTGAGGGAGCAGCGTCAGCAGAAATGATAGCACCCAGCAGCAGCGCAGTGACACACACCAGAGTGGGTCGTTTGCGAGATAGAGTAGTGTTGTCACCTGGTGTATCACAATGCACGAGTGAGCAAGAGCAGGTGGTGGAGACAGGGACAGCAGTGGAGAGTCCTCATTGGAGGCCACAGGATGCTCCTAGCTCTGCTCAACTGCATGTAGACACTGAGCCTTGGGGGACCATCCAGAAAGAGAGCGGTGCTGGGGTTTCAGGACCAAGTGCAGGAGGCTCTAACTGGGTTTGCAACCACGGTGACTGCGAGTGTGCAGAGAATGGAGGAGTCCATCTCAAACATGAGCAATGCCATGGTGCACGCAATGGCGAATGTAGGTCCCGCCATGGAAAGGATGGCAAGCTCCATGGAGGACATAAATCACCAGACTCAAATGAACATGGTGGCTCTTCTAAAGAGATGGTCAGCTATGGAGGATAGATGGGCATCTATTCTGGAGAGGAACCAAAGGTACATGGACATCCCCATTATGAGGACTGTCAGCACTGATGTGCAGCAAGGTGCTCTCCAGCTACTTGCTAGCAGAGAAATGCGGGTGGCCCATGAGAGGGATGATGTTGGGAGGTGACATGCTAGTGGGGGCTCCTCTCCAAGCGCTCCAACTTCCATCCCCTTGCCAACTCCTCAGTCAGAGTCTCAGATGACTGCCGGAGCAATAATGGCCGAGTCTGCCCCTGTGCAGCCGCAGGAGAAGCAGACTTTGGCAGGGCCTTCAAAGGCTCCAAAATCCAGAGGACTACCGCCAAAGGCGTCTAAGCAGGTGCAGCAAGGAAGTGAGCAGGCTGTCTCTACATCTGCTGAAGATACAGGGGTAGCACAACGTAAGAGCAGGCTTAAGATAAAACTGACACATAATTGATCACAAGGGTACTCACTTGGGAGTTCTGATAGAATTCAATGTTAAGTTTCTGTTCTTTTATTCTGTTGGAATAAATTAATCTTGTATGAACGTTTGACATCATTGCCATTTGTGTGATCCCAATTTGAGGTGGCACAGTGAAGGGTGAGGGCTCCTTTTATGTCCAGCAATGCAGGTGACAGTGGATATAGAGTTAACAACAGACACTTACAGGCTCAAGACAGTCTCCCAAATCATGAAATCAGCAACCTCTGACATTTGAAATTGAGCAGATTTGAGAGTGCAGCTTTTAGATTGAGCAGATTTGAGAGTGCAGCTTTTAGTCTACATCCTTCCTCAGATAAGGCGACCAAAACTACACACAATACCCAAGGTGTGGTCTCACCAAGGCCCTGTACAACTGCAGCAAGACATCCTTATTCCTGTACTTGAACCCACTCGCTACGATCTAGACGAGGGAACTAGATGTAATATCTCCAAGTTTGCAGACGACACAGAGCTGGGTGGGCGTGTGTGCTGTGAGGAGGATGCCGAGAAACTCCAGTATGATTTGGACAGGTTGGGTGATTGGGCAGATGCATGGCAGATGCAGTATAATGTGGATAAATGCGAAGTTATCCACTTTGGTGGCAAAAACAGGAAGGCAGATTATTATCTGAATGGCAATATATTGGGAGAAGGGGAAGTGCAACGAGACCTGGGTGTCCTTGTGCACCAGTCGTTGAAGGCAAGCATGCAGGTGCAGCAGGTGGTTAAGAAGGCAAATTGTATGTTGGCCTTCGTAGCGAGAGGGTTTGAGTACAGGAACAAAGATGTCTTGCTGCAGTTGTACAGGGCATTGTTGAGACCACATCTTGAGTAGTGTGTGCAGTTTTGGTCGCCTTATCTGAGGAAGGATGTTCTTGCCATGGAAGGAGTTCAGCGAAGATTCACCAGGCTGATACCTGGGATGGCAGGAATGAAGTATGAGGAGAGATTGGGCCGATTGGGCTTATACTCGCTGGAGTTTAGAAGAATGAGAGGGGATCTCATTGAAACTTATAAAATTCTAACAGGACTAGACAGGCTAGATGCAGGAAGGCTGTTCCCGATGGCGGGGGAGTCCAGAACCAGGGGTCACAGTCTAAGGATAAGGGGTAAGCCATTTAGGACAGAGATGAGGAGGAATTTCTTCACCCAGAGAGTGGTGAACCTATGGAATTCTCTACCACAGAAGGCAGTTGAGGCCAATTCATTAAATATATTCAAGAAGGAGTTAGATATATTTCTTGAGGCTAAATGGATCAAGGGATATGGGGAGAAGGCAGGGACAGGGTACTGAGTTTGGATGATCAGCCATGATCTCATTAAATGGCGGAGCAGGCTCGAGGGGCCGAATGGCCTACTCCTGCTCCTATCTTCTATGTTTCTATGTTTCTATGTTGCAGCTGTGAAGTTTCCAGCTCATTGGTCCTCCCAACACACTTACCTGGCGTGATCTCCGAACGTCGTGTAACCCGAATAAAATGTTGGAAAATTGCAAAAGGTTCTCAAAATAGCAGTTAACAAGCACTTAACAAGGTGTTAATTCTCTTAAATCCTTTATCCGCTGCTTGGTGTCTTTGCTTCTTTTCAATGTTCACTGTAAGCTTTCTTCTTAATTTTATTTTGTTTCACAAAATGCATGTTTAGAACACGCAGGGGGCGATTTTGCCAGCCCTGGGGAGGTGGGTATGGAGGTGGGACTGCCAGGAAAATGGCAGAATTGGGGGGCGGGTGCCCAACCCGCCCCCAACCCGCCTTCATGCCATCTTGCCAGGAGGCGGGTAGCCATCCCGCGCCAGGTCCCATCTGCTTGGAGGCGGGAAGGGATTAAAGTCTATTAAATAGGATTATCCCCTTTTTGCCCTCACAAGTGTGGGCTTCCCGAAGGCTTGGAAACCCGCCAGCTCACCGAGGTGAGTATTGGGTCTGCGGGGGTTGGGGGGAGTGCAAAAGTGTGCTGTGAAGGTGAGTGATGGGTGCAAGAGTGGAGAAGTGAGTATCTGAGATAAGTGCAACATGTTATTAAAAGTGTGCATACCATTGTTTCTTCCTGCAGGCTTCAGTCGGTGTGTATGTCTCGCACCTCCGCTTTGGGGATGACAGATGGCTGTTGCATTCTCAGATGCAACAACCATGTCATTACGGTAAAAGAAAGAAGTTTGCTGAGGTCTTGAATTCAAAACCTCATCAAACTATAGAGAATGTCAGTGTTTGACAGCTTCACAGATGAAATGTCATACGTTGCCGTTCTCTACAACCAGCTTTCCCTTAATTGGCCTGCTATGTCCGCTGGGCGGACTTAACAAGGTCAATCAAGGGAAAATAGTGTGGGTTGGCCATGTAGGGGGGCATCCTTTACCTGGCTTATGGTAATTTACCTGGTCAGGCAGCCTTTTGCCACTGCACTGTGACCAATTCCAATCAGCGGTTTCGAATCGCTAAACCCTCCTTCCAGTTCTGACTGGAGCAACTTATAATTAATGATATATTAAAAACGGACAAATGGTCTGGATGCAAGAAAGTCAAATTTTATTAAAACTAAAGAAACTACACCACACGATCAAAGTAATCATGGTAAAAATTGCTTAACAGGGGAAGGCAGATGGCAAAAATGAGGGATAAATGGCTACAACGTTAACCTTACAATCTTAGCAACAGCTCCCTTAAATTACCACCCCTTTACTTCTCACTAGATTGTCTTGCTAGTGGATCAGAAGCCTTGCTCACCTGCAGTCCAAAGAGTAAAAGAGAAGAGAGAGATGCTTCTGGGAAGCTATCTTTTATACCCCTTTTTTGGGGCCTGCCCAGATCTGATGTTTCTGGGCTAAAACAAAAGAGATCCATACTGTCCACTTGATATACAAACAAATGCTAATAGCATTCAATTGCTTTGTAAACAAAGCACTGTCCTGTGGTCATCTGGAACCGCAATTGATTGACAGTCTTGAGTGCTTAGCAAACAAAGTCCCTTTGTTCATGCTGGCAGTTTCAAGCACTTGATCTTAGAGTCAATTTCAGTGAATGGGTGTGGGTAAACAACCCAGTGTGCTTGCTGTCTGATGATTGGCTGATTCAAACGGGCTACTCCCCAGTGTAAACAAACAGCTTGTACGTTACCGGACCCACCCAATACCACAGGGTTACTGACAGCTCAGGCTCCATTCAAACCCACTACAGGGCAGCGCTGAGCTTTTTCATATGCTAACAGCCTGTCTGTTTCATATGCTAACAGTCTGTCTGTCCTTTTAAATTCTGTTTTCATGAGGTCTGTTCAGCCATTTTTACCAGTCCAAAACTCAAGAGTACATCTTTTAATAAAATGTACAATCTTAAAGTGTGCGATTTTCACAAAGTTCTTTGATTCCAGTGTTCAAGTGCTGCCCAGCTTACGAGCTTTTTAATGCAGCCTTTTGCGGTTCTGGGTATGTTTTAAAACATTGTCCAACCCAGAGACAATTTAAATCACACAGGTCTTCGTCCACGATGTGGATTAATATTTCCCGATCTTCGGGGGCTGAGGGGATTTTGCGACCCCTACAGCCAGAAGTTGTTGGAGGCGGGACTGAAACCCGAAAAGTGGGAGTCCCGCCTCCAAAAGCTTCCCTTTGGCAAAATCACCCCCACAGTTACAGTATGTGTGGAACATGTTTTACTTCCTCCCTCTATTGAGCCAATCCCCTTATGTTGTTTCTATCATTCTCAGTGATTCTAAAGATCACGTGTCCTTGCCTGTAATTTTCTTTCACAGAATCACAGAAACCCCACAGTGCAGATAGAGGCCATTTCAGCCCATCGAGCCTGCACCGACACATATCCCACCTGATCCCCGTAACCCCTACACCAACACATATCCCACCCTATCCCCGCGTATTTAATCCCCCTAACACTAAGGGTCAATTTATCATAGCCAATCAACCTAACACACACATCTTTGGACTGTGGGAGGAAACCGGAGCACCCGGAGTAAACCCACGCAAACACGGGGAGAATGTGCAAACTCCACGCAGACAGTCGCCCGAGGCCGGATTCGAACCCGGGTCCTTGGCGCTGTGAGGCAACAGTGCTAACCACTATGCCACTGTGCTGCCACAACTTCTGTTGCTGAATAGAAATAAGCATTTACTTGGACTATTTCTGCCATAAATGCACAGAGAGCTTTTGCCAGGAGCAACTCGTTTCCCCAAGGGGACACCCGTCAACCGCTGGTCGGGTAAGGCAGCTCAGTCTGAGCCCATCAGACTTCCAAAGGGGGGAAATTTTGACTCTCTCTCCCGGCTATGGCTCATCTCATAAAACAATTATCCATTAACAAAACGTAGCAGTGATATTAGTCCAGTTCAATTTTCTCAAGCTATTTTCTACTCAATAATCAAGATTACCACTATTTCTAAAAGCAAAACACAGCTGGGATAATGGACACAATCCCTTTCTTTCAGTATGAATAACCTAATCTACTGAAAAAAAAATTGCTTTTTGTGTGACAGCAGCAATGTAATACAATTTTCTCATCCCCCCTCCCCTTATGCTGTGCAACAGGCTTCCTGCGCCTGTTTACACCAGACGTAAAAATTTTCAGGGTATCTAATTTGCTAACTAATTTGCTAGCAGGCGATTTTGGGCAATTCACCCAACTTTCCACCAGCATGTTGATTCAAATGAGGAGGTGAAACGTGCAGTGAAGCCTATGTGCAGTCGGAACTTGACAGATTGCAAGTTCATAATTTAGCACATGCAGAAATCCCGAACTTACAGTTAATTGCAAAGGCGGCATGATGGCGTATTCTGAGAGTACGTCATCATACTGACGGCCAATTCAGGGCCAATATCTTGCATAAACTATTTTTAAATCATGCAAATATTTGAACTCGTTGATGTTGCTGCAGAAATGCCATAATTCTTCCCTAATTGCCTTAAAAAAAACTTGCCATCTCACCTAAGCCTGCTAAAAATGGAATAATATGTATAGTCAGAATAACTCTTGCACAATAATAACTTTGCAAGCATATTTCATGCATGAATGCCCCAATTACAAAAAAGGCAGCTGCTGGGGTATTTTCAATTTTCAAACAATAGAATACTGCTTGAACGATGCCTGGGAATAATACAAATGCTTTTTAAAATCCCAAAAAGCAGCATCAAATGTGATTTAAAATGTTCACCCCTCTCCCATGTGAGCAGGACTTTGAAGTGATAAAAATACATTTCAGAGTTCACAGCTTTTCCCCTTGGATTTTTTTTATCCATTGCTTAATTTAGTTTTAGCTGTGAATAACAGAAAAATGCTAGTAAGTTCCATGTTGAGGAAACTTGTCATGCAAGTTTTTTTTTAGAAGATTTGAACCCTTTTAGGAAGGCACATTGTCTTCTCCCTCTCCCATTTGTTCCACTTTATTCATTCTTCATGGACTATGCAACTGTGAGAGTGGGCAAGTGGTCTGCTTGAAGGCCTCCACTAATGCCAATTTTGGCTGGCCCCCAATTGTTATCTCCCTGCTGCAAAGAAACCTTTTACCTCGGCTTTCCACTTTCATGACTGCACACGAGAACTCAGTGCACTGAGAAACTGAATCAGCATCCCATCACTCCATGAGGTTGTGAGCTGGTGCTCGATATACTTCATTGCTTTGCTACCCTGTTTTGCCAATTTGACAGAAACTGGGAACATTTAGATGTTGAAGATATGGAGCTGATTTATTGGGCAGATTTTAGGAAATTGCCCACCTGCAAGGTCGCTGCTGAGTGAGCGCATTGGTAAAATTGGTAAAAAGTGGCCCTTACATATTTTTCTAGTGCTATTAAGTATTGCTGGTATGCTTTCTTTTATGACAGCCATCATGCAAATTTTATAGTCTTTCTTTATTTTAAATACTGTGCAGATCAACGATCTTTCAAACTTTCATCTCTTGTTCCTGTAGTGTCTGTGTGTAGATAAAGACACTGAAGACAGGAGTTGGTTCATAGGTATTTACTAAGCAAGTCTGGGGGGGGGTTTCTAAAGGATATACACAATACACAGGCTTATATAGCCCAAGTGGCAATTACCGGCATTACGCACACCTGGGGCTCTTAAAGGCACATACACCATAATTGCTCTTAAAGGCACATACACCACAATTCCTCCCCTTCTAGCTAACTAGTACATCATATTTTAAGTAATTATTAATTGTATGTTATATGCAAAATAATATACATTGCTGTATTAATTAATTATAAGTTAGTCTCTCAGGAGGCTTCCTGACTCGGTCCGGATAACGCCTCGGGGGTGCAGTAGTTTCTGGTGGTGTAGTAGGTTCTTCTGGCAAGGCTGATTCGGCTTGAAGGCCAGTGTCGGGTTCATCGGGCTCCAGTATCACCGGGTCGGAGGTAGATATGGTTATCTCTACTTCATCGTTAGATGTATAGAGTGGTGGTGTAGGTTGTCCCTTTTCGGATGACTTGATGATTTGGTCAGCATGGCGCCTTATTATGCTGTCTCCGATGTCCACGGTATACATCAGTGGTCCTAATCGTGTGCAGATAGTTCCAGGCTGCCATTTCTCGGTACGGTAGTCCCAGGCCAAAACCGGTTGGCCTATCTGGAAGGCCCTAGCTGGCCTTTCATTCATGCCCTGAAACTGCCGGTTCTCCACGTCCCTTCGGATGTTGGGCTTGGCCAAATCCAGCCGGCATCTTAGGCTTCTATTGAAGTACATCATGGCGGGAGTTTGGTTTGTAACCATATGTGTTGCATTCCTATATGCAAATAAGAAGTTATCCACCTTGTGCTGAAGTTTTATGTCTTCATTACCCATGGCCTTGATGGCCTTCTTGAAGGTCTGCACAAAACTTTCAGCCAATCCATTGGTGGCGGGATGGTATGGGGCGGACGTGTAGTGCTTTACCCCATTGTTCTTTAAGAACATTCTGAATTCTTCGGACACAAATTGCGGTCCATTATCAGAACAGATCTGCTCTGGCAGCCCATTCCTGGCAAATATGGTCCTTAATACTGTGATGGTTTTTTCCGTGGTGGTGGAGGACATCTTTATTACCTCCGGCCACTTGGAGTGTGCATCAACCGCGATTAAGAACATTGAGTCCATAAATGGACCAGCAAAGTCGATGTGCACCCTTTGCCAGGGAGATGAGGGCCACTCCCATGGATGTAGAGGGGCCTGTGGCGGAGCATTTTGGACCTTCTGGCATCCTAGGCAGCTCTTGGTCATGTCTTCGATGTCTCCATCGATACCTGGCCACCATACAAACGCCCTAGCTAGGTTCTTCATTTTCACTCCACCCAGATGCCCCTCGTGAAGCTCCTTTAGCACTTTATCCTGGAGTTTGGGTGGAATCACCACTCTGGATCCACACATCAAGGTTCCTCGGCACACTGACAGCTGTTCTCTTCTTTGCGAGAATGCTGGCAACAGTGGTTCGCCATGTGCTGGCCATCCCTTCACTGTTAAATCGTAGACCCGTGAGAGAGTCGGGTCATTTCTTGTCTCCCTCTCAATGGCAGAATTTGTCACCGGTAGACATTCCACTATGGTAGAGTGGAATATCTCTACTGGGTCTACTGTAGGTGCCTCTTCTATCGTTGCTGTTTTGACCCTTTGTATTCAATGTTGTATTGGTGTGCCCCTAGAAAAAGGGACCACCTCTGTAGTCTTTGTGCCGTCATAATGGGGACACCTTTTTTAGGGTTGAATATGGAGATGAGGGGTTGATGGTCAGTCAGCAAGGTAAATTTTTGTCCGTGTAGGTAATGGTTGAATTTCTTCACTCCCCATACCAGGCTGAGTGCTTCCCTGTCTATCTGGGCATAGTTACGCTCAGCTGAGTTCAATGAGCGTGACGCAAAAGCTATCGGCCATTCCGAGCCATCAGGGAATCTGTGGGACAATATCGCTCCTATGCCGTAAGGGGATGCATCGCACGCCAGTCTGATTGGTAGTGATGGGTTGTAATGAGCCAAAATTTTCTCGGATGTGATTAAGTCTTTAAATTTATGGAAGGCACGTTTACAGTCTTCGTTCCATTCCCAAATCACTCCTGTCTGTAGAAGATCATTAAGAGGGTGTAGAATAGTTGATAAGTTCGGTAAAAATTTATGATAGTAATTTATTAATCCCAGGAATGACCTTAATTGTGAAACATTTTCAGGTGCTGGGGCTTTTATAACTGCTTCAATTTTTTCAGGTGACTTATGCAACCCTTCCTTATTAATTATGTGGCCACAATATGATATCTGATTTTGGAAAAATTCGCAATTGGGGCGATTTGCTCGTAGGCCCCGTTCTTTCAGCCTATTGAGCACCTGCTCCAAATTGGCAAGGTGCTCATTGTCGTTTTCTCCTGTTATAAGGATGTCGTCTAGGTAGCATTGAGTCCCCGGAATCCCTTGCAGGACTTGCTCCATAGCTCTTTGCCAGATAGCTGGAGCTGATGCTATTCCAAAAACCAGTCGATTGTACTGGTACAGGCCTTTGTGTGTGTTTATTGTGAGATACTTTTTAGAGGTCTCCTCAACCTCCACCTGTAGATATGCCTGTGCCAAGTCAATTTTTGTGAAACGTTTCCCTCCGGATAGTGAGGTGAAAATATCTTCTATCCTCGGAAGAGGATACTGTACCGTGTGAAGGACTGGGTTTACAGTCACCTTAAAGTCCCCACAGATGCGAATTTTTTTCTGTTCCTCAGAGTTATTTTTCAATGTTTTTTTCATGACTGGAACGATGGGTGTTGCCCATTCGCTCCAATCTATTTTGGATAATACGCCTGCCTTTTCCAAATTCTTCAGCTCTGCCTCGACTGCCGGACGTACTGCGTATGGCACCAGTCTTGCCTTAATAAATTTTGGAATTGCTGTATCTTCCACTTTTATTGAGGCGGTGATGCCTTTCAAGGTTCCTAGTTTCTCTTGAAACACTTCTTTGGCGTTGGTCTTTTAATCGTTCAGGTATGATGTCATCATTGTTTTTTTCCTTACTGGTCACCGTCAGTGCCTGAATGGAGTGCCAGTCTAAACGTATCTTCCTTATCCATTCACGTCCCAACAACGGTGGACCACCATCTTGTAGAGTGTATAAATACAACTTTTGTATTTCTTTGCCGTTATATACCACAGGCACCCTTATTTTTCCTTTGGGGTAGACTTTCTGCCCCGTATATGTTTTTAAGATAATGGATGTGTCTTTTAGAGGTATATGCGAAAATAGCCTCTTGTAATCTCGTCGATTTATTATGGTTAGAGCTGATCCTGTATCTAGCTCCATTTTAACTGGGGACCCTGCTATTGTGAGGTTAACCCAAATGGTTTGGTAATCCTCTTTGGCAAGTACATTATGTAATTTGAGACAGCTTAGTTTCTTGTTTCCGGAGTCGCTATCGCTATTCTGGTCTTCGGAGCTATTGTCCGTCATCATTTGTACCTTCCTGTACTTTTCTTTATTGATTTTTTGCTTTCTGTCAGTGGATTTATTTTGTCCAGATTGGCATACCCGTGCAATGTGTCCAATCTTACCACATTGCCTGCATGCTTTGCCCTTGAACCAGCAGTCCCTCTGGTTATGGGTGGATCTGCCGCAGCGATAACATCTTCCGAACTCCTGTGTCATTTTATGGGTGCTGAAGTCCTGTGTCTCTTGTTGTATCTCTGCAGCTCCTTTTGCTGCTGCTTCGTATGATACAGCCATACTGAAAGCTTTGTCCAATGTTAAATCTTTTTCAGAAAGCAGTCTTTTTTGTGTTCCTTCACTTAAGAGACCGCAAACAAATTTGTCTCGAAGATAATCCGATAGTCCTGCTCCGAATTGGCAGTACTTTGATAGCTTTCTTAATTCGTTTAGGTAATCAGCGTTACTTTCATTCTTGTGTTGATTTCTCTTGAAGAACTTGAATCGTTCCGCTATCAGCAGCGGTGTTGGGTTTAAACGCTCCTGCAGGGTATCAACAATTTCTTTAAAAGTCTTGTCCTTTGGTTTGGCTGGAGTGATTAAATTTCGTAACAGCCCGTATGTCTTCGCGCCCATTAAGTTCAGAAGTACTGAAGCGTTTTTTTCATCTGTTATTCCATTTGCAGTGCAATAAACCTCTACTTTTTCCACGTATGTGGTCCAATCTTCTATTTCGCCATCAAAAGCCTCAATATTACCAGATTTAGGCATTTCAGAAAAGATATGGCGCTTCCCGCGCTTTTTTTTTTCTCTGTAGCAACGATATGGCGCTTCCCGCGCTTTCCCGCCGCTGCTACCGATAACAACGCTGATTTACTGTGGCTTCCGTTTATTCACTGTTGGAGACTCGTTCCCGACGGAGGTCTAAACGCTGACCTGCTTGCCGCGCCGGCCGTCTCTCGAGTGCACCCTCCCAGTCCGTTATTGCTTGCCTCCGATTTTGCTGCCTGTCTCAGCTGTAGAGCCCGCCGCTGGAGCTCCAGCCTGACGCCCAGGAAGGATTAGCGCAGTACCTGGTGAAACCACAGTTTCTCTTACTTCCTTGAGTCTTCTGGACGCTGGAGGAATCGATGTCCTTGAGGTGCTGCCGAATTGCAGGTAAGTCCGTTTCCACTTCATCGCCACTGTAGTGTCCGTGTGTAGATAAAGACACTGAAGACAGGAGTTGGTTCATAGGTATTTACTAAGCAAGTCTGGGGGGGGGTTTCTAAAGGATATACACAATACACAGGCTTATATAGCCCAAGTGGCAATTACCGGCATTACGCACACCTGGGGCTCTTAAAGGCACATACACCATAATTGCTCTTAAAGGCACATACACCACAGTTCCGTCTTAGCTTCAAATAAGCCAGCCTGCTTGCTCTTCCTCTTCCCCTTATTGAAATCCACACTGTGTTGAAGTGCAGTGGTCATTTTCCAGTCCCATCACTGATCAGTGGGACTACAGTGCTGAAAACTTTTCACTTGCATAAATTAGAAAGGGCCAACCCTGCAGGATGTTTCATGATTTTCCTCATCTCATATGGAAGATGGCCTTGCAGCCTGGACTGGCCCTGCAAGTAAGAGTTTGCCAAACGGAAGAGAGAGGAAACAGTGCACATCATCAGCCCTTAAAGGGATGCAGGCCAGAATTAATGGGTTGCAGCTATTAAAAAGATAATTAGCAGCATCTGGAGACAGAATTATTTTTCAGCCTTTCCAAAGGCTGTCAGGATTTAAAAGATGTAGCCTTGACATGTAAGTTGAAGGAACATATACAAGGTATCAGAACTGTGCCAAACCTGCAGTCCATCCTGGTGTCAGTAAGTGACCATGTAGCTTGGTTGTGTTACAATGATTTTATTTTGTAGACCAATGAAAATGAGACTTTAACTTGAATGACTGCCTTGCTAAAGTATGGGTTAGCAATGAAAGAGCTGTAAGATAGTGTTAGACCTTGGCATGGGTGGCAGTAAATGTGCAACAGGTTACCAGGCGACATTCGTGCCACATGTATTTAGACAATCAACTTGGTAAGTGGTACTGTTTGGTAGCCTTACCTCCCCAGATTCATAAAGGTCTGCCATCTTTTTCTCCTTCTGTTCCCAGGTTGTGTGGATAGTGTGCCTGAACTGGCATTTTCTGCCAGGCCTGCTGCACTGCTGTCCTCTGAGTTAAATACCCTGGAATTACAAACACCTAGGCCACGAATTTAATGGAGGAGTCGGGACAGCTGGTTTCCGGATTCCGGTCCCGCTCCCAGCTGCATCTACTCTGCAGACATGATTTTACCTTGATTGGCCTTGTTAAAACTGCCCTGCGGGCTTACCGGCCAATTAACAGAAAACGCGTCATCAGCCAGTTTCCTTAAAGGAACCATGCCCACATAGAGTTTGACAGTTGTTCTGTCAGTGTTTGACAGCATTGAGGCACTGCAAACACTAACAATCACTGCACAAAGGTGAACGCTTTCACCCAGGCTCTCCAATGACTCCCTCCATATGCTTATGGAGGGAGTCACATCACGCAGGGAGGTTCTCTTCCCTTCCAAGGGCGGAAGAGACCTCCCCAGTGTAGTGATCAATAGCATGTCATTCTATAGTGGACACTAGGTGGAGCGGTGTAGAGCTGTATATAGCTGTATGTTTAAGACTACATTACCCATGAGGCACTAGGCTACCCAGAAGGCAAGAGTCAAGATGGCAGCCTGCACACAGGAGCACACATGGAAGCCTCTACAGATACTGTACCTGGAGAACGTATACTGAATAAATAACTAGCTTGAAGCTAGCTGTGTTCATAATAAGAATGTCTAGTTATTAATGACCATAACACCCAGTACACCAACTTACCTTGCACCTCCACCCAACCCTCTTTAACTACTTATTCACTTCCCCATCTCCCAAGCCACCCCTCACACTCACCCTCATCCTACCGCAAGCATACCAACTAAAACACACTAGGGTAGACACTTGAGAGGGTTAGCCAATGTCCATATGAAATTTCTGGTAATGTGTTGTCATACAGTGAAATCTCTTTTTCAAAAAGTGCCCCTTATTGGACAGATCTGAGCGCACCTTGGGAAGTGTCTTGCTGAGTTCCAGTGAATGTTGAGACATAACTTCCCCCCCCCCCACTATAGTGATGAGTGTGCATGGAATGGCTTGGTGTTGGTGTGGGATGGTGTCAACCTGGCGCATCATGTGGCAGCCAGGGTTTACAGCATCAAGTGAAGAAAGTCTGGCCATGGTGATGCCATCGCTGGCCTCCCGGCCAGCAATTTTATCAAGGGCTGATGCCCTGTGTCCAGTGCAGCATCAGGTGATTGCGGAGAAGGTTGGTGATATTGTTGGTGATTTTGATGCGCCTGGTGATGTTGGTGTTGGAGCTGATCATGGAAGGATTTGGAGGACCAAGGTCTGATTGTTTCATTGGCTCCGATGTTGCTGCAATAGATGGTAGCTGCAGGTGAGATGACAGAAGTGATCTGTCACTGGTGAGAGAGGTTCACCCAATGAGGTGGCACTGGACATACAGTTGGATCTAAAAACTTGTAAGCTAAAGAAATCTCTATGTGTATTCAAAATGCAGTAACCAACATTTTCTGCACTCTGAAACTTACCATCTGCAACATGGCAACCTTGACACCACTTCTGCAGCTGTCAGTTTATCAGAAACATCAGAGCAGACTTAAAACACGCCAGGTTGAGCTGGCGTGTTCACTGAACAGCGGGTAACCCATGGTAAAATTAGAAGTAAGTCTCAAAATACTCTTAAATTGGCTCTTAACAAACCATTTAAGTAGCTGAATTGTATCCCCCGCCGCTTGGTGTCGGGTCAGTTCTCCGCTGACAGACGCGACACCTGGGAGACTCGTGAGGAGGCGGGTTGACAGCGGGTTTCCTACCTGCTGTCAATCTTTGCGATTTTGACAGCGGACCCACCGCCAAACCCGCCCCCTCAGCACGATTAAATTCATGGCCCAACTTTGTGCAGCAGCACCCACACTTCACTAGCCATCAAACAGTGGGGTCAGCTGTTCCACTGCTTCATCACTTGCCCACAGACTCTACTTCCTGTCTGCAGAATGTTTTTGTCTTTCCTTCTTTTTCTTCCAACCACTTTTTTTCTGCGTGTAACCTTTGGAAAACCTGAAAAATAAATTTGAAGCCCTTGCCCTGAAAAATTGAATAATCAAAGCCCTTTGGTATGTTACTTTTCTAAAGCTCTTCCTTCCCTATTGAACTTTTGTAACTGCTTCAATTATAGTTGGCTTTCCAATAATCTTTCAGGCCTTCATCTGTTTTTGCTTCAACAGATATGTTCCTTTAGTTCTGCTTAGCAAAAATACTTTTAAAAAGAATTTAAAAATGAGAAAAAAAAGCAAAACACACAAACCCACCGAGGTAAAGATAGTAAAAAAATGAAAATCGAAAACAAAATACAAAAAAGTCCCCTTTAAGAACCCCACTGAACTTTGAGTTTTCCTTTGCGCCCATTCCAAGTGGGTGAGGAGAGCACACGGCTCTCGTTCTAAATAGATGGAAATCACACTTTCCTTTATTAACTTACACTTACTATAGTATTGAAATTAAGTTCCTACATATCTCATGTGAGTGCACTTCAAGTCGACAAGTTGCACACTGAATAAATTGGGTGGGATCTCAAAATAAAAGGACTCGCTGTCTGATTTCCAGGCTCCTGGTTGCAAGTTCCACAATGATGGAGCTGAGACAGAAGATTTGCTCCAGAACTTCATGGCACAATCTCAGACTGTAACTCATTCTCATTCTTTCTCAGGACCCTCATAAAATTCCTTAGACCTGTTAGTCTTTTCTGCTACTGATATCCAACAGTGCCTCATGGAATCCCAGTTTTGCACTACTAGATCAGTTCTTAATCTATCCCACTTAGCACGGTAGTAATGTCACACAATATGATGGAGGGTGTCCTCAGTGTGAAGACGGGACTTGGTCTCCACAAGGACTGTACAGTGGTCACTCCGATCAATGCTGTCATGGGTAGACACATCTGCAACAGGTAGATTGATGAAGACATAGTCAAGCAGGTTATTCCCTCGTATTGGTTTTCTCACCATCTGCCCCAAGCTCAGTGTGGCAGCTGTGTCCTTCAGGACTTGGCCAGCTCAGTCGGTGGTGGTGCTATCGAGCCACTCTTAATGATGGACATTGAAATCCTCCACCCAAAGCATAATCTATGCCCTTGCTGCCCAAAGTGCTTCTTTCAAATGCTGTTCAACATAGAGGAGTACTAATTCATCAGCTGAGGGAGGACAGTAGGTGGTAATCAGCAGGAGGTTTTCTTCCCCATGTTTGACCTGAAGCCATGAGGTTTCATAGTGTTCAGAGTCAATGTTCAGGATTTCCAGGGCCACACCCCCCCCCACCCCCACCCCCACCCCCGGACTGTATACCACTGTTTCCCCACCTTTAGTGGGTGTGTCCGCCAATGGAAAAGGACATACCTAATGTTGTGTATGTACTTTTAAGAGAATAACTGGTCTCAGACTGCAGTACCGGCAGTGACCACCCCTGTATAAAAGGCGCTAGTAAGCCTCTGTAGTTTCAGTTTCCCGATTGACTTCATTCAGTAAAGACTTGTTTTGTTCAACTCCTGCTGTCCGTGTCTCAATCATACACGGACATAATACTGGCGACGAGCAGATACGAACTTACCTACAGTCTGCACCACCTCCTGGGATCCATTCCTGAAGCGAAGTGAGCAGAGGTTGAGGCCAGAAGGAAGAAAGAAGCAGTAGAAACGGGCGTCGACCGTGGGCATCCACCACTGAGTCAGCAGAGTTGAAGATTGCTGGAGAAGCTGTCGAAAGCGTGGCCTGGTTCCTGTCGATGGTGCTTCAGCTAATCGGGCTGGTGGCAGGTAGTACACTGATCCTTCCTGGGCTGCTGCGGTCTAGAACTCGAGCGGGTGGCTTGCAACGGGGCTGAGCAGCGTTGTCGGGAAGAGCAGAGAGAGGGTGGAGCACACAGGGCGCGGCCGGTGCTACGAAGCCGGGCTGCGTACAGACCCGAGAAGAGGGAGGCAAGAGTCCCACAGGGTTGTTCCACGATGGGAAAATAATAAAAAAAGAAATATTAAACGTGCAGGAAACCGCGAGGAGCTGCAGGTTACAATGGAAACCGCGGAAAGCAGCGCTCGCAACAGCGGGGAAGAAGGCAAAGCGCGGGAGGCGCCATCTTAATCAGCAGGAAAGAAGGCAAAGCGCGGGAGGCGCCATTTTGTTAAATCGGGGAAGAAGGCAAAGCACGGGAGGTGCCATTTTAGATTTTCAAGATGCCGAAGACTGGCTGTATCACTGCCTTTGATAATACAATAGAGGACTGGACCACGTATGTGGAAAGAGTCGAGGTATATTGCGAGGCAAACGAAATAGCCGATGAGAAAAAGGCATTGGTATTGCTAAACTTAATGGGCGCTAGAACGTACGGCCTATTGCGGGACCTGATTACTCCAGCCAAACCGAAGGCGAAGAGTTTTAACGAAATTGTTGCTGTCCTACAGGAACACCTAAACACTGCACCGCTGCTGATAGCAGAAAGATTTAAATTCCACAGGAGAACTCAGCATAAAGATGAGAGCAATGCTGAGTACCTTACGGAACTATGCAAACTATCAAAGCACTGCCAGTTCAGAGCAGGACTGGCAGATACCCTACTGGACAAATTTGTTTGTGGACTCCTGAGTGAAGGAACACAGAAGAAGTTACTCTCAGAGAAAGAGCTGATGCTAGATAAGGCTTTCAGCATGGCAGTAGCGTACGAAGCAGGAGCCAGGGGAGCTGCGGAAATACAACAAAAGCCACAGGAATACGGCACCCACGCAATGACATGGGGGTTTGCAAAATGTTATCGCTGCGGCAGAACTAACGATGACCAGAAGGACTGCTGGTCCAAGGACAAAATATGCAGGCAATGCGGAAAGATGGGACACATTGCACGAGTTTGCAGGTCTGGGAAGACCAACAAAAAGGCTACTAAGGAACTGTACAAGAAAGTACAAAAGATGACGGACAGTAGTTCCGAAGACCAGATGAGCGATAGTGAATCCGGGAACAAGAGACTAAGCTGTCTCAAACTTCACAATGTAATCGCAAAAGAGGATCACCGAACCATTTGGGTCACCCTCACGATAGCAGGGTCCCAAGTTAAAATGGAATTGGTGGCACGGTGGCACAGTGGTTAGCACTGTTGCCTCACAGCGCCAGGGACCCGGGTTCAAATCCGGCCTCGGGTGACTGTCTGTGTGGAGTTTGCACATTCTCCCCGTGTTTGCGTGGGTTTTCTCCGGGTGCTCCGGTTTCCTCCCACAGTCTAAAGATGTGCGGGTTAGGTTGATTGGCTATGATAAAAATTGACCCTTAGTGTTAGGGGGATTAAATACGTGGGGTTACGGGGATCGGGTGGGATATGTGTCGGTGCAGGCTCGATGGGCCGAAATGGCCTCTATCTGCACTGTGGGGTTTCTGTGATTTCTGTGATTCTGTGGATACAGGATCAGCGCTAACCGTCATGAATCGACGAGACTACGAACGGCTATTCTCACACATACCCTTGAGGGACACATCCATCATCTTGACGACGTATACGGGGCAAAAAGTATACCCCAGAGGAAAAATAAGGCTGCCTGTCGAATACAACGGCAAGAAAATACGGAAATTGTATCTCTACATGCTGCCAAATGGTGGACCACCATTATTGGGACGTGAACGGATCAGGAAGATAAACTTAGTTTGGCACTCCATTCATGCAATGACAGTGGACGGTAAAAATGATGAAGACGTCACTCCTGGAAGATCGTCAACAATCTTAGCTAACGCCAAAGAGGTATTTCAACAAGAACTGGGCACGCTTAAAGGCGTAACCGCCTCGATAAAAATAGAAGAGAATGCAATTCCCAAGTTTTTCAAAGCAAGACCGGTACCATATGCAATTCGCCCAGCCGTCGAGGCAGAGCTGGAGAATCTGGAGAAGGCAGGCGTGTTGTCTAAGGTCGACTGGAGCGAGTGGGCGACACCCATCATTCCTGTCATGAAGAAAACGTTAAGCAATAAGTCTGAGGAGCCAAGGAAGGTTCGCATCTGTGGCGATTTCAAGGTGATGGTGAACCCAGTCCTTCACACAGTACAATATCCTCTTCCAAGGATAGAAGACATCTTCGGCTCATTCTCTGGAGGGAAGCATTTTACAAAAATTGACCTAGCACAAGCATATTTGCAGATGGAGGTTAAAGAATCCTCTAGGAAGTATCTCACGATAAACACTCACAAAGGTCTTTACCAGTATCATCGATTGGTATTCGGAGTAGCATCAGCTCCGGCGATATGGCAAAGAGCGATGGAACAAGTCCTGCAAGGGATTCCGTGGACTCAGTGTTACTTGGACGACATCCTTGTGACAGGTGAAGATGACAGTGAACACCTTAACAACCTAGAACAGGTGCTCACTAGACTACGGGAACATGGGCTACGAGCCAACCGCCCCAAGTGCGAGTTTTTTAAGAAACAGATATCGTATTGTGGCCACGTGATTGATGAAAAGGGGTTACATAAGTCCCCTGACAAAATTGAAGCGGTTGTTAAGGCCCCAGCGCCTGAAAATGTGTCGCAACTGAGGTCATTCCTCGGATTGGTGAATTACTACCATAAGTTTTGGCCGAATTTGTCGACAATTCTGCACCCACTGAACGCCCTGCTGCGAATGGGAGTAGCATGGAAATGGAGCAATGACTGTAAGCGGGCCTTTCAGAAGAGTAACGACTTAATCACTTCAAGAGAAGTATTGGCTCACTACAACCCAGCACTGCCGATCAGTCTGGCGTGTGATGCGTCTCCCTACGGCATTGGGGCGGTACTGTCACTTAAATTCCTTGATGGTTTAGAGAGGCCGATAGCTTTTGCGTCACTCTCGTTAACTTCTGCCGAGCGTAACTACACCCAGATTGACAGAGAGGCCCTCAGCCTAGTGTGGGGGGTGAAGAAGTTCAATCACTACCTGCACGGTCAAAAATTTACTCTACTAACCGATCATCAACCTCTTGTCTCCATTTTCAACCCTCAGAAGGGCGTACCGATAATGACAGTGCAACGGCTGCAGAGGTGGTCCCTTTTCCTAGGGGCACACCAATATGACATCGAGTACAAAGGAACTAAACAGCATCGGAATGCTGATGGATTGTCACGCCTACCGTTGCCGACGGTGGAAGAAGAAGAACTTGCAGTGGATCCAATGGAGTTATTCCACTCGACCATAGTCGAATGTCTCCCTGTGACGAATGCAAACATAGAAAAGGAAACACGGAATGACCCGACACTATCACGGGTCTATGACTTAACGGTGAAGGGATGGCCAGCACATGGCGAACCACTGCTGCCAGCATTCTCGCCGAGAAGAGAACAGCTGTCAGTGTGCAGAGGAACCTTGATGTGTGGATCCAGAGTAGTAATTCCACCTAAGTTGATGGATAGAGTGCTCAATGAGCTTCATGAGGGTCATCTGGGTGGGGTAAAAATGAAGAACTTAGCCAGAGCGTTGTGTGGTGGCCGGGAATCGATAGAGAAATCGAAGAGATCACCAAGAGCTGTGCAGGATGCCAGAAGGTCCAAAACGCCCCACCACAAGCTCCTCTACATCCATGGGAGTGGCCCTCATCTCCATGGCAAAGGGTGCACATTGATTTTGCTGGTCCCTTCATGGACTCGATGTTTTTAATTGCGGTGGATGCACATTCAAAATGGCCAGAGGTAATAAAAATGTCCTCAACCACCACAGAAAAAACTATCACTGTTTTACGAACCATATTCGCCAGGAATGGGCTGCCTGAACAGATTTGCTCTGACAATGGACCACAGTTTGTGTCTGAAGAGTTCCGGAGGTTCTTAAAGAACAATGGTGTTAAGCATTACACATCTGCCCCATATCATCCAGCCACTAATGGATTGGCCGAGAGGTTTGTTCAAACATTCAAGAAGGCTATCAAGGCAATGTGTAATGAAGATTTACCCCTACAACACAAGGTGGACAACTTCTTGTTTGCCTACCGGAATGCGACACATGCGGTTACCAACCAAACTCCAGCCATGATGTTCTTCAATCGAAGACTACAATGCCGCTTGGATTTGGTTAAGCCAAACGTCCGAAGAGATGTGGAGAACGGGCAGTTTCAGAATATGAATGAAAGGCCGACCAGGAGTTTTAAGATAGGTCAACCCGTTTTGGCCTGGGACTACCGCACTGAGAAATGGCAGCCAGGAACAATTTGTACACGGCAAGGACCTCTCATGTATACCGTGGACGTTGGAGAGAGCATTGTAAGACGCCATGCTGACCAGATTCTAGAGTCACTGGAAAACGTCAACTCCACACCACGATCTGATACACCTGACAATGAAATCGATGTACCAATTGCAGCTACCGCAGAATCGTTGATATTGGAAGCAGATGAACCAAACAACGACATTGATCCCGACTCAACCTTGCCAGAAGAACCTGATACCCCAAAGAGGCGTTATCCAGACAGAATCAGGAAGCCTCCTCAAAGACTGAACTTATAATTGCTTAAACTCAACCAATGTATCTTGCAACCGTAATTGTGATTGTAATTAGTTATCATTTAGTTGTTAAATGAATGTTATGTACTGTTTATCTAAAAGGGGAGGAATTGTTGTGTATGTACCTTTAAGAGAATAACTGGTCTCAGACTGCAGTACCGGCAGTGACCACCCCTGTATAAAAGGCGCTAGTAAGCCTCTGTAGTTTCAGTTTCCCGATTGACTTCATTCAGTAAAGACTTGTTTTGTTCAACTCCTGCTGTCCGTGTCTCAATCATACACGGACATAATACCTAATGAAGGAGGAATCTGGGATGTTGGCTGAAAGGTATGATATTGTGAGTATGACTGTTAGGCTGTTGCTTGACTAGTCTTGTGAGACTGCTCTCCCAACTTTGGTACCATTCCCCAGAAGTTAGTGAGGAGGACTTTGCAGGGTCAACTGGGCTGGACATTAATGAATCAGTTGGGCTTCTTATTTCCAGAACTACCTGAAATTCCCTATCTAACAGCATTGTGGAATAATTTTCATTACACGAACTGCAGCAGTTCAAGAAGGCAGCATAACACCACATTTTCAGGACAACTAGGGACGGGCAATAAATGCTGGCCTTGCCACCAATGCCCACATCCTGAGAATGAAAATAAAGGATGGTGCTATAGGGTGTGTCATAATAGGAGAACAATAATTCTGAAAGTCTTTGGAGAGCCTCAAAATGTATCTAACCCATTAGCAGCCTTTGTCAAGTCTCAAAGGACAGGGGTTGTAAGAAAATAGAGGCAAATATGAACAGAGAGAAAGGTGCAGGCATGAGTCTGCAGGGAAGAGAGCCACAAACCCAGCATCCAAGCGAATGTTTGATGGCTGATGAAATGGAATTGGTGATGCATGAGATGGTTGTAAGGAGATTTGCCCTCTTTCCCACTGCATGTCATTATCTCCATAGGTCAACATTGCCGCGTTTCAGCTCACAGCTGACCATTAAAGTCATTGGATGTCCCATCTCTATGCATCATGGTAAATAATGCGTCCTTACAGCAGATGGCAAAGCTCTGCTGACCCAAACCTTGAGCAAACAGTTCCTCATGATCATTGCCAGGTAGGTACGCTAGAGCCTACAGAAATGATAGGTGGCATCCTGGCAGATACAACCAGCCAGGGTGTGCTGTCTGTTGATCACCCTCGCATACCATCCTTCAAGCTGTGCCACTGAAAACATGACATACTCTGATTGGTGTACTTCCATGGAAGCACCAAACCTCAATGCTGTCAAATACTGACAGAACAACTGTCAAACTCAATGTGGCCGTGGTCCCTTAAGGAAACTGGCTGATGATGCATCATCAAATGACGTCATCAGACCCGCTGTTAATTGGCCGGGAAGCCCGCAGGGCGGGCTTAACAAGGCCAATCAAGGGAAAATCCTGTTGACAGAGCGATGCAGCCGGGAGCGGGACCAAAACCTGGCAAACAGCTATTCCACCACCATCCCGCCTCCACAGGGAAAATCCAGCCCTACATCTTTGACCAAGCTTTTGGTCACCTGTCCTAATATCTTGGTTAATTCCAAAGATACATCAGACATATTGACATCAGTATTATGCTGGATGAATTTGATCTTATTCTATTTATTGTCATCGCTGAATATGTTTTTATTAATGTGTGGCTCCATTGATTGAACTTTAATTTATTTTTGTTATGATCTGGAATGCACTGCCTGAAAGGGTGGAAGCAGGTTCAGTAATAATTTTCAAAAGGGAATAGGATAAATACTTGAGGGGGAAAATTCACAAGGCTATGGGTAAAGAGCAGGGGAGTGGGACTAATTGGATAGATCTTTCAAAGAGCCAACAAAGGGCCGAATGGCCTGCTTCTGTTCTGTGTCATTCTATGATTCTATGATTGGTGGTGCTGTGCTATATTATTGTTTTAGCACTTATGCAAATGAAGATTTTTGTGTATTATACACAGGAATCATTTCTTCATGACCTAATTGGAAGTTACTTACTGGCCAGTTATTTTTTGGCCTGTGATTAACTCCACATTTCAGTAGTTAATCAGTGTGCAACATATACATTCAGGTAGCATTGCAGCCATTTCAGATTCAAAATGGCTGATGATAGATGTAAAGAGATCAAAGAAATAAGAACAGAACACCGTATGAAGTTATACACAGATGGATAGTTATTTTATTGATTGCTTTGACATGTCCTGTATCATTAAGTTTCGATTTGGTAAGCAGATGGTCTCTGACCTATGTAAGAAGTTAAAAGAAGATTTGGAGTAACATGTACCTATGAGTTATGCTGTACCAATATTTGTGAAGGTGAGTGTAGCAGTTCCTTTCTACGCCACTGGCAATTTTCAGATCCCAGATGGTGCAACTGTGGGCATCAATCAAGCAGCAATGTCACACAGTGTTTCTCAGGTTACTGCTGCTCTACTCAGGAGGCTATCTGAGTACATCTGTTTTCCATCATCCCCCCCAGCAGTAGATGAGAACCATACAAGACTTCTTTGCCATTGCTCATTTTCCCAACATACAGGGAGGTATTGAGCATACCCACATGCCCATCTGTGCACTTCACTTCAGTGGACCTATTTTCACTCAGTGAATGCAATGTCAGGAATATCATTGCAGATCTATGTGCCAATTTTCCCAGATCCAAGCACAATTAATTAATTTTTACCCAATCAATTTGAAGAATGGAAACGTGTCCAATGACTGGCTGCTTGATGTGTTAAATTTTTCCTTTTCAATATTCCTCCCTCCTTTCCTGAAGCTGGGGTATGCATCCAAGAGCTCTGGCAAGCTCAAGCTCTTCATTCACACGTCCGCCTGGGCAGTGAGTGTTGGCAGACCTTTCCATTACGGGATGCGGGGGGCATTACAGTCAATCTAATCCTGTCCTCACCTGATGTCACTTTACATGAAAGTTGTTAGCATTTGTTCAGAGGAACCATGATTCTTGAGCAAAGGCTTTTCACTGCAGTCATAAATCCCCAAGCTTGAGTTACAAGGGAAATGTAATTAGGCACATCAAAACATATCATTAACTAATGAGTACACGTTTGGGAATGTTACTGCTATGTTTCCAGTGCTTCGATTTCACAGAAGATCATTCATTCAATCCTCCTAGAAATGTCAGCCTGTTTACTTGTTACATCCTCAACAATATGATTGTACTCTTCACGGAATTATGGCTGATTTGTCAAAATAAAACTATGGCTATTGCGAAATGGAACTAGATAACCTGGGAAATGGGCAGCAGTAAATCAAAATGGCATTTACTGCATAATGGGTCATGGGTAACAATAGGCATATAGTCATCCTTTGTTGTGTTTTCACTATCCCCTCTGATCTTCCCTTGTCTGAATCTGAACAATCAGTCCTCAGTAAAGGCCTCAGCTCCACCCCCTTACGCCCCCACCTCAATGAATTTTGAGCTTAACATGATGCTGAGCTCTTCTTCTTTCATCTTCACCTCTGTGCCCACTTCTTTGGCCAGGAATCTTCCCCCCACACAGCAGACCCTTTCTCCCATCTTCAGAATTCTCATTCTACCTGGACCTCTCCCTCTAGCCTCTTACCTATCTTGATCTTTTCATTGGGAACTGCCAGTGTGACATTGGCAATTTCAATTTCTATGCTCTCCTCACTCACTCTAACCTACCTCCCTCCGAATTTGCAGCCCTCTGTTCTCTCAGTTCCAACCCTGACATTGTCATTAATCCTGTTGAGAAGGGCGTCCTTCCTTTGTTTGGTGAACCACCCTCTACTTTGCAGAGGCTGAACTCCAAATCCCTGACACCTCCTCCTACCTCCCCCGGCCCATAACCTCACCGCCAAACATCAAACCATCATTTCCCAGATAGTGACTGGCCTCATCTTCTCTGGAGATCTTTCCACTATGGCCTCCAACCGCATAGTCCTCCAACCCTGCACAGCCCGCTCCTACCTTCTTCCCAAGATCCACAAGCAGGACTGCCCTGGTAGACCCATTATTTCAACCTGTTCCTGTCCCACAGAACTTATTTCTTCCTATCGCGACTCTATTTTTTCTCCCCTTGTCCCATCTCTTCTAGCCTACATCTGCAACTCTTCCGATGCTCTCCGGCACTTTAACCATTTCTAATTCACTGGCCCTAACCATCTCCTTCTTACCGTAGATGGCCAGTCCCGCTACATCTCCACCCCTCACCAAGACGGCCTATGGGCCTTCCGCTTTTTCCAAATAAAAGGTGTCGCTATGGGAACCCATATGGTTCCTTATGCCTGCCTTTTTGTGGGTTACGTGGAACATTCTTTGTTCCAATCCTACTTGGGTCCCCTCTCTCACCTCTTTATCCGATACATTGATGACTATGTTGGTGCAACTCCTTCTCTCACCTGAACTGGAAAATTTCATCAACTTTGCTTCCAATTTCTACCCCTCCCTTGCCTTCACATGGCCCATCTCCAACTCTTCCCTTCCTTTCCTTAACTTCTCTATCTCCATTTCGGGGGATAGGCTGACCAACAATATCTACTATAAGTCCACTGACTCCCACAGCTACCTTGATTACAGCTCCTTCCTGCTTATTGTAAAGACTCTATTCCATTCTCCCAGTTTTTCCACCTCTGTCGCATCTGATGATGCCACCATCCACAGCTGTGCTTCTGAAACATCTTCCTTTTTCCTCAACCAAGGATTCCCCTCCACCGTGGTTGACAGGGCCCTCGACTCTGTTCATTCCATTTCCCACACTTCTGCTCTCACCCCTTCTCCTCCCTCCCAGAACTATGATAGGGTCCCCCTTCTCCTCACGTTCCACCCCACCAGCCTCCACATTCAACGAATCATCCTCCACCATTTCTGCCACTTCCAGTGAGATGCCACCACCGAACACATCTTAACCCTCCTCCCCTTTGAGCATTCTGAAGGGACCATTCCCTCTGTGACACCCTGGTCCAATCTTCCATCTTCCCCAATCCCCACTCGCCTTCCCCTGGGATCTTTCCATGCAAGTGCAGGAAATGCAACACATGTCCTTTCATTTCCTCCCATCCCACCATCCAGGGCCCCAAACTCTTGCTCCAGCTGAAACAACAATTTACTTGTACTTCTTTCAACTTAGTATACTGTATTCACTGCCCACGATGTGTTCTCCTCTACACTGGGGAGACCAAATGCAGATTGGGTGATCTCTTTGCTGAACACCTTCATTCAGTCCACATGCATGACCCTGAGCTGCCGGTCGCTTGTCATTTTAATTCTCCATCCTACTCCCACTCTGACCTCTCTATCCTTGGCCTCCTACACTGTTCCAATGCAAGCTCAAGAAACAGCACCTCATCTTTTGATTAGGCACTTTACGACCTTTTGGCTTCAGCATTGAGTTCAACAACTTCACATCATGACCATCACTCCCATTTTCTCGACAGCAGGTGCTTGTAATGGTTCTGATGTTGGCATTTACAGCTCCTCTTGACGCATTTTTTGTTTCTTTATTGGTCGATTACCACGGCCCATTTTGCCTTGCACCATCATCCCTGTTGTGTATGTAACCTGTTCCACCTTAAGAGAGCTTAAGCCTGTTCCACCTTAAGAGATGTACTACTTTCTCAGGCTGCTGTAGACGTAATACCGGGGGTGAACACACCGGTATATAAGCACTGTGCAGTAATCTTGTATTCAGTGTAGTCCCTACCTCCAACCAGTAAAGACCTGTTTTATTGTTACTGATTAAGTCTGAGTATTAATTACTTGAACAACTCACAGACTTAACACTGGCGACGAGTCAGATTCTTACCCTGCGGCAGTTATTCCACGGCGGCTTCGTCCACAGACAGGACGTTGAAGAGAGGTTTCAAATCTCACCACCCCACTGGAAGCGACAGGCATTAGGACCCTGAAGCCTCCATCAGCGACTGAAAACTGGAGGACAGAAGACATCCTGCAGCTTCTTTTTCAACCTCGGTGGTGGGTAAGCCGAGCAGCGTTGGCTGCAAAGACAGGGCTGGGGAAGTTGGAGGAGATAAGGGCCGCACTCGGACTGAAAGGCGCGGCGGCTGCAGAAGCTCAAGGTGCGAGAGCCGCGGTGCACAGCGCGGGCTATCGAACGCACAGAAGATAAGGGCCGAGAGCCGCTTCGGTCGGGAGCCACTTCGCGATCCAGCGATCGCATCCGCTGATAAGGGCTGCACTCGGGCGATCGCAGCGAAGATAAGGGCCGCACTCGGGGGCTGAAGGGAGACGGCGTCGGGGGACGGGTGAAGACCGCCAAGCGCGGGAAAACTGCCATTTTGTGGGTATGGAGGAAATAGACGACCCTCTCACTGGTCTAGCTCAGGACGACACCGAATATTACCATGACCTGGTGGACGACACCGAATATTACGATGTCCTGTCCTGCCCAGCTTGTAACTTCGACTCCCAAAGTGCAGAAATCATGGAGGAGCACCAAAAGTCTACGGAACATCGGGAGAAGCTGGCTATACGACGGAAACAGGAGGAAGAGAAGGAGGAACTGCGCATGCAGCTGGCAGCTGTGGCAGCTGACAATGGAGCCCAGAGAGTCTCCAAGAAGCAGAAAAGGAAAAGTAAAAACAGAAGATGACCCATCTGAACCATTATCACCTCTACCAGATCACACACGTGGTCCCTCCGAACGGAGCCAAATCAGTTCGGAAGTTCAAGCTGTTAAATCCATGAAAGGACTATTGAATGAGTAACGTGAACCGACTACACCACAGAGATTGAATCTGTGAACTGTTTTCCGCAGAGACTGAATCTGTGATATGTTACGTTAAACATGAAGTTATATATGTATATATGTTATTACGTTATGTTAAATGGGGGGATGACTATAAAGCTAAGAAGGGAGGAGTGTTGTGTATGTAACCTGTTCCACCTTAAGAGAGCTTAAGCCTGTTCCACCTTAAGAGATGTACTACTTTCTCAGGCTGCTGTAGACGTAATACCGGGGGTGAACACACCGGTATATAAGCACTGTGCAGTAATCTTGTATTCAGTGTAGTCCCTACCTCCAACCAGTAAAGACCTGTTTTATTGTTACTGATTAAGTCTGAGTATTAATTACTTGAACAAAACATAGAAACATAGAAACATAGAGATAGGAACAGGAGTAGGCCATTCGGCCCTTCGAGCCTGCTCCGCCATTCAATGAGATCATGGCTGATCTTCGTCTGAGATCATAGCTGATCTTACCAGTTCAGTACCCCGTCCCCGCCTTTTCTCCGTAACCCTTAATCCCCTTAGCCTTCAGAAATATATCCAATTCTCTCTTGAAAATATTTATTGAATTAGCCTTCACAGCCCTCTGTGGCAGGGAATTCCACAGGCTCACCACTCTTTGAGTGAAGAAATTCTTCCTCATCTCTGTTTTAAATGATTTGCCCGCTATTTTTAGACTGTGGCCCCTGGTTCTGTGCTCCCCGGCCATTGGAAACATTCTCTCTGAATTCAGCCTGTCCAGGCCTGCCATAATTTTATATGTTTCGATGAGATCCCCTCTCAATCTTCTAAACTCCAGTGAGTACAAGCCCAAACTATTTAATCTCTCTTCGTAGGTCATTCCCGCCATTCCAGGTATCAGCCTGGTGAATCGCCGTTGCACTCTTTCCATGGCAAGAACATCCTTCCGCAGATGGGGCGACCAAAACTGTACACAATACTCCAGATGCGGTCTCACCAGCACCTTGTACAGCTGTAGTAAGGTATCCCTATTCCTATACTCGAACCCCCTTGATATGAAGGCCAACATACCATTTGCCTTCTTAATCGCCTGTTGCACCTGCATGCTCTCCTTCAGTGACTGGTGCACAAGAACACCCAGGTCCCTCTGCACTTCCCCATCTCCCAATCTATTGCCATTTAGATAATAATCTACCCTCCTGTTTTTACCCCCAAAGTGGATAACCTCGCATTTATCCACATTATAGTGCATCTGCCACGTATCCGCCCATTCCCCCAACCTGTCCAAATCGCACTGTAGCCTCCTGACATCCTCATCAGAGCCCACCCCTCCTCCTAGTTTAGTGTCGTCAGCGAATTTGGAAATATTGCATCCAATTCCCTGATCCAGATCATTTATATATATTGTGAACAGCTGGGGTCCCAGGACAGATCCTTGCGGCACCCCGCTGGTCACTGCCTGCCACTCCGAAAACGAGCCGTTTATTCCAACTCTCTGTTTTCTATCCGCCAGCCAGTTCTCTATCCACATTAATACTTTGCCCCCAATTCCATGAGCCTTAATTTTGCATGATAATCTTTTGTGTGGAACCTTATCGAAGGCTTTCTGGAAGTCAAGGTACACCACATCCACTGGCTCTCCCCCATCTATTTTACCAGTTACTTCCTCAAAAAATTCCAGCAGATTAGTCAAACACGATTTACCCTTTGTAAATCCATGTTGACTCTGTCCGATCCTTTCCCCATTTGTCAAGTGCTCCGCTATTTTATCCTTAATAATGGACTCTAGCATTTTGCCCACAACCGATGTAAGGCTTACTGGTCTATAATTCCCTGCTTTCTCTCTACCCCCCTTTTTAAATATTGGGGTAACATTAGCTACCCTCCAATCCACGGGTACTGTTCCCGAGTCAATGGAGTTCCGGAAGATGATCCTTAGAGCATCTGCTATCTCCAGGGCCACCTCCTTAAGTACCCTAGGATGTAGTTTATCAGGCCCCGGGGATTTGTCAGCCTTCAGTCCCCTCAACTTACCCAACACCATATCCCTAGAGATACTAATTTCTGTCAGCTCCTCCCTCTCATTAGTCCCTATGTTTGCCGATATTCCTGGGAGGTTATTTGTGTCCTCCTTTGTGAATACAGAACCAAAGTATGAGTTTAATTGGTCTGCCATTTCCTTATTCTCCATTATATATTCTCCCGAATCGGACTGCAAGGGACCGACTTGGGATTTTACCAGTCTTTTCCTCCTGATATACCGATAAAAGCTTTTGCAGTCTGTCTTTATGTTTGCTGCAAGTTTACTTTCGTATTCTATTTTCCCCTTCCTGATTAATCCCTTTGTCCTCTTTTGCTGTATCCTGTACTGCCCCCAATCTTCCGGTCTGGTGCTTTTTTTTGCCAGTTGATATGCCCTTTTTTTTGATTTTATGCTGTCCCTAATTTCCCTCGTTATCCACGGTTGAGTCACCTTTTTAGGTTTATTTTTATGCCAAACCGGTATAAACATGTTCTGGAATTCTTCCATTCTATCTTTGAATGCTTGCCATTGTCTATCCACTGTCAATCCCCCCAGAAACACCACCCAATCAATCTTACCCAATTCCCGTCTCATACCCTCGTAATTCCCTTTATTTAAGTTCTGGACCTTAGTCTCTGATTCAATTTCCTCACTCTCCATCTCGACTGAGAGCTCGATCATATTATGATCGCTCTGACCCAAGGGGCCTCGTACAAGAAGATTGCTGATAAGTCCCTTCTCATTGCACAATACCCAGTCTAAAATGGCCTGATCTCGAGTCGGCTCCTCGACATATTGGTCCAGATAACCGTCCCGAAAACATTCCAGGAATTCCTCCTCCTCAGAATTTTTACTAATTTGGGTAGTCCAATCAATATGTAAATTAAAGTCACCCATGATGACAGCTGTGCTCTTATCGCACGCTTCTCTAATTTCCCTTTTTATGCCTTCCCTCACCTCCATATTACTATTTGGAGGCCTATATATCACACCCACTAACGTTTTCCTCCCCTTGCTATTTCTCATTTCTACCCATACAGATTCCGTTTCATCCGAGTTAATATCCTTCCTTTCCATTGCATTAATCCCCTCCTTTACCAGCAATGCTACCCCACCTCCCCTACCTTTTTGCCGATCCTTCCTAAATATTGTATATCCCTGGATGTTAAGTTCCCAGCCTTGCCCACCCTGCAGCCACGTTTCTGTAATCCCAATCAAATCATACTTGTTTACCTCTATTTCCACAACTAATTCATCCACCTTGTTCCTAATGCTTCTAGCATTAAGATACAAAGCCTTCAGGCTTGCTTTTTTCACACTCTCATTATGAATTAGTTTGGCCCTTTGTGTTTCTCTCCTTTGCTTATTGCTTCTCACCTTTCTACCATCTATTTCTGACTTCATATGACTTCCCTCTTTTCCACTACCTAGGTTCCCATCCCCCTGCCAAATTAGTTTAAATCCTCCCGAACCGCCCTAGAAAATATTACCCCGAGGACATCGGCTCCCTCACAGTTCAGGTGTAGACCGTCCCCTTGGTACAGGTCACTCCTCCCCAAGAACTGGTTCCAATGCCTCAAGAATTTAAATCCCTCTCCCTTGCACCACTGCTCAAGCCACGTATTTAGCTTATCTATCTTACTCTCTCTAAACTTATTAGCTCGTGGCACTGGTAGCAATCCAGAGATTACTACCTTTGAGGTCCTACTTTTCAATTTAGCTCCTAACTCCCTAAATTCAGCTTGTAGGACCTCCTCCCTCTTTTTACCTACATCGTTGGTACCTACATGTACCACGACAACTGGCTGATCCCCCTCCCCCTTCAGAATGCTCTGCACCCGCTCCGAGACATCCTTGACCCTTGCACCAGGGAGGCAACATACCATCTTGGAGTCTCGGTCTCGGCCACAGAAACTCCTATCTATCCCCCTTACAATTGAATCCCCTATCACTATCGCCCTATCCCTCTTTTTCCCGCCCTTCTGTGCAGCAGAGCCAGTCATGGTGCCCTGAACCTGGCTGCTGGTGCCTTCCCCTGATAAGTCATCTCCCCCAACAGTACCCAAAACGGTAAACCTGTTTTGGAGGGAGATGACCGCAGGTGACTCCTGCACTACCTTCCTGCCTTTACCCTGCCTTTTGGTCACCCATTTACTGTCTGAGCTAGCCTTTACCTGCGGTGTGACCAACTCACTGAATGTGCTATCCACAACATCCTCAGCATCGCGTATGCTCCAGAGTGAGTCCATTCGCAGCTCCAGCGCCGCCATGCGGTCCGCTAGGAGCTGCAGCTGGACACACTTCCTGCACACATAGTTGTCAGGGACAGACTTAACAATCCCTATTGTCATTTAATCACTTCTGCCTTCCACCCTATCACCCTTTGTTCTTTCCTGCCCCCTCCTTTTTCTCTGGCTCTGTACTTGTTTATAAACGATTAATTCTCTAACTTCTTTCAGTTCTGTTAAAAGGTCATCGAGCTGAAATTAACTCTGTTTCTGTCTCCACAGATGTTGCCTGACTTGCTGAGTGTTTCCAGCATTTTCTGTTTCTCTTTCAGATTTCCAGCATCGCAGTATTTTGCTTTTGTAGTGTAAATAATATTGATAAGTTCATCAGCAATCTTGGGGTCACTAGTGTGTGCTTAGCATGACTGAAAATGTGAATACTTTTAAACCAGAAAGAGAGAAGTACTGTTTTACAGTACCATTTGTTCCTGTGAGAAAATCAGTCATCATTTTTAGGGTTGTCATTTGATTAAAAGCAATTGTCATTTTTTGCACTTGCCTCGTAAACTGATTTTATAGTTGCACTATCTATTCTTTTAGGTAATGCCTAGTCATGTTGCTTCAGGCATCGTGAGTGTGGGGCAGGCTTGATGGACCAGCTGGTCATCTCCTGTCTGTCATTTTGGTATGTCCATATATGGACAGACTGTGTGCTGTCTATATTAACATGGCAAACATAATTAGCAAATAATTCTTCTGCATTTTTTGTAGTGAATTATTCTAGTCTTTACAGTGTCCATTAGACAAAGCAAATCCTGAAATTACAATGCAGATAATGTTGGGGTGGCACCCACCTGTGCCAGCCATGGGAAATGCTGACCTCACTGGAAGATGCCATGCTATCCCCTTCCACAAATTGGAATACCCTCCCACCATTTGGAAAACAAACACCGGGAACTAAGCCAGAAGCACGGTTGGCTGGGGGACAGGATTTCAGATGAGGCAGCTACTCTTAAATGTTTGCTGCTTAGCCTTAAAGGGGAGAGACAGATTCTGCCATTTTTTTTCCAAATCTGCCGAGTTGGAATGCTGTACTCAGAGACCAGCTTCGCGTCCAGCATCCAGCGTTCAAAATTTGGTGGAAGGGAACATGGGACTTCAAGAAAAGAGGAGCCTGTACAAGTGTTCTCCTAGTGTAGTGATGCACAGGCCCCATCAACAAATTTTTACATTTAAAGGGGAAAAAAATGATTTCTTCACGATCCTTAATGCCAACTGCAGCAGAGGCCAGAGAGTCCATCTCCTGAATGTAAGGAACGCTGCAGGTGTTGTTGATGAATGTGCATGAGTGCAGTTACAACCAATGTGCAAAACATTTTCACTAATGCAGTGCACCATGGAGTGAGTGCCGATTTCAAAGGAATCTACAATGGAGCCACCAAGGACAGGGGGACCAAATGCTGATGGGGGCTTCAACTTATATCTAACTTTCACAGCCAGACTGTCTTCACAGTAGAAGACACAAAAACATACCAGAAATAGTGGGGAGGGAAGGGTCTTTTGGATGAGACGTTAAACCGAGGCCCCGTCTGCTCTCTCAAGTGGACGTAAAAGATCCCATGGCACTATTTCGAAGAAGAGCAGGAGAGCTATCCCTGGTGTCCTGGCCAATATTTATCCCTCAATCAATATAACAAAAACAGATTATTTGGTGATTATCACATTGCTGTTTGTGGGAGCTTGCTATGCGCAAATTGGCTGCCGCGTTTCCTACATTACAACAGTGACTACACTTCAAACGTACTTCATTGGCTGTAAAGTGCTTTGACATGTCCAGTGGTCGTGAAAGGTGCTATATAAATGCAAGTCTTTCTTTTTATTTTATAGCCTATGCTTGCTTGCTCTAGCGGGGGAGGAGCTAAATACGATTAAAATCACTAAGGAAGTGGTACTTGGTAAAATAATGGGACTCAAGATGGATAAATCCCCTGGACCTGATGGCTTACATCCTAGGGTCTTGAGGGAAGTGGCGGTAGGGATTGTGGATGCATTGGTAATAATTTTCCAAAACTCCCTGGACTCAGCAAAGGTCCCGGCAGATTGGAAAACTGCTAAGGTAACACCCTTATTTAAAAAGGGTAGTAGGCAGAAGGCTGGAAACTATAGACCTGTTAGCCTAACATCTGTGGTTGGTAAAATTTTGGAGTCCATTATTAAGGAGACAGTAATGAGACATTTGGATAAACATAATTTAATAGGACAAACTCAGCATCGTTTTATGAAGGGGAAGTCATGTTTGACAAATTTGCTTGAGTTCTTTGAGGAAGTAACATACAGGGTGGATAAAGGGGAACCAGTGGACGTAGTGTATTTAGGCTTCCAAAAGGCATTTGACAAGGTGCCACACAAAAGATTATTGCTCAAGATAAAAAATCATGGGATTGGGGGTAATATTCTGGCATGGGTGGAGGATTGGCTATCTAACAGAAAGCAGAGAGTTGGGATAAATGGTTCATTCTCAGACTGGCAATCAGTAACTAGTGGTGTTCCGCAGGGGTCAGTGCTGGGTCCCCAACTCTTTACAATCTATATTAATGATTTGGAGGAGGGGACCGTGTGTAACATATCAAAGTTTGCAGATGATACAAAGATGGGAAGGAAAGTAGTGAGTGAGGAGGACATAAAAAACCTGCAAAGGGACATAGACAGGCTAAGTAAGTGGGCAGAGATTTGGCAGATGGAATACACTGCTGGAAAGTGTGAGGTTATGCACTTTGGCAGGAAAAATCATGGAGCAAGTTATTATCTTAATGACAAGAAACTGGAAAGTACTGTAGTACAAAGGGATCTGGGGGTCCTGGTGCACGAAACTCAAAAAGTTAGTATTCAGGTGCAGCAAGTGATCAAGAAGGCCAATGGAATGTTGGCTTTTATTGCTAGGGGGATAGAATATAAAAACAGGGAGGTATTGTTGCAGTTGTACAAGGTATTGGTGAGACCGCACCTGGAATACTGCATACAGTTTTGGTGTCTATACTTAAGAAAAGAAATACTTGCTCTCGAGTCAGTACAAAGGAGGTTCACTCGGTTAATCCTGGGGATGAGGGGGTGGACATATGAGGAGAGGTTGAGTAGACTGGGACTCTACTCATTGGAGTTCAGAAGAATGAGAGGTGATCTTATTGAAATGTATAAGATTGTGAAGGGGCTTGATCGGGTGGATGCGGTGAGGATGTTCCCAATGATGGGTGAAACTAGAACTAGGGGGCATAATCTTAGAATAAGGGGCTGCTCTTTCAAAACTGAGATGAGGAGAAACTTCTTCACTCAGTGGGTAGTAGGTCTGTGGAATTTGCTGCCCCAGAAAGCTGTGGAAGCTACATCATTAAATAAATTTAAAACAGAAATAGACAGTTTCTTAGAAGTAAAGGGAATTAGGAGTTATGGGGAGCGGGCAGGAAATTGGACATGAGTCTAGGTTTGGAATGGTCATGGCCCTGTGGGTAGCGGAGCGGGCCCAGGGGCCGTGTAGCCTGGTTTTGCTCCTACTTCTTGTGTTCTAATTATGTGTTAGATTTCAGGAGATGGTTCTATTCCTGTTCCTGGCTGGGGTGGAGATCACCTTTTACAGAAGGTAAGTACTGTAGAAAATATAGGGGCAGAGTGATCTCCTGGATGAGTTTCGATCGCCTAGATGGGTCGGAGAGGAATTTCCCAGATTTTTCCTCCCAAATTGGCCATTGGGTTTTTTATCTGGTTTTTCGCCTCTCCCAGGAGATCACATGGGTTCGGGTGGGATGTAGAGTGATAGTAGATTTGAGGTTAGGATCAGATCAGCCATGATCTTATTGAATGGTGGAGCAGGCTCGAGGGGCCGATTGGCCTACTCCTGCTCCTATTTCTTATGTTCTTATGTTCTTATGTTCTCATACAGATCACATGTCATTCTCATTCTGCAGAGGTGCCCAAAACCTGGGGCACAGCAGGGAAAGGATGAGATGCAACGGTTTCCTTTCAAGGTGGCCACTCATCAACCCAAACCAGTCAACCTCCCATCAAAGGAGTAACAAAGTGCTAATTAATAAGTGATGTCAAGTGTATCAAGGGGCAAGATGCGGTAGAGATTGATCTAAAATATACTGGTGGGGTGATGTAAAATATGATGGAGAGAGCGATGTTGGAGAGGGTGATGTAAGATGTACAATCAGGGAGGTGATATATGTAATCCAACTATCTGAATTTTCCTGTTGCTCTATGGAAGGGGGCAGAGGGGATGGTACTTGTGATGAATAACATCGGCAAGAAGCAATGACTCACCTGGCAGCTGTTCTGCTGCTGGTGAATAAGATTCAACAGCACATGCACTGTCAGAGTAGCATTATAGTTTTTATCCAGTAGATGAGGGATCCTGCACTTGAATAGGTGGATCTCACTGGATATGCTGAGGTTTGTATAACTTACTGGTGCTGCAGGCATATCTTTCGTGATGCACAGGGAGCACCAGGTTGGTGTCCGCAGCCAGTGAAGGCACCGTCGCATTATTTGTCCCACTATGGATTACCTTCTTAAGGTCCTACAATCAAGAGTCAATAGTTAGTTGCAATAATCGCCTGATCATAATATCAAACAAACCTGTAATGCTTCCAGGACACCTACATTTTGGATTCAAAGATAGAATTACTGTAGACTTCAAAATGCTGGAAAATGCTTCAAAAAGTGTTAAAAATCAAAATATGCTTGGGAAAGTGAGCCAGGCCGTCAGGCGCCCTCCGATTCCCCCTCCCAGAAATAATCTAGTCACTTTCAGCTGACACCCACCCTTTTGAAATTTTAAACCTGCCACTCATAAAAAACAACTTTTGTGTATTTCATGTTTTTCTTTCAAAGGATAATTTTTTAATTTGCATTTTCATCAGGGAGTCTTGCTCACCAAAAGCACAAAGTCAGAAAAGTATCCCTATTGAAGTCTGAAAAATCATGTTTCACAACACTCTTGGTATAACTATTTGTTTTCACACATTATAGACAAAGTAGAAAAAATAAATAAATTGTGGAATATGATATGATGTCCAAAATGCTGGAATTGCACATAATAAAAACAGAGCTCAACTTATTCTGTCACACTGAAACCGTGGCCCTGTTCACAGGCTAATATTCAGTGCTGTTTTTGAGGAGTTGTTTGTTTTTTGAGTTGCCAGGTTTTTTTGAAGGTGTGCCAACGTTTTGGAAGCTGTTTGGCAGCTTATGTGAGCCGTCTGGGTTGGTATGTATGGATCCAGAAGCTGAACACTGAGAACACCTACACAAGCCAAGTCATGCCCACACAAATAAAAAGCAAAACGACTGCAAATGCTGGAGTTGTAGGGAAAAAAATGCTGGAAGCACACAGCATCTGTGGAGAAGGCAAACAGGTCAACATTTAAGACAGAGGGAGCCTTTCTTCATAACTGAAAAATCGAAGACAAGCAAGCATTTTTAGAATAAAAGGAGCGAAGGAAGAGAAATAAGAAACAAAAACATATTCCAAATAAGCAGAGAAAAGATTCTGCTAACTACAATAAAATCCCACCTTCAAGACATTTTCCTTTCTCATAGGGATTATTCCCTCCACAACATTCTGGTTCAGCCCAACTTCCAACTGCCCTTCTCCTGGCGCCTTCTTTTGTAACTGTAGATGATACACCTGTCCAGTGGTTATTGACAGGGTAATGTTAGCCAAGGTATCATTACTCTGCTCTTCTTTAAGTCGTGCTTTGGGATTTTTAACATCCTCCTGAAGCGGCAAATAGGATCTTACACAGAATTACATAGAATACACAGCACAGAATGGGCAGCACAGAAGCAGACCATTTCGCCCAATCAGTCCATGCCGGTGTTTATGCTCCACTCAAGCCTCCTCCAATCCTTCTTCATCTAACTCTTTTGGCATAACCCTCTATTCCCTTCTCCCTCATATGCTTATCTAGCTTCCCCTTGAATGCATCTATACTATTTGCCTCAACCACTCCCTGTGGTAGTGAGTTCACTTAACAGTTCATCTGAAAGGTAGAACCTCCAACAGTACAGCACTCCCTCAATACTGGAGGGTCAGTGTAGCTTTTGCACTCAAGTCCTTGCATGGGGCTTGAATAAATAACCTGCAGATCCAGAAGCAAGGGTGATATCAACTGAGCCAGCTGAAAACAAATGATAGAGAAAGTGTTGCAAATCTACCTGGGAGAACAAAAGAGAAAGTGCAGCATTGATCATTTTTATAACTTTGAGAGCAAAGTGTGACCAGCAGGTTGTGATGCCAGATATCCTATTACAACTGTCCCCATGGAACATTACCACAGCAGGCAATGCCCTCTCAATTCACAGACCTAGGTTAATGCAGACAGTGGGATTAAGCTATGAAAAACAGTCAAGTTAGTTGGGCCTAAAGGCCATTTCCTGTACCTTATGATCATGGACTGGATTTTTTTAAGTAAACCTGCAGTTAGTCTAATAGGTTTATCAGGCCACTGGGGTCAGAGGCAACCTTCAGACAACTTATTGCTATTGTCCTGAGCCATCCAGTGTGGTGGTAAGAATTAAACCATGCATCTCTCCTACTTGATGCCCTGAGGATTACTATACATTCCTGACAAATAGCCATTCACACTCCAGACCTGTGCTATTTTCTTCTAATTGCAACATCCAGTATTTGACAGTGTGTAAGCTATGACAGAGGGCCCACAAATAAGGCATACATGTTTTGTACTATACACAGATAACATTTGTCTTTATTTAGCAGATAGAAAAAAAAGGAGTGGCTGAGAATATGTTATAATCCAAAACATTCTGTCTGTTTTGTTTTGTGAAATGGGAGGCTGAGGGGTTGTTTCATAAACCAAGATATTACTTAATGTTTTAGTAGTCTGGAAAACAGCCAACCAACTCCGCAGGGGAGTCTATCTGCTTAACAGAACAAACCTTCAATTTAATTTTGTAATGTTTTGTGACAAGTTGGTACTGGGAAAGAAACCGTTACAATTTTTTGCTGAATGTTGGAAAGCATACCCAACAATGCCTCAACACGCAGTACCATTGCTGCACACAGCCCTCACTGGTAGCAGTTTGTGACTGAGCATTTTAATGTGGATTTGTTTTAAAGTACTTAAAAGTGACACAGACAAACTAATTTCATGGAAACTGGGTCAGATTATGCTGCTGCCAAAATGTAACACATTCCGAGCGAACTACAGAGACACTACACATTTCTGAACATTATTCAGGCAATACCGTGCATTTATTTTTTTTAATCTATATTCGTGGCATCAACTTGTCCATCAGATACCTCCTGTATTCTTCCATTCGGATTTTTTCTACTCTTAACCCCTTATGCTACTCTCAGTATGCAAGCAACACTACGGCCTACCAATTCCACTGTAGGTTACTAGCTTAAACACTTAACAGGTTTGCCTGAAATTTTTCTACCATTATTTTAGTGGAGAAATTAATCTATTTATTTTAAGCAGGTTAACACCTTCACTAGAATAGAAGACAGAAGAAATTTCAGTTGGACATGTTCAGCATTGGTGCGCTATTACCTCATAGTGTAATTTCAAAGGCTGAAATGTTCTTCAGGCTTGATTAGGTTTTCTGATGCATACATCATCAATACATTATCAATACTGACTAATATTCCATTCGCCCACTCACTCACTCACTCCATCCATCTGGCCTGTGCAACCTAATACTCTCCTAATACTCTACACACACTGTAGCTGAGCTAATCAAGTAGCAATAACATTAATGTCCATACTTTCTTCCATCCAGAGCACATACTACCATCAGGCAACATTACATAATATTCGTGCCTTCATAATCAACCTGCTGTCCAGCCTGGCCAGTACTGCACTTGTTTTCCCCTTTCTCCCTGTGGTGCAGTGCTGGTCTCTGTTTGGTGCCTAGCCATGGCAGTGCACCTGAGATCAGAAAAGCGGTGTGCAGAAAATCACTGGCATAAACCTCTCTTGTCTTACTGCTCTGCCTAACATTCTATGCCGCTCCAAATATTTGTATTTTACTCTGTGCTTATCATTAACACAGAGTAATGACAAGATAGAAAATAAAAATCTGGCCATCTATCTTGACTGAAATCCTACCCAAGTGCTAAGCTGACGTCTCTCAACGACTGCTGCTGTCTTTGTCACTGAAACTGTGGCAGCATATTAAAGTACAGCTGCTGTCCTGTCTGATTCAGGCTCATCATTATTCAGCATCCCTAGAAAGTAGTAAAAGACTCTGTAACAGCACAGCTCACTTCGACAGACACCACAATGGAGCTTTGCACAGCAGGAGATTTCTTATTTCTGCAACTTAGCCTGCCTAAGAAATCCCAATACAGTGACACTTTTACCTTTTCCCACTGCACCATTCAATTATCTGCATTTTTATATATATATATAAAGAATTAGGAGCAGGAGTCAGCCCTACAGCCCCTCGTGCCTGCTCTGCCATTCAATATGATCATGGCTGATCTTCGACCTCAACTCCATGTTCCCGCCCGATCTCCATATCCCTTGATTTCCCTAGAGGCCAAAAAGGGGTACGCTAGCATAGTGGTTATGTTACTGGACTAGTAATCAAGAGGTCTGGTCTAATGATTCAGAGACATGAGTTCAAATACCCACCACGACAGCTGGGGAATTTAAATTCAGTTAATAAATAAATCTGTAATAAAAAGCTAGTATCAGTAATGGTGACCATGTAACTACTGGATTGTTGTAAAAACACATCTGGTTCACTAATGTTCTTTAGGGAAGGGAATCTGCTGTCCTTACATGGTCTGGCCTACATGTGACTCTAGACCCACAGCAATGTGGTTGACTCTTAACTGCCCTCTGAAATGGCCTAGCAGGGCAATTAGGATGGGCAATAAATGCTGGCCTTGCCAGCAACACCCACATCCCGTGAATGAATAAAAAAATCTATCTATCTCAGCCTTGAATATACTCAACAATTCAGCATTCACAGCCCTCTCGAGTAGAGAATTCCAAAGATTCACAACCCTCTGAGTAAAGAAATTCCTCCTCATCTCAGTCTTAAATGGCCAACCCCTTATCCTGAGACTATGCCCCCTAGTTCTAAACTCTCTAGCCAGGGGAAACAACCTCTCAGCATTTACCTTGTCAATCCCCCTCAGAATCTTATATGAAGCAGGAGTAGGCCACTCGGCCCTTCGAGCCTGCTCCGCCATTCAATAAGATCATGGCTGATCTGATTACTCCACATTCCCGCCTACCCCCGATAACTTTTCACCCC
This sequence comes from Somniosus microcephalus, assembly GCF_052327205.1. Taxonomy (NCBI): domain Eukaryota; kingdom Metazoa; phylum Chordata; class Chondrichthyes; order Squaliformes; family Somniosidae; genus Somniosus; species Somniosus microcephalus. The sequence goes on from NC_140988.1 coordinate 162,762,340, forward strand.
CTTGCTTACCAAGAATCTATCTACCTCTGCCTTAAAAATATTCAAAGACTCTGCTTCCACTGCCCTCTGAGGAAGAGAGTTCCAAAGACTCACGATCCTCTGTGAGGAAACATTTCTCCTCCTCTCTGTCTTAAATGGGCGACCCCTTATTTTTAAACAGTGACCCCTAATTCTAGATTCACCCACAAGAGGAAACATCCTCTCCACATCCACCCTGTCCAGACCCCTCAGGATCTTATATGTTTTAATCAAGTTGTGAATGAATGAGCCATAAAATCTATTCAGAAAAATCCACCATTCTATGAAAGAATTCTGGCCTTATTAAAACATGACAAACTGGGTCTGGAAATCTAGAAACCGAACTATGAAAAAGCTGTGAGAGCATTCTGGCTATTGAGATAAGATAGTTGTTGATACTGAATCAATAACCTTATTGAAACAGAAGGTTAAAGGCTCCCGACAGTCTGAACCTTTGGGAACAAAACAATGGTTCACCCTGGACAAGGTGTTCTAATTTACACTTCATAAAGAAGCACATAAAAGTAAGAAACATCTGCCTTCATAAAAAGACATCAAGTAAAAAACACACCTGCCCTAACACCATTTTTTATGGTAAACTTAGAACAACTAGAGAAGAGACATAATTCTGTAATGCTACCAGCTGAGGTGACTGTAAGAATTGCAGGGGTCAGCAGAAAAATGACTAGAGATAATTAGCTTACATCAGCAGAAAACCTTAAAGGAAATATCACTGGAAAAGGGTATAAATATTGAGCTCTCAAATGCGATAACAGATTCGCTTTAAAGGGGCAAAGCGATTCTTAGCTTCAGAGGCAGCTCTGTAAGTCTCCAACTCTTTGTACCTCGGGGATCAAAGGTATTTGATTTTGGTGGATATCCTGAATAGAACTTTAAGAACTGTAGAACTGTAGCGAAGTTAAGATTTGAGAGTAAGGTTCTCTGATAATAAGATTGTAAGCTTTCTCTTTTGGAACTGTTAATTTTGCGATTGACTCACCAACTGTAAATTACATGTCAGTTCTTTAATAAACCTATATATTTTTAGAATTGTCTCACATAAGACTTCTGTATCAAACTCGCAAACTCAATTTCTGTACACTATTTGGTGAGGAGTTGCAGAATTCTGGGGGAGTTTTCCAGACCCTCATAATATCTGGAACATTACAGTCTAGCTAAATTTATTTAAAGTGCTATCTGGAGGACAGTAACATTTTCAGGTTGTTCCTTTCCTTTAGGGAGAGATAGTCCAGACCTTTAGACCCAATTAAGCATCTTTAGGATACGGCTACCTCAAACTTTAGTTGAAAGTGAATGTCTGAGGAATACACCTGATCCGGGGTAGCCCTAAAGGGGCTAGGACTAATAATTATCCATTCAAAGTCACCTCTTATTCTTCTAACCTCCAGCGGATACAAGCCTAGCCTGTCCAACCTTTCCTCATAAGACAACCCACCCATTCCAGGTATTAGTCTATTAAACCTTCTCTGAACTGCTTCCAACGCATTTACATCCTTCCTTAAATAAGGAGACCAATACTGTACACAGTAATCCAGATGTGGTCTCACCAATGCCCTGTATAACTGAAGCATAAGCTCCTTACTTCTGTATTCAATTCCCCTCGCAATAAACGATAACATTCTATTAGCTTTCCTAATTACTTGCTGTACCTGCATAATAACTTTTGCGATTCATGCACTAGGACACCCAGATCCCTCTGCATCTCAGAGCTCTGCAATCTCTCCCCATTTAGATAATATGCTTCTCTTTTATTCTTCCTGCCAACATGGACAACTTCACATTTTCCCACATTATACTCCATTTGCCAGATCTTTGCCCACTCACTTAACCTATCTATACCCCTTTGTAGCCTCCTTATGTCCTCTTCACAATTTACTTTCCTAGTGTAGGATTCGCAAAATTGGACTTTGTATTAATAAGGGTCAAATGGCAGAAGAGGCCATGATTTTAAAGACTGTTTTAAAAAGAAGCCCAGAAAAAGGGGCATACAAAATGGTCACCATACCATGTGACCGGCTTATTGGGACATTTTAAAATGGTTCCTGTGAATCCTCAGACAGCTTTGTGGATTCAACCCACAGTAAGTTCTGGAAGCCGTTTCTGAGAGAACGAAACCAGACCCACACATATACATATGGATTAGATGCAGATCCAGTCAAGATCGGCCTGGAGACAGAGGCCATCTAAATGTTGACCCAGACAAAAGGGGACAATTTCATATTCATGAGAACAGCACCAAGGACTAGATAACAAGATCAGCAGGACATTAAAAACAATGAAGGTCATTCCAGACCAGAGATGGGCCTTTACCGGCCATCTAAAACATTAAAAAATATAATAACTACCCCGCTGTGCTTCCAGCCTGCCAAAAGTTAAACAAAGACTAACCTGATTTTGGGCGGGAAGTGGGGACTCTTGAAGAAAGGTATAACTGGAGGAGTTGGAGTTGTACGGAAGACACACTGAAGGACACACCGGAGTTGCAGTTGCGGAAACAGTTGGAGACAGCTACACTCAGAAACACACAACCGAATGGCAGTGGGTGAAGAGGAGTCGCTTCGGGAGAAGATCAGCAAACTCCTCTCCACCACCGGAGGAGGAAGAAGAATTAAGCCAACATCAGGAAGGCCATTTGAAGCTGGCGTCCCGCCCCGGGGGAAAACAGCGGGAGATCATCAACCATCCCCGGGCCGTTGCCGAAACGAGAGGCCATTGACCCAACTCGGGAGAAGAGACAAAAACGAACTGAAGAAACGATGGGAGCCAGCCCAAGGCTCCTCTGACCGGGGTCGAGCCGACGATCCCCGACCCCGCCAACAGCAAGAACCAGCCGGTGTCCAGCCGCCCCCGACCCCCACCTCAGGAGAGAGGTGTGGCGCAGCTTGCTGGGGCTCCACGATCCACGTGGAGACGGAACGCCTGAAAGGATCAAACGCAGACTGGTTCAAAACCTTGCACTTCCTAGTTGGATTGGTGAGCATGTTTCTGGCCATTCACAATCAGATCTAGTTAGGTTTAATAAGGGGGTGGATTTAAGGGTACAATTAACATGAGTTGTTGTCCCTCGATATTCCGTGTGTTTCCTTATTTCATGATGATTTTTGTAGAGTATAAGATGCCTGTAGTTGCCTTAGTTAGTATTGTGTCGTTATGATTTGTTTGTGGTTTTCCCTCCCTTGTACACTCTTATCTGCTTGCATTTGATTTATTTTTCCTTATGCAATAAAATTTCATTTTGTTTCATCAAACTTGGTCTACAAGAGTTTTCCCTACATTGTACTTCCTGCCCCAAAGTCCAGAGTACAGAATCAAAGGGGCGAGTGGGTCGAACCACTCAAGGTTTTACTGTGCAAGAGAGAGAGGCCTCGAGAGAGAGAAACCTTTGCAATCTAAAACCCCTTACACTACCTATCTTTGTGTCATCAGGAAATTTAGCAACTATACCTTTGGTCCCTTCATCCAAGTCATTTATATAAATTGTAAAAAGTTGAAGCCCCAGCACTGATCCCTGTGGCACACCACTCATTACATCTTGCCAATCAGAAAATGACCCATTTATGCCTACTCTCTGTTTCCTGTTAGCTAGCCAATCTTCTATCCATGCTAATATGTTACCCCCTACAACATGAGCTTTTATTTTCCGCAATAACCTTTGATGTGACAACTTACCAAATGCCTTCTGGAAATCTAAGTACAGTACATCCACCAGTTCCCCTTTATCCACAGCACATGTTACTTCCTCAAAGATATCCAATAAATTGGTTAAACATGATTTCCCTTGCACAAACCATGTTGACTCTGCCTGATTATTTGAACTTTTCTAAGTGCCCTGCTATAACGTCTTTAATAATAGCTTCTAACATCTTCCCTATGACAGATGTTAAGCTAACTGGCCTGTAGTTTCCTGCTTTTTGTCTCCCTCCCTTTTTGAATAAAGGAGTTACATTCGCTATTTTTCAATCTAATGGAACCTTCCCCGAATCTAGGGAATTTTGGAAAATTTAAACCAACGCATCAACTATCTCACTAGCCACTTCTTTTAAGACCCTAGGATGAAGTCCACCAGGATCCGGGGACTTGTCTGCCCGCAGCTCCAACAATTTGCTCAGTACCACTTCCCTGGTGATTATAATTTTCTTGAGTTCCTCCCTCCCTTCCATTTCCTGGTTTACAGCTATTTCTGGGATGTTACTTATATCCTCTATAGTGAAGACCGATGCAAAATACATGTTCAATTCAACTGCCATCTCCTTGTTTTCCATTATTAATTCTCCAGACTCACTTTTTATAGGACCAATGCTCACTTTGTTAACTCTTTTCTTTTTTAAATATCTATAGAAACTCTTACTATCTGTTTTTATATTTCTAGCTAGCTTTCTCTTGTACTCTAATTTTTCTCTCCTTATTAATCTTTTAGTCATTCTTTGTTGTTTTTTATATTCTGTCCAATCTTCTGACCTGCCACCCATCTTTGCGCAATTATATGTTTTTTCTTTAAGTTGTATGCTATCTTTAACTTTTTTAGCTAACCACGGATGGTGGGTCCTCCCCTTGGAATTTTTCTTTCTTGTTGGAATGTATATATTCTGTGTAATTTGAAATATCCCCATAAATGCCTGCCACTGCAATTCTATTGACCTATCCCTTAACCGAATGTTTTGGACCCACTCTTCTCTCTCTCAAACTGAATGTAAAATTCAATCATATTATGATCGCTGCTACCTAGGGGCGCCTTCACTGTGAGGTCATTAATTAATCCTATCTCATTGCACAATACCAGTTCTAGAATAGCCTGCTCTCTGGTTGGCTCCAGAACGTGCTATTGTAAGAAACTATCCCGAAAGCATTCCATGAACTCTTCATCTATGCTACCTTTGCCCACCTGATTTTTCCAGTTGTAGGGGGTTTCTCTTGCTCTTTCTGGTCTCCTGCCAGGCTTCGTGCAATAATTACCCTTGAGTGGTTCGACCCACTCCCCCCTACGGTTCTAGACCTTGGACTTAGGTGCAGAGAACAGTAGTGCAGAGAAAGAACTCAATAGACCAGGTTGAATAGCACGAAATGGATGCTTTTATTTTTAAACAGTTTGAAGCATTACAAAATACATATCATAGGCACAGATTAAAGTTACTACAATCATGCACAAATTTATGAACTTGACTCTATGGAAATGGGGAACACACGGCACATCGAAAAAGGGGAAACACATTACGATTTCCCTTAACTCCCTCCCCTATACCTAAACTAAGTTTCGACCTGGGGAACTTGGGATCATGCTCACCACTCTCGAAATCGCGAGAAAGGGGGGTTCGCAGCCTTTTTGGCACCGCTTTCCGTCGTCACGTGGATTTGGAAACTTCTGGCGCAGTCGATATTCTCTCCTCCCTCGAGGCGGTGGGGTAGACCCAGCCTCGATGAGCGCTCGTTAAGGTTGAGATCCACCAAGTCAATTTGGGTTCATGGAGCAGACCCAGATGCAGGCTATGCACTTGGGAGAATCTTGTGGCATCGATCGCCGGTTCTCCAGAGGGTTTCTTCTCCGTCGGCCTGGGTCGTCGATGATCTCCCGACCCCAGTACCCGGGCCACCCTCGTCGTCTTCTCGTCGTGGCCGAGCCTTGTTTGGCTGAACACCGACCACGTTGTCCTTTTACCGAAACCGTCCGTCTTTAAAAAGACGAAAACGTTTTCATCGATCTGCCGAAGTGGAAGAGGCGCCGATCCGGGCACCGTCCGCCCTTCGTTCGTTCCTCGTAGAAGAAAGTTCTTGAAGAAAATGGAAGCCTGAAGTCGCCCAACAAGAAAGCCGTGGCAGTGAAGAAGAAGTTGTTCAAGTAACCCGGAGTCCGAAGTTATTTAGCTGGACTTTCAATCCATAGTTATACTCTTTTGGGACAGTCTTATCTCCCGCCAAATCATAGTCCTGTCTTTGTATTAATTTTGGCGGGCAGAAATCTCTGCAGGGGCGCTTTGTCTTGTAACGGAGCCGGTGATAACTTAAACTGGCCTTCCTGGCCGATAATGTCTTTCAATGTCTTTTGCATTGTCACCGTGGCTCGGTTCGCATATTGATCGGTCCGGACATTTTCCTTGATGGCTGCTAAACGGTTTTTCCTTTGTACGATAAATGGGTATAAGTGTTTTTACATTGTCCGCCCATATCTTGATGGGCCCCATCCTGTACTTATAATCCATTGAATATGTATGCTGTTGCTCTGAGTTTCGGTTCCCAGAGATTGGCTTTCGTGGGCTCACTGTCTTCAATCCACAAGCCTGTCTGGCTTGCAGTAACAGAAATAAAATGGTTCATAAACTGATCACAGGGCCTGGCGGCCATTTTGTATGCCCTTTTATCAAAGGTTTTTCTGTGCAAGCTTACTTTGGTCAATAAACAGTCTTAATTTTATCCAGTTTTCTTGCGTGATTTTTGCTGAAAATTGCGAATCTTACACAGTCTATATGCAGATTAAAATCCCCCATGCCGTACCCTTCTGACAAGCTCCCATTATTTCTTCCTTTATACTCCATCCTACCATGTGGTTACTGTTAGGGGGCCTGTACACCACTCCCACAAGTGACTTCTTGCCTTTATTATTTCTCATCTCTACACAAGCTGCTTCTACATCCTGGTTTCCTGAACTTAGGTCATCCCTCTCTATTGTGCTAATGCCATCATTAATTAACAGAGCCACCCCTCCACCTTTTCCCACCTTCCTGTCCTTCCTAAATGTCATGTAACCTTCAATATTCAGGTCCCAAACTATGTCATTCTGCAGCCATGCTTCTGTAATGGCTATTGTTATAAATCTCATCATTCATCAAGAAACAACTCATGAAATAATGCTGGACGGCCAGCTGGTGGCACCATCCAAGGAGTATAAATACTCGGGCGTTGGCCCCAGCTTGCCAGGGACATTTTGTAAGATAAGGAACTAGTGAAGTACAACTAGACTTCCATGTTCTGAAACAAGTTGATTAAAAGCTTGCTTTATGCTCAAACCAAGTGCATAGTGAATTTTATTACGTCAATTTAATCAACTTGCGAGGCCAGGACGCCAGTCAATCCCTGGCTATCCAACAGGATGAAGCCAGTTCTGTGCCTGTGGGGACCCACACCCAGAGTCACGATCTCCCCAGCCTCCCTCGGGTCGATCAGAGCAACACGGGCCCTGTCGGTCCATCGGTATGGATCAAGCAGCCCAGGGACCAAGACATGGTATGGGGAGACGTGCCTTCTAGCCATAAAAAAAAATCTAAAAGACTGCGGCTAGTCGTGGTCCGCCTGATCCGCTAAGAGGAAGTAGCCGGACTTCCAAATCTTTTAGGCAGGAAGAACGTTATAAATCTCATCATTCATCAAGAAACTACTCGTGAAATAACGCTGGACGGCCAGCTGGTGGCGCCGTCCAAGGAGTATAAATACTCGGGCATCGGCCCCTGCTCACCAGGGACATTTTGTAAGACAAGGAACTAGTGAAATACAACTAGACCTCCGTGTTCTGAAACAAGTTGATTGAAGCCTTGCTTTATGCTCAAACCAAGTGCGTAGTGAGTTTTATTACATCAGCTATCAGATCATATTTATTTATTTCTATTTGCGCTATCAGTTCATCTGCTTTGTTTTGAATGCTACGTGCATTCACATGCAGAGCCTTTAGTATTGTCCGTTTATTATTTTTGTAACCTCTAGCCTTATCTGTTGATTTACTCTTAGATTTGTACTCTCTATCCCTTCCTGTCACGGTCTGTTTATAATTTCCCATATTAATACCTTTCTCTATTGCCTTGTCTCTAATCTTTGAATTACCACATCTTCCCAAATTTGATCCCATGCCCCCAATATTTAGTTTAAAGGCCTCTCTACCACCCTAGTTATACAACTCGCCAGAACACTGGTCCCAGCACAGTTCAGGTGAAGACCGTCCCAATGATACAGATCCCACTTTCCCCAGTGCTGGTGCCAGTGCCCCAGCAGCAGCAACAAAAGCAGCAGCCCCAACAGCAGCAGCAACAACAGGAGCGCTAGGCTGCTGCTCACCCACCTGAAGATGCACAGACCAGAAGGAGCCAGCGTTTGAAAGCCCGTCAGTGCAGGAGATACCCCCCAATCAGGGTCTACAGACACAGGGTCAGCTATCTCAACATGCCTGAGCAGCAGTGCCAAAGGCGGCTCTGACTTTCGCGAGAGGTAGTGGATGACATCTGCGCAATGCTGCAACAAGATCTGCAGGCCAGAGGACCAAGTGGACAACCCTTACCAGTGGCTGTCAAAGTCACCACCGCACTCAACATTTTTGCCTCAGGCTCATTCCAGGGATCAGCAGCAGACACCAGCGGCATCTCCCAGGCGGCTGCACACACTTGCATCATGCAGGTAACCGATGCCCACTTTGCCCTCGCGCACAATCACATCCATTTCACCAAGGATCGAGCAAGTGTCACGGCGGGTGCTGTTGGATTAGCTCATCTGGCAGGCTTTCCAAGGGTGCAGGGCATCATTGACTGCACACATGTGGCCCTTAAGGCACCTCATCACAATCCAGGTATTTTTGTCAACCGCAATGGCTTCCACTCCCTTAACGTTCAGCTGGTGTGTGACCACAAGAAGGAAAATTTGCATGTTTGTGCCAAATGCCCTGACAGTTGCCATGACTCCTTCATACTGTGCCAGTCTAGTGTGCCTCTGCTATTCAGTCTGCCAGACCAACTTAACGGATGGCTACTTGGAGACAAGGGCTATCCCCTGAGGACGTGGCTAATGACGTCATTGAGGAGACCATCCAACGAAGCTGAGGAGAGCTACAGCTCCAGCCACATGTCCACCAGAGCCATAATCGAGCAAACCATCGGTTTGCTGAAGATGCGCTTCAGATGCCTGGATAGATCAGGTGGAGCCCTGCAGTACTCAGCAGCCAGGGTCTCCAGAATTGTTGTGGTTTGCTGTGCACTTCACAACATGGCACAGTGTCGTGGCTTGCAGATTCCTGAGGACCAAGTAGCTCCTCACATATCCTCCTCAGATGAGGAGGAGGAGGAGGAGGAGAGTGAAAACGAACAACCTGCAGAGGCCCTTCAACCAGCGGCAGCAGTACGGGAGAACATAGCTGACCAGGATGCAAGGAACACACTCATATTGGCCAGATTTGCTTAGCCTAGCCACTCAAGCACTTTTGCCTTGCATCTTCTTACCTGAGCATCGACAATGGCCATGAACCAGCTGATTCCTAGCAATTTGACCAGCATACTGACAATTGCAAGTAATCCTAAGCCCTCAATGTGGAAGTACCATTTGCGAAATGACACACGCCACAACTACAGCAGTAGCCATCAGATTTTTTATGTACATGATTCATATGATGGTTTTACACATAAAACATCAAATTTCACCCAAGTGACTACCCTTGTGACTGTTTGTGCAGTATCTTTCCCTTACGCGTGCTCCTACGTGGTGCTTCCCCTGTGGCTTCAGCAGATGTGGAGGCCTCTTGGTCACTTTCTTGCTGCTCCTGTCTTGACACCTTTGGCGGATGTCCTCTGGGGTTGCAAACCTGTGAGGGCTCATCAGCAGTCTGCTGCTCCTGTGGCTGTGCAGGGGTTGAGACACCTATCTCACTTGGGTGTGTAATCCGGTGGGGCTCTGACCGAGGGCTCTGTAGTGGCATGGAAGTGTGAGCGCTTGGAGAGGAGCCCCCACTTCCTTGATGTCTGCCACCAACTTCCCTCTCATGGGTTAGGTCCCCCTTAGCGCTTGCAAGTGGCTTGAGAGCACCTTGCTGCACATCAGGGGGCCCACGGGGTCCCGTATCTGCACTGGCAGTCCTACTCAGAGGGACTGCCATGAAGGGTTGGTTTCTCTGTTCAATAGCTGACATCACTCCTCCAGAGATGTCAGTCTATTCTGAACACTCACCATGTTTTCAACACTCTGGTGACTTAGCTCCTCCATAGCCATCCTCTCCTCTACTGTAGCCATCCTTTCCACGGAGGTTGCCATCTTTCCATGGTGATGCGTTCGTGCGCCAATGACTCCACAAAGGCTCTGCTCATGTTCGCTATGGACTCCTCCATTCGCTCCACACTCGCAGTGACCCTGGAGACAAAACCTGCCAGAGACTCCTGCAACTTTTCCTGGAGTGCCATCACTGCTGATACTGTGGATGGACCCAGAGGCAGAGGGTCGACATGCAGCTGAGCCGAGCTGGCAGAGTCCTGCGCCCTCCGACTAGGACTCTCCATTGCTGTCCCTGTCTCCACAATCTGCTGATGCTCACTTGTGAGCTGTGATACACCAGGTGACAACACTTCTCTATGTCCTGAAGGTCCCACCGAGGTGTGTGTCTGCGCTGGCTCTGGGTGCACTGAATTCTGCTGACGCTGCGCCCTCAGAGATTGCAGCTTCCTCTGAGGAGTCTGGAGGCTCAGCCTGTTCCTCCTCGCTAGTGGGGATGGATGCTTGCAATGGTCCTGTGGGGGAGTAAAGGAAAGAGTCAGTGATGCCAAGGTTACATGCACATTGCATATTGCAGATGATCATTAGTCCATCTGTTAGAGCTTCCGAATCATTATCAGCTACTCATGCATTGTCAATGAGAGAGATGGAAAACTATTCTGTTACCAGCTTGGTGTGATGCACCCGTCTGTCCGTCCCCCACATGTGCATCGTCCTCCAATCTTACGATCTCCAGGACCGCCTCCTCCCGGGGGGTGAGGTGGGCTACTGATGGTGGCCCTCCTCCTGTCCTCGCTTGTTCTCTTTTATTGTGAGTTCTCTTTTCCTGTAATGAGGGAGACAGGTGGAGGTTGAGTGAGAATGAAGGATTGAGTGTAGAGAATCCATAGCATAGATGCTTAGAAGGAGACAAAGATGGAGTGAGGTGGCATGGCCAAGGGCCCTCCCTGTGTGTTGTCAGTTGTTTTCATAGCATCACAGTGATAGGGAGTGTGAGGGCTGCATAGTCGAATAGTTAGGTGAATGTGACCATAGAGAGAGAGGGAATGGGTAAGGGTGCATGGATGTCAGTGTCAAGTGGGATGTGGAGGAAGAGATTACTAAAGCTGAGTGCTGCTGAGGAAAGGCAATGGGGATCAGGTTGAGAGTGATGGGAAATTCATACTCACTTTTCCAGTGCGCTGAAGGTCATGAAATCTCTTCCTGCACTGTATCCAGGTTCTGCGAGTAGACGATAAGGAGTTGAGCTCCTCTGCCACTTGCTGCCACACAGCCTTTGTCTGCTGGGGAGGCTTCTTCCTCCCTGAAGAAGGGAAGAGCACCTCCTTGTGAGCTCTTGCTCCCTCCACTAAGGCAATGTCGTCGAACCTGGGAGCAGCCCTAGGTCTGTCACTGGCCATTTTGACTCCAGGTTCCTCTAACAGTAAATGCCAAAATGTTGGCAGCCTGCAGAAGAAGCAAAGCTTGTTGCAGACCTTAAATGCAGCAGCAATAATGACATCATATTATGCGACTTTCTGACTGGAAATATTCATTTGCCATGGGTTCCCACACGCTGGAACTCAATTGGGCAATTAAGTTAAAATTGCATCAATCTCCCACATCAAATTAGATTCGTGTGGATAACACGACACCAACCCGCACCTGAATGAAAATCCAGCCCTTAGCTTCTCTTGCGTAACCAGGCCAAGTCCACTACCACCCTCCTGCTTACATTCCCATTGTGTCCCCAGTTAATTAATTCTGAGCTTGAGATGAAGCTGGACTCTTCTGCTGCTTCCTATGTCTCTGTGATTTCTTTGTTAAACAAGAGGCTCCCACCATTGAATTGGACCCATTTTTCTGTCTCCAGTCTATTCAATTCTTCTAGGACCCTCCATCCAGCCTCTTCCTTCTCTTGATCTTTTCATTGAGAACTGCCACTGTGATGTTGTTGATCTCACTTTCTCCACTCCTCTTACCAACAGCAGTCTCTCAACTCTGAACTTGTAGCTCTGTTCTCAGCTCCAACTCTGACACCACCATCAAACCTGCTGACAAAGGGGACACTGTATTATAAGATGAAGCTGAACGCCAACTATCTGATCACTCCTCCTATCACACACAGCCTCACTGCAGAACACCAAACTATCACTTCCCAGACCATTACTGTAGTGTATGTGCCTTTAAGTCAGAACTACTTTTTACAGCTCCTGTATACTGTAGTACCGGCAGTGACCACACCGGTATATAAGCTTTGCGCATGCCTCTGTACCCCAGTCTAGAGATTACCCTCCTCCAGTAAAGACCTGTTATTTGTTAATGTACAGCATCCGTGTAATTATTTATCCACTGAACCATGGATCTAACAGTGGCGACGAGTGTCGATTCGAATCAACCTGCAACATAAAAAAAAAAATAGTCGAGGCCAGGAACACGGGCGTCGACCATGAGCAACCGCCCAGCAGTCAGGCAGAGATCCAACTTCGCTGGGGAGGCTGTGGAGAGCCGAGCTTGGTTCCCCAGCCACAACGAGCAGTAAGAGACCGACGACAGGTCCAGAGCAGACCCTTCCCGAGCAGCGGCGGCTGGAGCAGACCGACGGCAGAGAGAGAGCCGAGCAGCGTCGACGGGGTAAGACAGAGGATGAAGAGCGCAGCGCGCAGCCGGGGGTTGAACACCGAGCGGCGTCGAGGAAAAATAAAGCAAACCGGAGAGAGAGAGGGTAAGAAACAGCCGGGTTCTAGACTGAGCGGCGTCGAAAAATATCAAGAGAAGAACACGCAGAGCACAGCCAGGGATCACGGGCTGATCAGGGTCCGCGGGGCGAAGCAAGGGGAGACGCCATTGAGCCGCGGACAAGAAGGAAGAGCGCGGGAGGCGCCATTGAGCCGCGGAGAAGCAGGGAGAGCGTGGGAGACGCCATTGAGCCGCGGAGAAGAAGGAAGAGGAGACACCATTTTGAGAGGCCGCAGCGGAGAAGAAGGGCGAGCGCGGGAAGGAAGGAAAGCACGGGAGATGCCATTTTGTGCCAGCGGAGAAGAAGGGGAAGCACGGGAGGCGCCACTGGTGATAGTTAATGCACAACCAAGGATGCCGAAGAGTGGCAGTATCTCTACGTTCGACAATGAAGTCGAAAATTGGGCGACATATGTGGAACGTATTGAGGTGTACTGCAGGGCGAATGAAGTGCCAGATGCTAATAAAGCACTGGTTCTGTTAAATTCCATGGGTGCAAAAACTTATGGGTTACTGCGAAATCTAATAACCCCAGAGAAGCCGGTAAACAAGAATTTTGAAAGCATAGTAGAAATCCTACAGGACCACTTAAACCCCACACCGCTGCTGATAGCAGAACGATTTAAGTTCCATAAAAGGAACCAACACAAAGATGAAAGCAATGCTGAGTATCTAACGGAACTGCGCAAGCTATCGAAATACTGCCAGTTTGGAGCGGGACTAGCAGACACGTTAAGGGACAAGTTTGTGTGAGGGCTACAAAGTGAAGGAACCCAGAAACAGCTTCTATCAGAAAAGGACCTTATGCTGGACAAAGCTTTCAGTATGGCAGTATCACACAAAACAGCCGCAAGGGGCGCTGCAGAGATACAACGGAGACCGCAAGAAATGGCACCAACGAAATGACCTATGGAACAGGGAAGTGCTATCGCTGCGGCAGAACAACACATGACCAGAAAGATTGTTGGTTCAAGGACCAAGTGTGCAGACAGTGTCGGAAAGCAGGACACATAGCAAGAGTCTGCAGGTCTGGGAAGAAAACCAACAGTAAGAAATCTCCACAAGAGAAGTACAAAAAGGTACACCAGGTGATGGACAGTGGTTCAGACGAACAGAAAAGTGACACAGACTCCGGAAGCAAGGAGCTGGGTTGTCTGAAACTACATAAAATGTATCCAAAATGGAGGATCACCAGACTATCTGGGTTACACTCAAGATAGACAGAGTCCAAGTGGAAATGGAATTGGACACAGGGTCAGCTCTAACAGTCATAAATCAAAGAGTCTACAAGCGGCTATTTTCACAGATACCCTTGAAAGCTACAGAGATTGTCTTGAAGACGTATATGGGGCAAAAAGTCTACCCCAAAGGAAAAATAAGGGTGAAAGTGACATATAAAGGCCAGGTAATACCTAAAATAGATATATATGTATTGCCAAATGGAGGACCACCACTGCTTGGACGTGAATGGATCCGGAAGATACAATTAGATTGGCATTCCATACAGGCACTGAAGGTTGAGGCCTAAAATGGATGACGACGTCACACCTGGACGACTGTCAAAAATGCTAACTGACGCAAAAGAAGTGTTCCAGGAGGGACTAGGAACACTAAAAGGAATAAAAGCAACGATTAAAATACAGGAAAAGGCAAGCCCAAAGTTTCTGAAGGCCAGACCAGTGCTTTATGCGATCAGACCAGCTGTTGAAGCAGAGCTGGAAGGGTTGGAACGTTCAGGAGTACTGTCCAAAGTGGACTGGAGCGAGTGGGCTACACCCATCGTTCCTGTGATGAAGAGGTTGTTGAGTAATACGCCTGGGGAACCAAAGAAGGTCCACATCTGTGGGGATTTTAAGGTGACACTGAACCCAATCCTTCACACGGTGCAATATCCGCTTCCACGAATTGAGGATATTTTTGCCTCGCTATCTGGTGGTAAATGCTTCACAAAAATTGATCTAGCCCAGGCGTACTTGCAAATGGAGGTAGAAGAAGCTTCGAAACATTACCTTACGATCAACATTCATAAAGGTCTCTATCAATACAACCGGCTGATGTTTGGAGTAGCCTCAGCTCCGGCTCCGGCTATCTGGCAAAGGGCGATGGATCAGGTCCTGCAAGGGATTCCAGGGACCCAGTTTTATTTGGACGACGGGCGAAAATGACGGTGATCACCTCGCTAACTTGGAGAAGGTGCTCACCAGATTAAAGGAGTATGGTCTACGAACTAATCGTCACAAGTGCGAGTTTTTCCAGAAACAGATCTCGTATTGCGGCCACGTCATCGATGAAGAGGGGTTACATAAGTCCCCTGACAAGATTGAGGCAGTAGTCAAGGCTCCAGCACCGGAAAATGTGTCACAACTGAGGTCGTTCCTCGGGCTGGTAAACTATTACCACAAGTTCTTACCAAATTTGTCTACGGTATTACACCCGCTGAACACCCTACTGCAAACAGGGGTACCATGGAAGTGGGATGACGAACGTAGACGAGCTTTCCAGAAGTGTAAAGAATTGATCACATCAAAAGAGGTGTTGGCCCATTTCAACCCAGCACTACCAATTCGTTTGGCATGTGATGCATCACCCTACGGCATTGGAGCGGTGCTGTAGCACAAATTCCCAGACGGGTTGTGTTGAGTCTGTGCTTTCAAATGTAGTTATGCTGAATAACTGGACACAGACTACAGGAATACTTAAACAGGTCTTTAGTAACTGAGGGTCAGGGCTGAACTGGAATACACTTTGCTCCACAGGGTTTATATACCGGTGTGGTCACCACCGGTACTACAATGTACAGGAGCCATCAAAAAGTAGTCCATCACCTTAAGGTATCCTCTTAATGTGGTACAGGTTACATACACTACAATTCCTCCCCTTTTAGCTTAACAGTGTACACCCCAATTTAAACATTACATGGATAACATATATACAACTTTCACACAAAACTGTTCAAAGATTCAGTCTCTGAGGAGGCCTCCTGATCTGGGCCGGATAACGCCTTTCAGGGGTCTCTGGTTCTCGTTGCTGGGGTGACTCATCCATTTGATCTCCTATGGATTGAACATCATCATGTACGTTCGAGTCTGAGGTAGATGCTACAGGCTCAATAACTTCTTCAACTGGTGTCTCTGCCGTAGACATGGGGTCGACCCTTGTTCTCGATTCCACAAGTTGGTCAGCATGACGTCGTATTACATTCTCTCCAACGTCTACCGTGTACATCAAGGGTCCTTGTCGGGCACGAATTGTTCCAGATTGCCATTTATCATTCCTATAGTCCCTGGCCAACACTGGTTGTCCTATTTCGAAACTCCGAGTGGCCTTGTTATTTACGTGCTGGAATTGCTTGTTTTCGACTTCCCTAGGCACATTGGGTTTTAACAAATCCAACCGGGACTGCAACCTCCTGTTATAGAACATTATGGCAGGGCTTTGATTTGTCACTGCATGCGTGGCGTTTCGATATGCCATCAGGAAATTGTCCACCTTGTGTTGTAGTGGAATATGGTCGTCGCTCATGGCCTTGATCGCCTTTTTGAACGTTTGTACAAATCTCTCGGCCAACCCATTGGTAGCCGGATGATATGGGGCAGATGTATAGTGTTTCACCCCATTCTTTTTCATGAATTTCTGGAATTCTTCTGACACGAACTGTGGTCCGTTGTCTGAACATATTTGTTCCGGCAGCCCATTCCTTGCAAATATGGTTCTTAGAACTGCGATCGTCTTTTCAGAGGTAGTGGTCGACATCTTAATCACTTCTGGCCATTTAGAATGTGCATCTACCGCTATCAAAAACATGGAATCCATGAATGGACCTGCAAAGTCGATATGCACACGTTGCCATGGGGTTGAAGGCCATTCCCACGGATGCAGCGGTGCAATTGGAGGTGCGTTTTGAACTTTTTGGCACCCTGAGCAGCTTTTAGTAAGATCCTCTATTTGTTTGTCGATACCTGGCCACCACACATAAGCCCTAGCAAGGCTTTTCATCTTGACTCTCCCCAGATGACCTTCATGCAGTTCCTTCAGAACTCTCTCCCTTAATTTAGGAGGAATAATCACCCTTGTTCCATACATCAATGTTCCTTGACAGACGGACAGTTGTTCTCGTCTGGCTGAGAATGCTGGTAACAGTGGTTCGCCATGTGCTGGCCATCCCTTCACTGTCAAATCGTAGACCCGAGACAGTGTCGGGTCGTTTCGGGTCTCTCTCTCAATACTCGCATTGGTGACTGGTAAGCATTCGATGATGGTCGAGTGAAGTATCTCGACAGGGTCAACTGCCGGTGCCTCGTCCGCTGTAGGTAGTGGCAGGCGCGACAGCCCATCAGCATTACCATGTTGCTTTGTACCCTTGAATTCGATATCATATTGATGTGCCCCTAGGGAAAGGGACCATCTCTGAAGCCTTTGCCCCGTCATAACCGGAACACCCATCTTAGGGTTAAAAATGGAAACCAACGGCTGGTGATCTGTCAGCAGCGTAAACTTTTGGCCTTGCAGGTAATGGTTAAATTTCTTAACTCCCCACACGAGGCTGAGAGCCTCCCTATCTATCTGAGCATAGTTGCGCTCTGCGGAGGTCAATGATCTGGATGCGAATGCGACTGGCCTTTCCAAGCCATTTGGCAACTTATGTGAGAGCACTGCCCCGATACCATATGGAGAAGCATCACAAGCTAAGCGAATAGGCAGCGTTGGGTTAAAGTGAGCCAATACTTCCTTAGAGGTGATCAGTGCCTTGCTTTTTTGAAAAGCCCGCTTACAATCCTCGCTCCACTTCCATGGTACTCCCATTTGCAAAAGAGTGTTCAGCGGGTGTAACACCGTGGATAAATTTGGAAGAAACTTGTGGTAATAGTTAACCAACCCAAGGAACGACCTCAACTGGGATACATTTTCCGGAGCGGGAGCTTTCACAACAGCTTCGATCTTGTCAGGTGACTTATAGAGCCCCTCCTGGTCAATGACGTGGCCGCAGTACGAGATTCGCTTTTGAAAGAACTCACATTTCTGGCGATTAACTCTGAGTCCATATTCTTTCAATCTGGTGAGCACCTGCTCCAAATTCGCGAGGTGCTCCTTATCATCATCTCCTGTAATCAGAATGTCGTCCAGGTAGCATTGTGTGCCTGGAATTCCCTGCAATACCTGCTCCATGGCCCTTTGCCAAATCGCTGGAGCCGATGCCACTCCAAAAACCAGTCTATTATACCGATATAAGCCCTTATGTGTGTTGATCGTGAGATACTAGCGTGACGCTTCATCAACTTCCATCTGTAGGTACGCCTGCGCCAGGTCTCTCTTTGTGATGTTTTTCCCGCCAGACAGCGAAGCGAAGATATCTTCAATCCGCGGAAGCGGATATTGCACCGTGTGAAGAACCGGATTAACAGTGATCTTGAAATCGCCACAGATGCGAACCTTCCCAGGTTCCCCCGGCTTGTTGCTCAACGAACGCTTCATGACGGGAACAATGGTTGTGGCCCATTCGCTCCAGTCCACCTTTGACAGTACTCCTGAACGTTCTAGCACTTCCAGCTCTGCTTCCACAGCAGGTCGTATCGCATAAGGTACCGGTCTGGCTTTGAAAAATGTTGGATTTGCATGTTCTTCAACCTTGATGTTTGCCGTAATTCCTTTCAGTGTTCCCAGTCCCTGTTGGAATAGCTCCTT
Organism: Somniosus microcephalus; assembly: GCF_052327205.1. Classification (NCBI taxonomy): domain Eukaryota; kingdom Metazoa; phylum Chordata; class Chondrichthyes; order Squaliformes; family Somniosidae; genus Somniosus; species Somniosus microcephalus. The sequence goes on from NC_140988.1 coordinate 162,780,727, forward strand.
AGCATCGTCCAATATTTTGGACAGTCGTTTAGGTTTGACGTCGTCCTCTTTACAGGAATCTACAGTTAGTGCTTGTATGGAATGCCAGTCCACATTTATTCTCCGGGTCCATTCCCGTCCCAGTAGTGGCAGACCTCCATCAGGTAACACATACAAGTCCATTTCCTGACTTTCTTTACCATTGTAGACCAAATTTACCTTTATCTTTCCGATGGGGTATACTCTTTGCCCCGTGTATGTTTTCAATACAATCTCCGTATCCCTCAGGGGAATGTGTGAGAATAACCTTTTGTAATCTTGCTTATTCATGACCGTCAATGCCGATCCAGTGTCCAATTCCATCTTCACTTGGACTCCTGCTATCCGAAGCATGACCCAGATAGTTTGGTGGTCTGCTGTGTTACCCACATTATGTATTTTTAGACAACCCAGTTCCTTACTGCTGGAGTCTGAATCCGTCTTCTGTTCATCTGAACTGTTCTCTGTCACCTTGTGTACTTTTTTGTACTTCTCCTGCGGCGACTTTTTGCTGCTGGTCTTCTTTCCTGACCGGCATACTCTCGCTATGTGACCAAGTTTGCCACATTGCCTGCATTTTTTATCTTTGAACCAGCACTGGTTCTGGTCATGCGTTGTCCTTCCACAACGATAGCACTTTACTGCGCCCAATGCCATTTCATTGGTGCTGAATTCCAATGGCCTTTACTGCATTTCTGCAGTGCCTCGTGCTGCTGCCTCGTGCGATGCTGCAATGCTGAAAGCTTTGTCCAGCCTAAGATCCTTTTCCTCTAGCAGTCGCTTCTGGGTTTCTTCCCTTAGGAGCCTACACACAAACTTATCTCTCAGTGTGTCTGCTAGTCCTGTACCGAACTGACAGTACTTTTATAACTTGCGCAGTTCGATTAAGAATTCAGCGTTGCTTTCCTCTTTAAGTTGAATTCTTTTGTAGAATTTAAATCGTTCCGCTATCAGCAGCGGCGTGGGGTTTAAATGCTCTTGCAGGATAGTAACAATATCCGCGAAACTCTTTCCTACCGGTTTATCTGGTGTTACAAGGTTCCTTAATAACCCGTACGTCTTCGCACCCATCGAGTTTAATAGGGTTAGTGCTTTCGTATCCTCCGGTACCTCATTCGTTGTACAGTAAACTTCAACGCGTTCCACATAAGTGGCCGAATCTTCCACATCGCTATCAAAAGCAGTGATGTTACCCATTTTTGGCATCCTTGTTGAGTTTCCTTTCCTTCGGATTATGATTATTATTTTATTTTATTTTTCAAAATGGCGGCTTCCTGCGCTTGGCGGCTTTTCCCGCGCTTGTCTTCTTCCCCCGCCGACTAAAAATGGTGATTACTGCGCTGTTGCCGTTCTCGCCTCCCAGCGGTCCTTTATTTTCCCCGACGCTGCTGCTCTTGTTCCCCGCCGCTCCCGCGGTCCTTGTGGACATAAACGCTTTTCTGGCTGCTGCGCGTCTCTGCCCTGATTGCAGTCCGGCCCCTGACACCGGCTGCGGTCGTGTTCTCCGCCCTTTTCATCGTTTCCCTCCCCTTCTCTTACTGACAACTCGGCCGACTTCCCCCCCGTGCCGCTCGATCAGGCTTACCTGCCGCTGTCGTCGAAGGGATGTTCACTGATGTTAGACTTCGTGGCCAGAACCCAACCCGGGTTCCCGATTGCCTCCCGTGCTATGCAGTGCCCAGCAGGATGTTGAGGGTGGATGTCCTTGTTCGATGCCCGTTTCAGAGGCGAAGCTTCCTTTGATGCAACTGCCGCTAGGTAAGATCAGACTCGTCACCACTGTTGAGTCTGTGCTTTCAAATGTAGTTATGCTGAATAACTGGACACAGACTACAGAAATACTTAAACAGGTCTTTAGTAACTGAGGGTCAGGGCTGAACTGGAATACACTTTGCTCCACAGGGTTTATATACCGGTGTGGTCGCCACTGGTACTACAATGTACAGGAGCCATCAAAAAGTAGCCCATCACCTTAAGGTATCCTCTTAAGGTGGTACAGGTTACATACACTACAGGTTGGAGAGGCCAGTAGCCTTTGCGTCTCGGTCACTATCTGCATGGGCAGAAGTTCACCTTGCTGACTGACCACCAACCATTTGTCTCCATCTTTAATCCTAAGAAGGGCGTGCCAGTAATGACTGCACAGCGGTTACAAAAATGGTCCCTGTTTCTAGGGGCGAATCAATATGAAATAGAATATAAAGGCACGAAACAGCATGGGAACGCTGATGGGCTATCGCGCCTGCCACTGCCTACTGTGGAGGAAGCACCAGCAGTGGACCCTATCGAGATATTTTATTCGTCGATAATTGAACGATTGCCAGTAACAAACGCGGATATGGAGAAGGAGACCCGCAATGATCCGACGCTGTCACGGGTATATGAATTGACGGTGAGGGGATGGCCAACACATGGTGACTCACTGTTGCCAGCATTCTCATCCAGAAGAGGATACCTGTCAGTATGCCAGGGGACAGTGATGTGTGGATTCAGAGTGGTGATTCCACCCAAGTTAAGGGAGAGAGTGAGCTACATGAAGGTCATCTGGGGGGAGTGAAAATGAAAAGCCCTGCTAGGGCTTATGTGTGGTGGCCGGGAATCGATCAACAAATCGATGACCTAATTAAGAGCTGCTTAGAATGCCAGAAGGTCCAAAATGCACCACCACATGCCCCTCTACACCCATGGGAGTGGCCCTCCTCTCCATGGCAATGGGTGAACATTGATTTCACTGGTCCATTCATGGACTCAATGTTCTTAATAGCAGTGGATGCTCATTCAAAGTGGCCTGAGGTGATAAAGATGTCTTCAACCACTACAGAGAAAACGATTGCAGTCCTACGGACCATATTTGCCAGAAACGGTTTGCCAGAACAGATCTGCTCTGATAATGGACCACAGTTTTTGTCCGACGAGTTCCAAAAATTCATGAAAAGGAATGGGGTAAGGCATTACACATCCGCCCCGTATCATCCAGCCACCAATGGATTGGCTGAGAGTTTCGTACAAACCTTTAAGAAGGCAATAAAGGCCATGTGTGATGAGGAAATTCCACAACAGCATAAGATGGACAATTTCTTATTAGCCTACCGAAACGCGACACATGCAGTTACCAACCAGACCCCGGCCATGATGTTCTTTAACCGAAGGTCGAGATCTCGTCTGGACTTGCTCAGACCAAATGTGCGAAGAAATGTTGAGGATAAACAATTCCAGCACATCAATGAGAAGCCGACAAGGAGCTTCAATGTAGGGCAACCAGTCTTGGCCCGTGACTATCGAACAGAGAAGTGGCAACCCGGAATGATATGTACAAGGCAGGGGCCATTAATGTACACAGTGGATGTCGGGGAGAACATTGTGAGATGCCACGTTGATCAGATCTTAGCGTCATAGGAACGCGTCAACCCCATGTCTCGAGTACCTGGGGATGAACCCGACATACCGGTAGCATTTACTTCAGACCCAGTAGCAGTGGAACCCGATGAACTACCCGATGAAAAGGGGTCAGAATCGCCTCTGCACCAAGAACAAGAACCTCTGGAAAGGCGCTATCCCGAAAGGGTCAGGAAGCCGCCCCAAAGACTGAATCTATAATTGGACTTTTGTTATTTAATGTACATGTAAAAATGTAATTGTTATTTGAATATTAAGGGGGTATTATTAATCTAAAAGGGGAGGAATTCTAGTGTATGTGCCTTTAATTCAGAACTACCTTTTACAGCTCCTGTATACTGTAGTACTGGCAGTGACCACACCGGTATATAAGCTTTGCGCATGCCTCTGTACCCCAGTCTAGAGATTACCCTCCTCCAGTAAAGACCTGTTATTTGTTAATGTACAGCATCCGTGTGATTATTTATCCACTGAACCACGGATCTAACAATTACTATTCTCATCTCTTTCAGAGATCTTCTACCCACTGTCTATAAATTTGTTGTTCCACAATCCTGCACAGTCTATTTCTACCTCCTCGCCAGGATACACAAACAGCACTGCCCCAGCATGACAGACTATTTCAGCCTGCTCCTGTTGCACTGAAGTAATGTTATCTCAGCCCTATCATCTTCCCACTTGTCTAGTCCCTACCCACCTATATCCATAATTCCTCTGATGCCCTCAACTACTTTAACAATTTCAGATTCTCTGGCACCTTCATCTCCTTTTCAGGATGGATGCACTGTCCCTCTCCACCTCCATCCCTCACCAGGACCCTTAACTTCTTCTTTGAATACTGGTTCAATCAGACCAAGTCCACTACCACCCTCCTCCACCTGGTTAAAGTTTTCTCACATTGAAAAACTGCTTTTTTTTAACCCCACTCACTTCCTGCAGATAAACAGTTTTGCTAAGAGAACCCACGTGGATCCCAGCTTTGCCTACCTTTTCTGGATAGGTGGAACACTCTTTTCCTCAATCCTACTTAAGCCACACCCTGACCCCTACCTCAATTACATTGATGACTGTGTTAGTGCTGTTTCCTACTTTCGCTCTGATCAGGGTAATTTCATTGACAACACTTCCAATTTCCATCCATCCCTTGTCGTTCTGTGATCAATTCCTGGCTCTTCCTTTTCCTTCCTGGACTTCTCTCTCATCACCCCTATGATCGGCCTTTCCACAGACCTTATTACAAACTATCATTCCTGGATTTCCCTTTACTATATAGAGTCTATAGGGCAGATTTTCCTCTTAGTGCTTGGGCATATAGCACCGCGTGTGTAGATTGCATAGAGGAAAATCAGCAGGTAACCTTGCAGACCTGAAACAAACCGACACAATCTTCCAACCTTTCAAATTATGGACAGAAAATCTGTGCTGGGACTTCTTGGACCAACATGCTGTGTTTCACCAGCATTTTGTGTTTTTATTTCAGAGTTCCAGAATTTACTGTTTTTTTCTTTTGGTTTTACCTGCTAAAGCTGTGCTGTTTCAATCCTAAAATCTAGTTATTGCGCTACTAGCAATGAATGCCTTGACAATCCATATTATCTTTGCATAACAGCAATAGATAGAAACAAGAGAGAGAGAGTGAGAGACTGTGAGAGAAAGAGAGAGAATGTGAGAGAACATAAACATCACTTTTGTCTAATGATACCTTGCTTTATATGACCCATTGGTGGCAGAGCTTTCAGCCCCCTAGGCCCTACTCGCTGAATCTGCCTCCCCAAACTCCCTTGAGTTTCATAAGAACATAAGAATTAGGAGCAGGAGTAGGCCATATGGCCCCTTGCATCTGCTCCGCCATTCAATAAGATCATGGCTGATCTTCAACCTCAGCTCCACTTTCCTGCATTATCCCTTGATTCCCCTAGAGTCCAAAAATCTATCTATCTTAGCCGTGAATATACTTAACGACTCAGCATCCACAGCTCTCTGGGGTAGAGAATTCCAAAGATTCACAACCCTCTGATTGAAGAAATTCCTCCTCTTCTCAGTCTTAATTGGCCGACCCCTTATCCTGAGACTATGGCCTAGAAATTCATTGACGCCACTTTTGGGGCGCTAAAGTGGGGCGTCCGCTAAAGTTTGCGGCCGCCGCCAAATCTATGCCACTTCTCCGATATTCATTAGCTTCGCCCTACTAGTTCGGGCGAGCGCTAAAACTGCTGCTGGACGCCTCTCTTTGGGCGCTAAGCCGGAGGTGGTGATCGATAGCGCCGAGGCCGGGCGCAGCGCAGGTGCGGCCATCTCGTGATTGACAGCAGACACCCTGGCGCCGGCCAGCTCTTAAGGGGGAAGGGTCGACTGTGTCTGCTGCCACGCCCTGGATAGTGGAGCCCTCCAGCTAGGCCTGAACACTGCTGCTGGACCCAAATAGCGCCTGAAGACATGGAGAAGGCCCGTGAACATGCGCAGCGCTTCTCAGAGCATGATCTGAGTGTGCTGCTTGCTGCTGTGGAGAAGAGGCGCCATGTTTTGTACCCGGACAATGGCAAGAAGGCGACGGTCCACGTCTACAGGAGAGCCTGGAGGCATGTCGCCAGCAAGCTGTCAGCCAACAGCGACGTCCCCAGGACCAGTGCCCAATGCCGCAAAAAGTTAAATGACCTCACACGCATTGTCAGGGTGAGTACCCTTTCCAATGACCTCCTCATCCTTGCATGTGCACCTCACATTATGGGCAAAGGGACCTGAAAGCTCTAATGGCCAGCCTTCATCCAGCAGCTATGGGACAGGCATGAGCATCAATTGCACATTCTGCACTTAATACACTGGCCAAGCTATTCCACCATGGGAGGCATTGCACACCAGATCATGGCGACACACTGGCCAGGCTATTCCACCATGGGAGGCAGTGCACACAAGATCACAGCGACACACTGTACTTAGAGGCCGTCCTTTCTCTTGCAGGCCAAGCTGGCGAATAATCGCAAGAGCCGGACTGCGACCGGGAGAGGCCGACCCCATATCCAGCCACTCACCGACCTGCAACATCGCGTGGAGCGCCTCATGGGTGGCCGGGTGATTGGGCTCGTTGCATGTGGAGATACCGACCCTGTTCTGGGCAGCAATGGTAAGGACATCACCTTTTGCACCTCTCTCGTCCCACTTGCGCATCAGATCTACATCCTTTGCCACTGTCCGACCAATGCGCTGAATGCCACCACTCATGCATCCCGCACTGACGCCCTCTCCTCACTCTAAAGCTACTCTTGTGCCTTCCTGCTTTCAGATGGTCAAGAGGAGGTCCCTCAACTTGCCAGTGACAGACCCTCCGAGGAGGAGCAGGAGGAGGAGCAAGAGGAAGGCGGCCCATCAGGGGAACCCTCAGCCGCGGCCACCCAGGCCAATGTAGGGGACACGTCTTCCCTGGAGGGCAGCGTGGCGGAAGTGTCGAAGGGGAGGGGAGCTCCTGGGAACTGCGTGCTGAAGAAAGGCGGGAGGGGGGTGGAAGCTCGGCGGCCTTCTCCCCAGAGGGGGGATGCGTCGGAGGGGAGTCCAGTTGCTGGGCCCAGCGGCCTCCAGCAACGCAGGAAGGGTCGGCCAGCTCGGCGGCCTTCTCCCCAGAGGGAGAGTCCGGCCTCCAGTCAGGAGATGCTCTTCGCCGAGGAGATGGAACGCCTTGAAGACTTGTCCGCGGACTCGGAGCGCCGGCACACGGAGCTCATGGCGGCAGTGGCACGGTTGCCTGAGTCCATCGATTCCCTCTCTCGGAGTTTGGCCGAGTTCGGGCCCTTAGAGGCCACCAGTCGGGCGGAATACCGGGCAGATCTGTCAGCGACTGGCCAGGTGATCAGTGGTGCTGTCCAGTCACTGGCTGCTCTGCTGTGGTCAGTGAACAGGTCAACACGGGCACTCACTGCTGCCACACTCGCTGTGTCAGCCAGGCATCGCCAGGGCACCCGGCGCGCTGCAGCAGCACAGCGGTCTGTCCCTCGGCAGATTGGTGCGCATGGTGCAGTGCTGGCCCGGGCGAGTGCCAGTGTCTCAGGCGACCAGCGAGCGCTTGCCATCCGCCAGCTTGCCGCCATTCCTCCAGCCGCCACTGCCACTCCCCCAGTGGAGCTGCCAGGAGCTGCTGCAGCGACTGATGCTGGCCAGCCACAGCTGCAGCAATCAACAGCCGACCGCTCGACGGCCAGACCACGACTAGGCCGACCCCCAAGGGCATCTGCCGTCACGACATGTGCCCCTCAGGAGCCTGCCCCCAGCCTTGCAGCAGCCAATGGCCTTACTTTGAGGCGGAGCAGCAGGGCGGGCAGGGGCCAGCCAAAGATGGCCAAGGCATCGCCCTAGCGGGCCAAATAGTTGAATGTGTGGCCATTTGTGTTTGTTTCTTGAGGCCGAGAATTGGATGTTTGTTTTTTGAAGGCCGATGATGTGATGTTTGTTTTTGACGAAGGCTGAGAATGACGGCCATTTTAGTTGCCCTCTTTTGTTAATCCTCTCCAGCTTGTGGGAGCGAGTAATGTGTTTGAGTGTTTTTTGGGGGTTTCGTCTGTTTTTGGTTTTCATGTGGGAAGGGCCCAGAGTTTGTACAATAAAGCATTTTATTTATTCACATTGTCCATGTTTGATCTTTGAAGTGTTTGTTGCCTTAACCGGCTGAGGGCTTGCGGAGCGGCTGCAATCATGTTCTATCATTGGCACAAGCCATTCCCTGACAGGGGGCCTAGAAGTGACGTTCAATAAGCCGCCGACGGGCGGCCCTTGGACCTTGTGCGTCCCTCCTGGGCTGGTACTCCTCGTCCTCGTCGTCCTCATGCTCCTCCTGCTCCTCCTCCTGAGGTAGTGGTCCAACGTGAGGTGGCAGTGCCTGAGTCCTGCGGATAGCCAGGTTGTGCAGCATGCAGCAAACGACGATGAATTGGGAGACTCGATCCTGCGAATACTGGAGGGCTCCCCCGGAGCGATCGAGACAGCGGAACCGTTGCTTGAGCACGCCGATTGTTTGTTCTATGAGGTTCCTCGTCGCTTGATGGCTCTCGTTGTATGCCTCTTCAGCAGGGGTCGTGGGCGCACGGAGCGGGGTCATGAGCCAGATACACAAAGGATAGCCATTGTCCCCGATAAGCCATCCTCTTGGGGGAGGCTGTGCCTGGAACATGTCAGCCACAGTTGTCTGTCGCAGGATAAAGGCATCGTGGCTGCTGCCTGGAAAGCGGGCATTGACAGCTAGGATGCGCTGCCTGTGGTCACACACCAGCTGTACATTGAGGGAATGGTAGCCCTTCCGGTTGCGGTACTCCTCGGCATGCTCAAGAGGTGCCCGCAAAGCCACATGCGTGCAGTCAATGGCGCCCTGCACCATGGGGAAGCCCGCTATTCTTGCAAACCCCACTGCATGCTGCTGCTGCTTGTCCAGGGTCATGGGGAAGGAGATGAATTGATGTCTCCTTCTGAAAAGGGCTTCGGTCACCTGGCGGATGCAGCAATGCACGGCGAACTGGGAGATGTTAGCGATGTCCCCAGTAGCGGATTGGAAGGAGCCGGAGGCATAGAAGTTGAGAGCCACCGTCACCTTCACTGCCACCGACAGAGACGTCCTGCGCATCAGCTGTGGCTGCAGATCTCTCTGAAGCAGCCGGCAGATGTCTGCAACCACCTCCCTTCGGATTCGCAGCCTCTTAACACACATCGCGGCAGACATGGTCAGATAGGAGGTCTGCTGGCGGTATACCCTGCGTGGGTAAGGCCTCAGTTGGCGACGCCTGTTGCCCCCTCTGCGTCTAGCCAGGGCTGCCACTCTCTCACGGCGTCTGTAAGCCCTTCTGGCATAAGGCTGAAATTCAGCGTTGCCACCCAATGCAGCCCCCATTATATGCTGGCAAACACTGAGCTCTGAATGAAGGCAAAGATAATTGGTAAGCTCTGGCCTGAGCCAAAAATACCTGTCCAAGTGTTGGTCCAAACCAGTAAACTCTCCTCCTTGGTCTCTGTCCAAAAAACCGTTGCACAAGAGTGAATGCTGCAAAATGGCTGGCCTTTATACTGCTGGGTAAGTGCCCTTTAATTAGCGCTCCCCGTGGCCCGGCTGGCCTGTGTACCGTTCCACTTCACAGTCGCTCGGGCCGCCTGGCGCACAATGGGCCGGCGCGAGTGAAGTTCCGGTTTGGGGCGCACAAAGGGCGTTGCACTATTAAATGACGTCATGACCTGCGCGCGCAGCAGGGCGTGCGCTAAGACTTTGCGCCGGCGCTAAATGTGTCCTGAAGTTGGGGAGAGGCGCAGATCGCGCTGCGCCCGGGCGATAAGCGCCTAACGCTCGAGATCTACTCCTCCTAAGGCGCTAACGGCTGGCGCGCCCAACTGAATTTCTAGGCCTATGTCCCCTAGCGATACCTGAGAGCTCAGGTCTAGAGACATTAATTAAAATTAATAATTTAAACAGGATGCTATTTAGCTTCTGAAAGAGAGAATTGCCTTTTTTTAAGATCATGAATGGGCAGCTGATACCTGTTGTTTGCAATTCCTGTGCCATGTGGGAACTTCAGGACAGAGTTTCCTGGCCCGTACATTACAGGAGGCGGCCACCCCACAGGCAGGGAGAGTTCAGGATAGTAAATGGGTGGCCGTCCAGAAGAGTAGGAAGAGGCAGGAAGTGCTGGGATCTTCGGGCTGTATGTCACTCTCAAACTGGTACGCAGCATTGGAGACTGCTGGTAGTGACGACACCTTGAAGGAGTGAAGTCCAGACCATGGTACCAATGGGCAAGGGACTGCACAGAGGGAACTGCAAAGCATAGAAATACAGTCATTATAGGAGGCTCCATAGTTAGGGGGACAGACAGATGTTTCTGTAACCGTCACCGTGAGTCCCGCATGGTGTGTTGCCTCCCTGGTGCCAGGGTAAAGGACATCATGGAGAGGGTGCAGAATATTCTGCAGGAGGAAGGGAGTGAACCAGAAGTATGGTACACATCGGTACCAACGACATAGGGGGCGATTTCGCCAATGGGGGTGCATTGGAGGCGGGACTGCTGCTTGTCGGGTTGATGCCCCTCCTCCATCGATTTGTGACCAAGCCATGCTATTTTCCCCTGATTGACCTTGTTAAGCTCACCCAGTGGGCTTAGCAGGCCAATTAAGGGAAAGCCGGTTACAGAGAACGTCAGCGTATGACGTTTCATCTGTCAAAAATGTTTTGTGTGAAGCTGTCAAACACTGACATTCTCTGTAGTTTGATGAGTTCTTGAATTCAAGACTCATCAAACCTCTTTCTTTTGCAGAAATTAGATGTTTGTTGCATTGGAGAATGCAACAGCCATCTGTCATCTCTCCCACTGAGGTGCGAGACTCTCCGCATAACCAACTCTTGAAGCCTGCAGGAAGAAGCAAAGGTAAGTAAACTTTTTCTAACATTTGCCACTTACCTCACATATTCACCTCTCCACACTTGCACCCATCACTTACCTTCACAGCGTACTTTTGCAAACCTCTGACCCCAGCAGACCCACTACTCACCTCAGTGACCCTGGTGGGGTTCGCAGCCTTCAGGAAGCCCGCACTTGCGTTGGTAAAATGGGGATAATCCTCTTATCTGCCTGTTAATTAGCTGTTAACAGTCATTTAAGTGGCTGTAATCCCCTTCCCGCCTCCCAGGAGATGGGACCCGACGCGGGTCGGCTACCTGCCTCCTGGCAAGATGGCACAGAGGCGGGTTGGGCACTGTTGTGTCCCCTTGTGTTCTTATTACTATGTAATATAGACACTTCTAACTCATTTTAGTTTAAAGCTTTTACTCAGTGCTTTCATGATGTTGCTGCCACATGGTGCGGAGTGATACAAGATGTCCGACCTTGCACTGTGCACTGCCTGGCACAGTGTGCCACATAGCAGTATAAATGCACTAACCAAAGTAGTTCCATATAACAATGTAACAAGTAGTTCCATTTAACGATGTGATAATATAACAATGTAACATCCCTCTTTCTCAAAACACTAAAACATGAAATTTAATTTTATTTAAAAAAATATTATATCTAAACTATTATTATCAAATACAAAGAATCGTGAGTTTTCTTATCTTATTCGCGATATCGCTCAGGTGGTTGGATGTTGTCCCTCCATCTTGTGGATTTGGTGGTGACCACTCCTCTCTGCGGTGTTTTGGTGTGTTCCGCTCTTGTTGTTGTTGTTGCTGTCGCACTTGGAGTTGGAATGTGCATGCTCGTGGTTGTTTGATTTGTGGCGCTTGTTTCTGGCATTGTACTGCTTGTAGTAGCTGGTGTTGTCAATGTTGCTGATGTTGTCTGCTGCCTAACCAGTTCAGGTGAAGGTCTGATGTGGAGTCTGTTCCGTCTGTATTGGTTACCAGGTTTGGTCTCTACGAAGTAGGGTCTTGGAGTATCAGCTTTTCCAATGACCTTGGCTGGATTTCAGGTTTTCAACACCGGGTCTTGCACATGCACTGATTGCCCATTCAGCAATTCTGGTAGCATCTTTGCATGTTTGTCGTAATATTTGCTCCCTACGACTTGTGCTTCTGCCAGCTTCTGTCTGAAATCCTCCTGGTCCTGGGGAGGATGTATTTTTGCTGGTAGGGTAGTCTTAAACTTCCTCCCATTCAGCAATTCCGCAGGTGATTTCATGTCTGCTTTCAGTGGTGTTGATCTGAGTGATAGGAGGGCAAGGTCTTGGTCTTCCCCCGTCTCACTACTTTTGATGAGAGTTCTTTTGACAGTCTGGATCTGTCTTTCGATGAACCCGTGTCCCCTTGGGAAATGTGGGGATGAGGTTACTATTTTGAACCCATACTTTTCCACCAGAGCTCTGAATTCTCTCGATGTGAACTGGGTTCCATTGTCACAGATTACCTTTTCTGGGATTCCTTGTTCAGCAAACAAGCTCTTTGCAATTCTGGTGGTAGTTGTGGCTCTCAGATCTTCCATCCTTCTCACAAAAGGAAACTTGGAACAGTAATCTGCCACTATGAGATACCATTCTTGATTGCACATGAAGAGATCTGCCCCAACAGTGTGCCATGGTCTTGACAGTATTTCACTAGGTATCATCTCCTCTTTCTGTTGTGCATTTCTGTATTTCTGGCATATACCACATGCAGAAACTATCTGTTTGATATTTTTGTACATGCCTATCCAGTATACAGCTGATCTGGCTCTCAGCTTGCATTTCTCTATTCCCATGTGGCCTTCATGTATTAGATGGAGAAGTTCTGTCTGCATCATCTTTGGCACGATGATCCTTGATCCAGCAAGGAAAATACCGTCTTCTGCTGCAATGTCGTCTCTAATCGTCCAGTATTGACGAATTGTCGCCTGTACCTGCTGCATTCTCTCCGGCCACCCCTGTATCACTTTTTTTTAAATTCATTGATGGGATGTGGGCATTGCTGGCTGGCTAGGCCTGCATTTAGTGCCCATCCCTAATTGCCCTTGAGAAGAATGAGGACCTCGTGGCGCAACAGTAGCACGTTTGAAATTTTTCGAGAGCACTTTTAAATGATTCAACTTGTTGTGTGAGTAGTTGCAATTCCTCATCTTTGCTAGTCTCATCTCTGATTTGACTGAGCTTTGTAGGGGTAACACTCACTAGGTGGTGGATTTTTACTGTTAGACCCTCCACCTCATGTTTCTCATATGGTGACAATCGAGTCAACGCATCTGCTAGCACCATTTCCTTTCCTGGCTTATATTTAAGCGTGAAGTCATAGCTTTGGAGCCTTAGAAGTAGTCTTTGCAGTCTTGCAGGTGCTTTGCACAGATCCTTTTTATAGATCTGTTCTAGTGGACGATGGTCACTCTCTATTGTAAACTGCCTTCCATACAGGTATGTATGGAATTTCTCGCATCCATACACGACTGCTAATAGTTCTCTTTCTATGTTGGCGTATCTCGTCTCGGCTGACATCAAGGCCTTTGATGCAAAAGCTATTGGCTTTCCTTTCTGCACAAGAGCTGCCCCTAGTCCTCTGGTAGAAGCGTCTACTTGCAGAGTGACTGGTTTACTTCTCTCATAATATGACAGACTTGTTTCTTTGCACAACAGTTCTTTAACCTGTTTGAAATTCCTTTCGTGTGATTCAGACCACTGGTACTCAGCATCTTCTTTCATTAGCTCTCTGAGATTTGTTGTATGTTCCGACATGTTTGGGATGAAAGAACTCATGTATTGGATCAAACTCATGTATATAGGCCTCCGAACAGTCGCAACTCGGTTGGACGGAGTAACAATCAGGAAATAGTTGAGGCTTGTAATAAGGGAACATCTATAATTATGGGGGATTTTAACTATCATATAAATTGGACGAATCAAATTGGGCAGGGCTGCCTTGAGGATGAGTTCATTGAGTGTATTAGGGATGGGTTTCTTGAGCAGTATGTAACTGAACCAACCAGGGGGCAAGCAACCTTAGATCTGGTCCTGTGTAACGAGACAGGATTAATTAAAAATGTCCTAGTAAAGGATCCCCTTGGAATGAGTGACCATAACATGGTTGAATTCCATATTCAGTTAGAGGGTGAGGAGGCTGTATCTCAAACAAGCGTGCTAAGCTTGAATAAAGGAGACTATGAAGGTATGAGAGCGGAATTGAGTAAAGTGGATTGGGAAAATAGGTTAAAGGATAAGACGATACATGATCAGTGGTGTACATTTAAGGAGTTATTTTACAAATTCCAAAAAAAGTATATTCCACTGAGAAAAAAAGGGTGTAAAAGAAAAGACAGCCATCCGTGGCTAAGTAAAGAAATTAAGGATAGAATTCGACTAAAAACAAGGGCATATAAGGTAGCCAAATCTAGTGGGAGGATAGAGGATTGGGAAAACTTTAAAAGACAGCAAAAAATAACAAAAAGATTGATTAAGAAAGGGAAGATACATTATGAAAGTAAATTAGCAAAAATATAAAGACAGATAGTAAGAGTTTTTATAGTTATATAAAAAGAAAAAGGCTGGCTAAAGTAAATGTTGGTCCCTTAGAGGATGAGACCGGGAAATTAATGGTGGGAAATATGGAGATGGCAAAAACACTGAATGAATATTTTGTATCAGTCTTTACAGTAGAGGACACCAAGAATATCCCAACACTTGACAAGCAGGGGGCTATAGGGGGGGAGGAGCTAAATACGATTAAAATCACTAAGGAAGTAGCACTTGGTAAAATAATGGGACTCAAGGCGGATAAATCACCTGGACCTGATGGCTTACATCCCAGGGTTTTGAGGGAAGTGGCGGTAGGGATTGTGGATGCATTGGTAATAATCTTCCAAAACTCCCTGGACTCAGCAAAGGTCCCGGCAGACTGGAAAACTGCTAATGTAACACCCTTATTTAAAAAGGGCAGTAGACAGAAGGCTGGAAACTATAGACCGGTTAGCGTAACATCTGTGGTAGGTAAAATTTTGGAGTCCATTATTAAGGAGACAGTAACAGGACATTTGGATAATCATAATTTAATAAGACAAAGTCAGCATGGTTTTGTGAAGGGGAAGTCATGTTTGACAAATTTGCTGGAGTTCTTTGAGGAAGTAACATATAGGGTGGATAAAGGTGAACCAGTGGACGTAGTGTATTTAGACTTCCAAAAGGCATTTGACAAGGTGCCACACAAAAGATTATTGCTTAAGATAAAAAATCACGGGATTGGGGGTAATATTCTGGCATGGATAGAGGATTGGCTATCTAACAGAAGGCAGAGAGTTGGGATAAATGGTTCATATTCAGACTGGCAATCAGTAACCAGTGGTGTTCCGCAGGGGTCAGTGCTGGGTCCCCAACTCTTTACAATCTATATTAACGATTTGGAGGAGGGGACCGAGTGTAACACGTCAAAGTTTGCAGATGATACTAAGATGGGAGGGAAAGTAGTGAGTGAGGAGGACATAAAAAACCTGCAAGGGGACATAGACAGGCTAAGTAAGTGGGCAGAGATTTGGCAGATGGAATACAACACTGGAAAGTGTGAGGTTATGCACTTTGGCAGGAAAAATCGTAGAGCAAGTTAATATCTTAATGGCAAGAAACTTGAAAGTACTGAAGTACAAAGGGATCTGGGGGTCCTGGTGCATGAAACTCAAAAGGTTAGTATGCAGGTGCAGCAAGTGATTAAGAAGGCCAATGGAATGTTGGCTTTCATTGCTAGGGGGATAGAATATAAAAATAGGGAGGTATTGCTTCAGTTGTACAAGGTATTGGTGAGACCGCACCTGGAATACTGCATACAGTTTTGGTGTCCATACTTAAGAAAGGACATACTTGCTCTCGAGTCAGTACAAAGAAGGTTCACTCGATTAATCCCGGGGATGAGGGGATGGACATATGAGGAGAGGTTGAGTAGATTGGGACTCTACTCATTGGAGTTCAGAAGAATGAGAGGCGATCTTATTGAAACATATAAGATTATGAAGGGGTTGGATCGGGTGGATGCAGGGAGGATGTTCCAGATGATGGGTGAAACTAGAACTAGGGGGCATAGTCTTAGAATAAGGGGCTGCTCTTTCAAAACTGAGATGAGGAGGAACTACTTCACTCAGAGGGTGGTAGGTCCATGGAATATGCTGCCCCAAAAAGCTGTCGAAGCTACATCATTACATAAATTTAAAACAGAAATAGACAGTTTCCTAGTAGAAAAGGGAATTAAGGGTTACGGGGAGCGGGCAGGAATTTGGACATGAGTCTAGGTTCGGATAGGTCATGGCCCTGTGGGTAGCGGAGCGGGCCCAGGGGCCGTGTAGCCTGATCCTGCTCCTGTTTTCGTGTGTCTAATGCTGTTAGATTCAGGAGATAGTCCTGTCATAGTGGATTGGCGGTTAGGATCAGATCAGCCATGATCTTATTGAATGGCGGAGCAGGCTCGAGGGGCCAATTGGCCTACTCCTGCTCCTATTTCTTATGTTCTTATGTTCTTATGTAAGCCGAGGTAACTCCTCAGCTCTTTCTTATCTTTGGGTGGTTTCATTCGAGCAATCGCCGCAATCTTCTCAGGATTTGGCTTGACTCCCTCTGGTGTGTAAATCATACCGAAGAATTGGCATTCCTTGACATTAACTATGCACTTATCAGCATTTAACTTGATGCCAGCCTTCCTGGTACGCTTCATGGCCTCATGTAGGTCCATAGATCTGAATATCATCAGCTATTCCTATAGCTTCTCCACAGCCTCTATATGTCTCGTCTACTTTCTGTTGAAAGATATCTTGACTGACCTTTAACCCGAATGGTAGCCACAGGAATTTGTAACGCCCAAATGGTGTGTTGAATGTTGTCAGTGTTGTTGATTCCTCATCCAACTTCACGCTCCAATATCCATTTCTGGCATCTAGTTTTGAGAAAACCTTGGCTCCTGCCAGTGATGCCGTAATCTCCTCTAGCGTTGGGGTGGGATAGTGGTCCCTCTTTATCGCCTGATTTAGATCTTTGGGGTCCAAACATATTCTGAGATGCCCGTTTGGCTTTTTTCGTACCACAATTGAGTTTACCCAGCCTGTGGGTTCAGTGACCTTTATGATCACCCCCTTTTCTTCCATCTCCTTTAGCTCTCTTTCAAGCTTTGTCTTCAGCTCGATGGGTACTTTTCGTGGAGCATGGATAACGGGCTTTACCTCTGGATCGATGGTGATGCGGTATTGGAAATCTCCGAAACATCCCACTGTATCATCAAAACATTCCGGATACGTGTCTATCAAGTCTTTTTTACTCTTGATTTGTGGGTGATTTTCCAGCGGGGTGTTGCTGTCTATCCTCAGTGATGTTTTCATCAGCTCGTGATTCACTGAGATCAATCTCAACTTCTCACAGCTGTTTAATCCCAGGATCGCTGGCCCCTCAGTGTCGGTGACATAGAACATGCAGTTGATGTTCTTTCTTTTATGTGTCTCTTTGACAAAGGTTATTCCGAGTTGTTTAATCTCACTCCCCCCGTATGCTGTCTGCGTGACATTACTTGCCTTTAAACAACCGTTTTTCGGGTAGCCATCTTCTCTCAAGTTTTCGGGAAAGATCTGCTGGTACAGTCTCAATGGGAGAATGTTGCTCTGAGCCCCTGTGTACAGCTTCAACTTTAAGTTGATGGTTGTGGGTTGACCTTTGATCCTCTTTTCGATTTGGATGATGGTGTGCAATTCTCTCCTCGGAGTATTTTCCGCTCTGGACATCTCGTGAAGCTGTACCTTTATGGTTTCGATGTTTATTGTATTGTCATGACCATAATCATCATCATCCTGGTCATCCATGGCATGGATATTGTGTTTCTTTCTCTGGTTCTGCTGTCTGCCTTTGTTTTTGATGCATGTTCCTTCTTTCTTCGTTCTACACCTCTTTTCCCAGTGGTTTAGCTTGCCACATGCATTGCAGCTTGTTCCATATGCTGGACATTTCCTCCTGTCTGTATAATCGTGTGGTCTTCCACAGTTTCTGCACATGTTTCTCCCGTTGTCATGTGCATATCTTTGTGTGTTGTACTTTTCTCTCACTGTATCCACTCTGCTGTCTGTCTCAGAAGCCGTCTGCATGTCAGCCGTTTGAGAAATCAGCATTCTCATTTGCTGCTTCATGGCTTCATGAGCTCTCGCAGTATCTATAGCCTCTGTTATTTTGAGCTTTTCTTTCCCTATCAGGGCTTTTTGTACCTCTGCATGCGCTGACCCACATATCAGCTGGTCCACAAGCCTTTCCTCCATTTCCTTAAATGCACACTTGCTGGCTTCATTTCTCAGCCTTGTTAAGAAATTGTCAACTGTTTCACCGAGTTCCTGTCTTAGACTCTGGAATTTGTATCTGTGTATACGGTGATTGGATTTAGGCTCTAGATGGTTGCTGAATTTGTCAAAGATTGTCGTAGGGTTTTCCTTTTCCTCTTCAGTCAAACTCCAGCTATTATACAAATCTAGACCTTTTTCTCCTGCCCACAACAGAATGTAACTAACCTTTTCCTCATCGGCAGTACCCTTCAGGAAGCTTTTGAATGTAAGGTCACATTTCTGTTTGAACTTGCGGAATGCCTCTACTATACCGTCGGCTTCCCAGTTCATGAGGGGTTGCATTTGCGCAGTCAGTGCCGCGGCAGCCGCCATCTTAGTTGCCCGTACAATTCACGCTCAATCACGCAGACACCGGCACTCACGATCAGCTCATGTATTCACTTTTCATCTTATTCATAGTTCGTATGGCACAAGTTGTACTCACTTATACCGCTGCCACCATGTTGTGTCCCCTTGTGTTCTTATTACTATGTAATACAGACACTTTTAACTCATTTTGGTTTACAGCTTTTACTCAGTGCTTTCATGATGTTGCTGCCACATGGTGCGGAGTGATACAAGATGTCCGACCTTGCACTGTGCACTGCCTGACACAGTGTGCCACATAGCAGTATAAATGCACTTGTAGGAATCTACGTACTCCTAGCAAAAAATACTGAACTCGGAGAGGTTCAACAGAAAAGGTTTAATTGTTGAGGCTACATGTTGAACACAAAATGGCGTCAGAGATTACACCAAGTCCGACTGCTTTTCATCAGTCCACAGCTTCGACTGCTCCTCCCCCGCTCTGGGCTTAACTATGTTGCAGATCGAGTTTCTTAAAGGTGTGATCCTTCTTAAAGGCATGACGCCTGATTTATAGTCTACGGACCGAAAAGCGGATTGTGTCCTTTCTGTGATCAGTACGCCACACAGCTCCCCCCAGAATCCACTAGTAGGGAGTGTACGAACCGGCGTGGCGGCTTGATGGCACAGCCGGAACGGCTCTTGGCGTTTGTTGTCGGGAGCGGGGCGGTTGGACGCGTCGGGCTCTTAGGCGGTCTGCCCCGCAGTGGGGGTTGGCCCACTTGAACGGGTTCGTCGGGCTCAAGGTGCGCCAGCTTGAGACAGTCGACCGACACCTTGTCAGTTCTGCCGCCCACTTCGAGGAGGAAGAACTTGTTCCCCGTCTGGAGTACCTTGTAGGGTCCATCGTATGGGGGCCGTAGAGGTCCTCGGTGGGCGTCATGGTGCACAAAAACAAATTTGGCCATGTGCAGGCTAGGTGGTACGCGGGTTGCTGGTTCGCCGTGCCGGCAGGTGGGTACCGGAGCGAACTGTTGTGCTCGGTTGGTGAAAGCGCGGCGTTGCTGGTCAGCCGACCAGGGGGTTGTGGCGGTGGGCAGGAACTCTCCGGGTACGCGCAGTGGCTGGCTGTACATGAGTTCCGCTGCCGAGGCTTGCAGGTCTTCCTTGACCGCAGAGCGTAGGCCAAGTAGCACCCACGGGAGGCGGTCGATCCAAGCCTCGTCCTCGAGGCTGGCGCGGAGGGACACCTTCATGGACCTGTGGAATCGCTCGCACAGTCCATTGGCTTGGGGGTGGTAAGCCATGGTGCGGTGAACGGCCACCCCAAGGTTTCGGGCGATGGCGGCCCACAGATCAGAGGTGAACTGCGGGCCTCTATCCGACGTCATATCGGAGGGGATGCCGAACCGAGCGACCCAGGTACCGATGAACGCCCTCGCGATGTCGGCGGTGGTGGTGGACGTCAGTGGAATGGCCTCGGACCAGCAGGTGGTACGGTCCACGATTGTCAGCAGGTGCGTGTGACCTTGTGATGGCGGCAGGGGGCCGACGAGGTCGATGTGGACGTGGTCAAACCTTCTTTCTGGCATGGTGAACTCCTCGAGTGGGGCTTTGACGTGCTGGTGGATTTTGGCACGCTGGCAAGCTATGTAGGATCTGGACCAGATGCGCACATCTTTGCGCAGGCCGCGCCAGACAAATCGGTTGGCCACCAGTCTAATGGACGCGCGGGTGCTGGGGTGTGAGAGGCCGTGGACGATGTCGAACACCCGTTTTCGCCAGGACGCCGGGACTATGGGGCGGGGTTGCGCCATGGAGGTGTCGCATTTGACTGTGACGGCGGACGGGCCGCAGGCGACGTCGGTCAGTCGCAGCCCTGGGAGGGTTGTGGGCGCGGAGAGCAGATCGGGGTCGGTGCGTTGCTCTGCTGCCAGTTGAGCATAGTCCACTGCCAGGTGGATGCCGTGGACGGCGGGGCGGGATAGGCAGTCGGCCACCATGTTGTCTCAACCGGAGACGTGCCGGATGTCCGTGGTGAATTCGGACACCGTGGCGAGCTGGCGTTGTTGCCTGGCTGACCACGGGTCCGCAGATTTTGCCATCGCGAATGTCAGGGGTTTGTGGGCGACAAACGCGGTGAAGGGGCGGCCCTCCAGAAGAAATCTAAAATGGCAGACTGCCAGGTACAGTGCGAGGAGCTCGCGGTCAAAGGCGCTGTATTTGGCCTCCGCAGGGCGCAGTTGGTGGCTGAAAAAGGCCAGCGGTTGCCAGGCCCCGTCGACCCACTGTTCGTACACGGCGCCGACCGCATGGTCGGAGGCGTCCGTGGTGAGGGCCACCCTGGCGTTGAGCTGTGGGTGAGCGAGCATGGTGCCGTCGGCGCGCGCCTTTTTGGTCGAGTCGAAAGCGGTCAACATGTCCGCCGACCACTCGATCGCCATTCTGTCTTTCTTACCCCGGAGGGCTTTGTATAGGGGCCGCATGAGGGAGGCCGCTCCGGGAATGAAGCGGTTGTAAAAGTTGATCATCCCCAAGAACTCCTGGAGGCCTTTGATGGTGGTAGGCCGGGGGAACTGCTGGACGGCTTGCACCTTGGCGGGCAGGGGAATGGCTCTGTCCTGCGTGATGTGGTGGCCGAGGAATTCGATCCTGCTGAGGCCGAATTGGCACTTGGCTGGGCTGATAATGAGCCCGTGCTCACTGAGCCGCTGGAACAGGGTGCGGAGGTGCTCGATGTGTTCCTGCTTGGAGGAACTAGCTACCAGGATGTCATCCAGGTAGACAAAGAGGAACTTCAGGTCTCGGAGGCCCGAGTCCATGAGCCGCTGGAAGGCCTGGGCCGCGTTTTTGAGGCCGAAGGGCATTCGGAGGAACTCGAATAGTCCAAAAGGGGTGATTATGGCCGTCTTGGGAACGTCCGTGGGGTGGACTGGCACTTGATGGTAACCGCGCACCAGGTCGACTTTGGAGAAGACTGAGCGGCCGGCCAGTCTAGCCGAGAAGTCTTGAATGTGCGGTATGGGGTACCGATCCGGCGTGGTGGCGTCGTTTAGGCGCCGGTAGTCCCCGCAGGGGTGCCATCCCCCGTCGGGTTTGGTGACGATGTGGAGTGAGGAGGCCCGGGGCTGTTGGAGCGGCGGATGATGCCGAGCTGCTCCATTGTGGCGAACTCGGCCCGCGCGATCTCCAGCTTGGCCGGGTCCAGCCTGCGGGCGTGGGCATACACCGGTGGGCCTGTGGTGGGGATGAAGTGTTCTACCCCGTGCTTAGCAACTTTTGCGGAGAAGGTCAGGTTGGTGAGGGCTGGGAACTCAGCCAGGAGTGCTGAGTAGTCATCCGTTGAGCGGGTGCGGCACTGCCACGCCATTTCGGCGGGTTGGGGGGGGGCTATGGCGCCCGGGATAGGTGACATGGTGTTCATGTCCACGAGGCAGCGCCGAGGCATGTCGACCAACAGGCCGTGGGCGCACCGGAAATCCGCACCGAGGAGCGGGGAGAGCACCTTGGCGGTGATAAACTCCCAGTGGTAGCGGCGGCCTGCGAGGTCGATGGTGACGGTGCGGGTGCCGTACGTCCGGATGTCGGTGCCTTTGGCGGCAGCCAGCGCAGGGCTGCGGCCGCCTCGCTGGATCTCGAGGGCGGACGCGGGGATGATGCTGCGCTGCGCGCCCGTGTCGCATAGGAAACGCCGTCCGGAGGCGCTGTCCGTAACGTACAGCAGCGCGCCTGCTTGCCCCACAGCCATCGTGTAGGCCAGTGTGGGGGCGGTTGGAAACATGCAGGGATGGCTGCAGCAGCGTGCCCGTGCGCCGAACCGGGTATGGAAGTAGCAGTAGCCCTGGGTCAGAGGGCTTGAGGGACGTGGGGGCCTGGGGGGCCTCGTGGCCGAGCTGTGTGGCCGCGCGATAGAGGGCGGAGCGCGCGCCGACGCTGCGGAGGCCAGGTCGGGGGTGACGGCGTGGTTGGAGCCGGCGGACAGGAGCTTATCGGCTTCGTCGGCCAGGGCCTCGAGGTCCGTGAGGCTGGACGCCACGATCGCCGGGCGGATGCTGGGAGGTAGTTGGCGGATAAAGAGTGTGCGGAAGAGGGAGCCGGGCAGTTTCTCGTCGGCCAGAGCAAGCATGTGTGAGAGCAAGTCTGATGGCATGGAGTCACCGAGGCCCGGGAGGTCGAGGAGGTGGCAGTTGCGCAAAAATTGGGAGGCTGTGAATTTTTTAAGGAGCGCGGCCTTGAGATGTGTGTACTTGCCTTCCTCCGCAGTGTCTTGTAGTGTTGTCCAGACTTGCGTGATTGTGGAGATGCCCAGAGAGGTGAGGAGGTAGTCGTACATCGTTGCGTCGGCGGTGATGCCGCGGAGTCGGAATTGCGATTCAGCTTGAAGGAACCAGGCGGTGGCTAGGTTCTCCCAGAACTCCGGCAGCTTCACAGAAACTGCATTTGTGTCAGCCATGGTTACGCTTAGGAGTCGCCCTGAGCGTCGGGGTCTCCAATGTAGGAGTCTACGTACTCCTAGCAAAAAATACTGAACTCGGAGAGGTTCAACAGAAAAGGTTTAATTGTTGAGGCTACATGTTGAACACAAAATGGCGTCAGAGACTACACCAAGTCCGACTGCTTTTCATCAGTCCACAGCTTCGACTGCTCCTCCCCCACTCTGGGCTTAACTATGTAGCAGATCGAGTTTCTTAAAGGTGTGATCCTTCTTAAAGGCATGACGTCTGATGTATAGTCTATGGACCGAAATGCGGATTGTGTCCTTTCTGTGATCGGTACGCCACACACTAACCAAAGTAGTTCCATATAACAATGTAACAAGTAGTTTCATTTAACGATGTGCTAATATAATGATGTAACAGGCACCCGCCCCCAAATTCTGCCATTTTCCCGGCAGTCCCGCCTCCATACCCGCCTCCCCAGGGCTTGCAAAATCTCACGCATAGAGAGGGAAGTTATCGAAGTCGTAAATCAGACTTTCAGGAGCTAGGGAGGAAGTTAAAAAGTAGGACCTCAAAGGTAGTAATCTCTGGATTACTCCCAGTGCCACGCACCAGCAAGAGTAGAAATAGGAAGATAGGGAGGATCAATGTGTGGCTTAAGGCATGGCGCAGGAGGGAGGGCTTCAGGTTCTTGGGGCATTGAGACCAGTTCTGGGGCAGGAGGCCTATTCAAAAGGACTGGGACCAAAGTCCTCGTGGGGAGGTTCACTAGTGTGGTTGGGGAGGGTTTAAACTAAATTGGCAGGGGGGAGGACACCAGCATATAGAAGTAGAAAAAAAGGAATAAGGTGCATAAAGGAGGGAGAGTGTTGGATAGTACAAGAGAAGGAAGTAGTACCATATTAGTGAGGAGCCAACTAAGAAGGACTACGAAAAATACAAAGACAGGTTTGGAATGCGTGTATGTAAACGCACAAAGTGTGGTGAATAAGGTTGGTGAGCTACAAGCACAATTAGCCATGTGTGAATAAGATGTAGTGGCAATAACGGAAACTTGGCTTAAAAATGGTGAGGACTGGGTGCTTAATATTCACGGATACAAGATGTTCAGAAAAGATAGGGAAGGAAAAAAGGGAGGTGGGGTGGCAGTACTGATTAGTGAAGACATTGTAGTGTTGGAAAGAGAGGATGTCCTTGAGGGGGCATGGACAGAATCCATTTGGTTAGAGTTGAGAAGCAAAAAGGGAATGATCACGCTATTGGGGGTATTCTATAGGCCTCCAAATAGTGAGAGAGAGGTAGAGGAGCAAATCTGCAGGGAAATCACAGAGATGTGCAAGAACTATATTGGGGGACTTTAATTACCCAAATATCGATTGGGATAATGTTACAGTAAAGAGAAAGGAGGGGGAGGAATTTCTGAAATGTGTTCAGGAGAACTTCCTTGCCCAGTATGTTCTCAGCCCAACTAGGAAGGAGGCGCTGCAGGATCTGGTGCAGGGGAATGAGGTGGGCCAAGTGGACCAAGTGTCTGTGGGAGGACACTTGGGTAAGAGTGATCATCGTATCATAAGGTTTAGATTAGTAATGGAGAAGAGCAAGGAACAATCTAAAGTAGGACTTCTAAATTGGAAGAGGGCTATCTTTAATAGGATGAGAGGGGATCTAACCAGGGTAAAATGGAACCAAAGATTGACAGGAAAAACTGTAACTGAACAATGGGTGATCTTTAAGGAGGAGATGTTTCAGGTACAGGCTAGGTACATTCCAACAAGAGGGAAAGGTAGGGGAACCAAAGCCAGGGCTCCTTGGATGGTGAGGGAGATAGAGAATATGATGAAACAAAAAAAGGAGGGTGCATGATGCATGTCAGGTGAATTCTTCAAGTGAGAACCAAACCAAATACAATAAGTTGAGAGGGGAAGTTAAGAGGAAAGTAAGTCTGACAAAGAGAGAATATGAGAATAGAATGGCGGTTAACATAAAAGGGAACCCAAAAATCTTCTACCGGCATGTAAGTAGTAAGCGGGTAGTAAGAGGTGGGGTGGGGCCTATTAGGGACAAAGAAGGTGATATATGCTTAGAGGCGCAGGGCAAGACTAGAATACTTAATGAGTACTTTGTATCGGTGTTTATAAGGAAGTGGATGCTGACAAAATATCGGTAGAAGCGGAGATGGTAGAGGTAATGGATGGGGTGAAAATTGATATGCAGGATGTACTGGAAAGGCTGGATATACTTAGAGTGGATAAGTCGCCTGGTCCAGATGGCATGCATCCCAGGTTGCTAAGGGAAGTGGGGGTGGAGATAGTGGAAGGGCTTGCCATAATCTTCCAATCCTCCCTAGATACAGGGGAGGTGCAGAGGATTGGAAAGCGGCAAATGTGACACCCTTGTTCAAGAAAAGGTGTAAGGACAATCCTAGTAATTACAGATTGGTCAGTTTAACATCAGTGGTGGGTAAGGTTTTAAAAACAATAATCAGGGAAAAAATTAACAGGCACTTGGAGAGGTTTAAGCTAATTAAGTAGAGCCAGCACAGATTTGTAAAAGGCAGATCATGTTTGACTAATCTAATTGAAATTTTTGATGAAGTAACAGAGAGGATTGATGAAGGGAATGCAATGGATGTTGTCTACATGGATTTTCGGAAGGCGTTTGACAAAGTATCACATAAAAGGTTTGTTAATAAAATTGAGGCTCATGGATAGGAGGGTCAGTGTCAGCTTGGATAAGAAATTGGTTTAAGGACAGAAAACAGCAAGTCGTGGTAAATGGCTGTTTTTCAGACTGGAGGATGGGAGACAGTGGTGTTCCCCAAAGGTCAGTGCTAGGACCACTGCTTTTTTTGATATATATAAATGAATTGGATATTGGAATACAGAGTAAAATTTCAAAGTTTGCCGATGACACCAAACTTGGAGGTGTGGCAAACAGTGAGGAGGATACCAATTGACTGCAACAGGATATAGATAGGCTAGCAGAATGGGCAGACAAGTGGCAGATGGAATTTAATACAGGGAAGTGTGAGGTGATGCATTCTGGGAGAAGGGATAGGGAAAGGCAATATAGACTTAATGGCACAGTTCTAAAGAGTGTATGGGGACAGAGGGACCTGGGAGTTAATGTGCATAGGTCCCTGAAGGTGGCAGGACATATTGAGAGAGTGGTTAGCAAACCATATGCGATCTTGGGCTTCATAAATAGAGCTACTGAGTACAAAAGCAGGGAAGTTACGCTGAACCTTTATAAAGCTCTGGTTAGGCCACAACTAGAGTATTGCGTCCAGTTCTAGTCACCACATTTTAGGAAGGATGTGAAGGTCCTTCAGAAGGTGCAAAGGAGATTTACCAGAATGGTTCCATGGATGAGGGATTTTAGCTACAAGGACAGGTTGGAGAAGCTGGGGTTGTTCTCCTTGGAGCAAAGGAGGTTGAAGGGAGATTTGATAGAGGTGTACAAGATTGTGACGGGTTTAGATACGTAGTCAGAGAAAGGCTGTTCCAATTAGCTGATGGTACAAGGACTAGGGGACATAGATTTAAGGTTTTGGGCTAGAGATACAGGGGGGATGTGAGGAAGAACTTTTTTACGCAGCGAGTGGTGAGGACCTGGAACTTGCTGCCGACGAGGGTGGTGGAAGCGGAGCCGATCAATGATTTCAAAAGGAATTTGGATAGCCACTTGAGGGAAATAAACTTGCAGGGCTACGGGGATAGAGCAGGGGAATGGGACTGACTGGATTGCTCTACAGAGAGCTGGCATGGACTTGATGGGCCAAATGGCCTCCTTCTGTGCCGTAATTACTCTGAGTTCTAGACTTTCCAGCCAGGGAAACAATCTCTCAGCATCTACCCTGTCAATCCCCCTCAGAATCTTATGGGGGAAAAATTCAGTATCGCCCCGTTTGGGGCGCCATTATCGTCCGTGTACAAAGTTTAGCGCCTGGCGCTAATTATTGCCTCCAACGGCAAACTTGGCTTTTATTGCCCCTGGAGGGGATTGGAGTGCTAAATCAAGCGCTTCACACCTGTCTTAAGTCACAAAGGCCGAAGAGCGAGGCACTAGCTCACAGCGCTGGCGAAGCTGAAGTGATGTCAGTCAGCAATGGAACACAGACACACTGGCGCCGGCCAGTATTTAAAGGGGAGTTCTGACGAACGGTCATCGACCTGAAATGTTAACACTGTTTCTCTCTTCACAGATGCTGCTTGACCTGCTGAGTTTCTCCAGCATTTTCTGTTCTTATCTTAAAGGGGAGGGTTGATTTTGCTCTCCATCCACATCCTGCTCATTGCAGCCTTGAATCTCGGCCTGGAGAGACCTGTACATCAAATCTGCTGGAAAGAACAATGGAGAGACCCAGGGAAAGAGCTCAGAGTGCAGCCCCCACAGTCTCTTCTAAATCGATACAAGGAAAGGGATATCAAAATCAACCTGCAAAGTGCTGCTCAGTACCCAAAACTCCTTCACACAGCATTGAATCTCTCCAGAAGTCTCTCTCTCTCTTTCTCTCAGAATGCGTGGTGCAAAAATGTCACCAACAAAAAAAGGCAGGAAGCGGTGGCCTTTAAATAGTGCTCCCCCAGTCCCTTTCTGACTGCAAAACGCTCCCCTCAAACTATTGTTGCTCGCGGCAGGCGGTAAGGCAGGGGGCACCACTCATTATCCGATCCAGGGCGCTACCGGGGCATTGCATACTCGACTGACGTCACGATCTGCCAGCGCAGGAGATCGTGGCGGTAGTGTTTAGCGCCACCGCAAAATGTCTCGTTAATTTTGTGAGCGGCGCAAACATCGCCGTGCCCAGGCACTAGTTGCTTTGCGCCCCATTAGCGCCCTCTTAAGGTGCTAACGGGAGGTGCAAACCAAGTGAATTTTTGCCCCAAAGAGTCATAGGGCTCGATTTTGTTACTGGGGCGGGCTGGGGTCGTGTAATCCACTTTTCGTGTTAGCCACCTGATTCTAAATCAATGTGGGAGAATGATGTGATTTTAACTTAAGTGGGTAATTGAGTTCCAGCGTGTTGGAACTCATGGCCCAATTAGTTTTTTCAGTCTGAAACTCGCCTCTGATGCCGTCATCGTTGCTGCTGCATTTAAGGTCTGCAAGAAGCCTTGCTTCTTCTGCAGACTGCCAATCTCTTGGCCTTTCATGTTAGAGGGACCGAGAGGCAGAGTGACCAGCGGGAGACCTAGGTCTGCTCCCAGGTTTGATGACGTTGCCCTGCAAGCTTTAGTGGAGGGAGCAAGAGCCAATAAAGAGGTGCTCTTCCCTTCTTCAGGGAGGAAGAATGCTCCCCAGCAGACGAAGGCTGTGTGGGTCCAGGTGGCCCAGGAGGTCAACTCTTTGCCAATAACCTGCAGAACCTGGCTTCAGTGCAGGGAGAGGTTTCATGACCTTCTGCGCACTTGAAAAGTGAGTATGACTTTCCCATCACCCTCAATCTGATCCCCATTGCCTCTCCTCACCAGCACTCAGCTTTAGCAATCTCTTCCTCCACATCCCACTTGACACTGACATCCATGCACCCTTACCCATTCCCTCTCTCTCTATGGTCACATTCACCTAACTATTCAACTATGCAGCCCTCACACTCCCTATCACTGTGATGCTATGAAAACAACTTACAAAACACAGTGTTGAATCCGTGAATCTTTAGGTAGTGTGTCCTTCAAATAATCGACAGAGACTGCAGAGGAACAATCAACAGGTGTTTACTGGATGAGGGTTGCTCTAAAACTAAACAGTACAGATCCCTACTCAGGGTTATATACAGGCGTGGTCACTGCTGGTACTACAGTAAACAGGAGCTGTAAAAAGTAGTTCTCCCCTTAAAGGCACATACACTACAATTCCTCCCCTTTTAGATTAACAGTACCATAACATTCATTTAACAATTAACACTTTTAACATGCAACATTAACTGAAAATAGTCCATTTATAAATTCAGTCTTGGGGCGGCTTCCTGATCCTTTCTGGATAGCGCCTTTCCTGAGTGTCTTGCTCTTGGTGCGGAGGCGATTCTGGCCCCCTGTCGTTGGTTGGTTCATCAGCTTCCGATACTACTGTTTCTGGGGTAGATGCTACCTGTATGTCGGGTTCATTACCAGGTACGTGAGACATGGGGTTGACTCGTTCCTGTGACTCTAGGATCTGGTCAACATGGCGTCTCACAATGTTCTCCCCAACATTCACTGTGTACATTAATGACCCCTGCCGTGTGCATATTGTTCCTGGTTGCCATTTCTCTGTTCGGTAGTCGCGGGCCAAGACTGGTTGCCCTACATTGAAGCTCCTTGTCGGCTTCTCATTGATGTGCTGGAATTGCTTATTCTCAACATTTCTTCGTACATTTGGTCTGAGCAAATCCAGACGAGATCTCAACCTTCGGTTAAAGAACATCATGGCCGGGGTCTGGTTGGTAACTGCATGTGTCGCATTTCTGTAGGCTAACAGGAAATTGTCCACCTTATGCTGCAGTGGAATGTCATCATCGCACATGGCGTTTACGACCTTTTTAAAGGTTTGTACGAACCTCTCAGCCAATCTATTTGTGGCTGGATGATACGGGGCGGATGTGTAATGGCTTACCCCATTCCTTTTCATAAATTTCCGAAAAACTTCAGACACAAACTGTGGTCCGTTATCAGAGCAAATCTGCTCTGGCAAGCCGTTCCTGGCTAAATATGGTCCGTAGGGCTGCAATCGTTTTCTCCGTGGTGGTGGAGGACATTTTGATCACCTCAGGCCATTTCAAGTGCGCACCCACGGCTATTAAGAACATTAAGTCCATGAATGGACCAGCAAAATCAATATGCACCCATTGCCATGGAGAGGAGGGCCACTCCCATGGGTGTAGAGGGGCATGTGGTGGTGCATTTTGGACCTTCTGGCATCCTGAGCAGCTCTTTGTCAGGTCCTCGATTTGCTGATCGATCCTCGGCCACCACACATAAGCCCTAGCAAGGCTTTTCATTTTCACCCCTCCCAGATGGCCTTCGTGAAGCTCATTGAGCACTCTCTCCCTGAACTTGAGTGGAATTACCACTCGGGATCCACACATCAAGGTCCCCTGGCATACTGACAGCTGTTCTCTTCTGGATGAGAATGCTGGTAACAGTGAGTCGCCATGTGTTGGCCATCCCTTCACCGTCAAATCATATACCCGAGACAGTGTCGGGTCATTTCGGGTCTCCTGCTCTATATACGTGTTAGTTACTGGCAAGCGTTCAATTATAGTCGAATAAAATATTTCGACAGGGTCCACTGCTGGTTCTTCCTCCGCAGTAGGCAGTGGCAGGCGTGATAGCCCATCAGCGTTTCCATGCTGTTTCGTGCCCTTATACTCTATTTCATATTGGTTCGCCCCTAGAAAAAGGGACCATCTTTGTAGCCGTTGCGCAGTCATCACCGGAACGCCCTTCTTTGGATTAAAGATGGAGACAAGTGGTTGGTGGTCAGTCAGCAAGGTGAACTTCTGCCCGTGCAGGTAGTGGTTGAACTTTTTCACTCCCCACACTAGGCTGAGGGCCTCCCTGTCAATCTGGGCGTAGTTACGCTCGGCTGAGGTTAGTGACCGAGACGCAAAGGCTACTGGCCTCTCCAAGCTGTCTGGGAATTTGTGCGACAGCACCGCTCCAATACCATAGGGTGATGCATCACACGCCAACCGAATTGGTAGTGCTGGGTTGAAATGAGCCAACACCTCTTTTGATGTGATCAATTCTTTGCACTTCTGGAAAGCTCATTTACCTTCATCATTCCACTTCCAAGGTACCCCCGTTTGCAATAGGGCGTTCAGTGGGTGTAGTAACGTAGACAAATTCGGCAAGAACTTATGGTAGTAGTTCACCAGCCCGATCAACGACCTCAGTTGTGACACATTTTCCGGTGCTGGAGCCTTGACTGCTGCCTCAATCTTTTCAGGGGACTTATGTAACCCCTCTTCATCAATAACGTGGCCACAATACGAGATCTGCTTCTGGAAAAACTCGCATTTGTGGCGATTAGCTCAGAGCCCATATTCCTGCAATCTAGTGAGCACCTGCTCCAGGTTGGCGAGTTGATCACTGTCATTTTCGCCCGTGACCAGGATGTCGTCCAAATAATACTGGGTCCCTGGAATCCCTTGCAGGACTTGATCCATTGCCCTTTGCCAAATAGCCGGAGCTGATGCTACCCCGAACACCAGCCGATTGTATTGGTAGAGACCTTTGTGAGTGTTGATCGTGAGGTACTGTTTCGAGGCTTCTTCTACCTCCATTTGCAGGTACGCCTGGGCCAGATCAATATTAGTGAAGCATTTTCCTCCAGATAGCGAGCCGAAAATATCTTCAATACTCGGAAGCGGATATTGTACCGTGTGAAAGACTGGGTTCACTGTCACCTTAAAGTCCCCACAGATGCGAATCTTCTTTGGTTCCCCAGGCGTATTACTCAATGACCTCTTCATTACAGGAACGATGGGTGTAGCCCACTCGCTCCAGTCCACTTTGGACAGTACACCAGAACGTTCCAAACCTTCGAGCTCTGCTTCGACGACTGGGCGGATCGCATAAGGCACCGGTCTGTCCTTAAAAAACTTTGGGCTTGCATTTTCCTCTATTTTGATCATCACTGTTATGCCTTTTAGTGTTCCGAGTCCCTCCTGGAACACTTCTTGTGCGTCAGTTAGCATTTTTGACAGTCGTCCAGGTGTGACGTCGTCATCCTTTTTGGCATCTACCGTCAGTGCTTGTATGGCATGCCAATCTAACTGCATCTTCCGGATCCATTCACGTCCTAGTAGTGGTGGTCCTCCACCTGGAAATACATATAAGTCCATTTTTGGTGTTTCCTTGTCGTTGTATATCACGTTCACCCTTATTTTTCCTTTGGGGTAGACTTTTTGCCCCGTGTACGTCTTCAAGATAATCTCTGTATCTCTCAAGGGTATATGTGAGAATAGCCGCTTGTAGTCCCTTTGGTTTATGACTGTTAGGGCTGATCCTGTGTCCAATTCCATTTTCACTTGGACTCCGTCTATCTTGAGCGTGACCCAGATAGTTTGGTGATCCTCCATTTTGGTTACATTATGTAGTTTCAGACAACCCAGCTCCTTGCTTCCGGAATCTGTATCACTTTTCTGTTCGTCTGAACTACTCTCCGTCACCTTATGTACCTATTTGTACTTCTCCAGTGGAGGTTTCTTGCTGCTGGTTTTCTTTCCCGACCTGCAGACTCTTATTATGTGTCCTACTTTTCCACACTGTCTGCACACTTGGTCCTTGAACCAACAATCCTTATGGCCATGTGTTGTTCTGCCGCAGCGATAACACTTCACTGCTCCATATGACATTTCATTTGTGCCATATTCTTGCGGTCTCCGTTGTATCTCTGCAGCTCCCCGTGCTGCTGCTTCGTGTGATACTGCCATGTTGAAAGCCTTGTCCAGCGTAAGATCCTTTTCTGATAGAAGCCGTTTCTGGGTTCCTTCACTTTGAAGCCCACACACAAACTTGTCCCTTAAAGTATCTGCTAGTCCCATTCCAAACTGGCAGTGTTTCGATAGCTTGCGCAGTTCCGTTAAATACTCAGCATTACTTTCGTCTTTATGCTGGTTCCTTTTGTGAAACTTAAATCTTTCTGCTATCAGCAGCGGTGTGGGGTTTAAGTGGTCCTGTAGGATTGCCACTATGCTTTCAAAATCCTTTTCCACTGGCTTCTCTGGGGTGACTAGGTTTCGCAGTAAGCCGTACGTTTTTGCACCCATGGAATTCAACAATACCAGTGCTTTCCTGGCATCTGGCGCTTCATTCACTTTGCAGTACACCTCTATGCGTTCTACATATGTCGCCCAATCTTCGACTTCATTGTCGAACGCTGTGACCCTGCCACTCCTCTGCATCCCTGGGTGTGGTTAGACTGGCTAAAAATGGCGTCTCCCGCGCTCTCCCTTCTTCTCCGCTGGCTCAAACTGCTGTCTCCCGCGCTCTCCCTTCTTCTCCGCTGGCTCAAAATGGCGTCTGCCGTGCTTTCTTTTCTTCCCCCGCGGACGCTGCTCAGCCCTTGAACACCGGCCGCGCTCTGCGCATTTTCCTGCGTGCTTCTCTCGTTGACGCCACTCGGTCTTCAACCCCGGCTGCGCCCTGTGCGCTTTACCCTCTCTCTTACCCCGTCGACGCTGCTCGGCCTTTTTCTGTGCCGTCGGTCGGATCCCGCCGCCGCTGTCCGGGAAGGGTCTGCGCCGTACCTGCTGCCAGCCCGCTGCGCTGGATCGTCGCGGCTGGAGAACCAAGCCCAGCTCCCCACAGCCTCCTCTGCCTGCTCAAGTCCTCTCAGGATGGTCGACGCCCGCACTGATGGAATCGGCCTTCTTCTGCAGAGTTGCAGGTAGGATCGAATCACCTCGTCGCCAATGTTTGAATCCGTGAATCTTTAGGTAGTGTGTCCTTCAAATAATCGACAGAGACTGCAGAGGAACAATCAACAGGTGTTTACTGGATGAGGGTTGCTCTAAAACTAAACAGTACAAATCCCTACTCAGGGTTATATACAGGTGTGGTCACTGCTGGTACTACAGTATACAGGAGCTGTAAAAAGTAGTTCTCCCCTTAAAGGCACATACACTACACACAGGGAGGACCCTTGGTCTTGCCACCTCACTCCATCTTTGTCTCCTTCTAAGCATCTATGCTATGGATTCTCTACACTCACTCCTTCTTTCTCACTCAAACTCCACTTGTCTCCCTCATTGCAGGAAAAGAGAGCTCACAATAAGAGGGGAAGAGCGAGGACAGGAGGAGGGCTACCCTCAGTAGCCCAGTTCACCCCCTGGGAGGAGGCAGTCCTGGAAATCGTAGGAGTGGAGGAGGATGCGCAAGTGGGGGACGGACAGACGGGTGCATCACAGCAAGCTGGTGACAGAATAGTTTTCCATCTCTCTCATTGACATTGCATGAGTCGCTGATAATGATTCTGAAGCTCTAACAGATGGACTTATGATCATCTGCAATATGCAATGCGCATGTAACCTTGGCATCACATCTCTGACTCTTTCCTTTACTCCCCACAAGACCATCGACAGCACTCATCCCCACTAGCCAGGAGGAAGAGCCTGAGCATCCAGACTCCTCAGAGGAAGCTGCAACCTCTGAGGGCGCAGCGTCAGCAGAATTCAGCGCACCCAGCACCAGTGCAGACACTCACACCTCGGTGGGACCATCGCGAGATAGGGTAGTCTTGTCACTTGGTGTATCACAGCTCACAAGTGGTCATCAGCAGATGGTGGAGACAGTGACAGCAGTGGAGAGTCCTAGTCGGAGGGCGCAGGACTCTGCCAGCTCGGCTCAGCTGCATGTTGACCCTTTGCCTCAGGGTCCATCCACAAGATCAGTGGTGCTGGAACTCTAGGAACAGATGCAGGAGTCTCTGACAGGTTTTGTCTCCAGGGTCGCTGCAAGTGTGGAGTGAATGGAGGAGTCCATTGCAAACATGAGCAGAGCCTTTGTGGAGTCATTGGCACATTAACGCATCACCATGGAAGGGATGGCAACCTCCATGGAGGTGATAAGTCGCCAGAGTGCAGAAAACATGGTGAGTGTTTTGAATAGAATGACATCTCTGGAGGAGCGATGCTCATCTATTGAACAGCGAACCCAGACCTTCATGGAAGCACTTCTGAGTAGGACTGCCAGTGCAGATACGTGTCCCCATGGCCCCTCTGATGTGCAGCAAGGAACTTGATCAAGCCACTTTCAAGTGCTGAGGGGGACCTGACACATGAGAGGGAAGTTGGTGGCAGACATCAAGGAAGTGGGGGCTCCTCTCCAAGCGCTCACACTTCCATGCCACTGTAGAGCCCTCGGACAGAGCCCCACCAGTGTCCACACCCAACTGAGATCGGCGTCTCAACCCCTGCACAGCCGTAGGAGCAGCAGACTGTTCGCGAGCACTCACAGGTTCGCAACCCCAGAGGACGCCCGCCAAAGGTGTCGAGACAGGAGCAGCAAGAAAGTGAGCAAGGGGCCTCACATCTGCTGAAGCCACAGGGGAAGCACCACGTAGGAGCACGTGTAAGAGAAAGATACTGCACAAATAGTCACAAGGGTAGTCACTTGGGTGAAATTTGATGTTTAATATTAAAAAGCCATCAGATGGTTACTGTAAAGAAAAAATCTGATGGTTACTGCTGCAGTTGTGGCATGTGTCATTTCGCTAATGGGACTTCCATATTGAGGGCTTAGGATTACTTGGTATATGCCTCAGTTGAGGAAGCGCTCAGTGAAGGTGGCGAGAGGGGTTTCCCAGGCAGTCACACTGGAGATGGGTGTCAGGCTCCAAACTTCCAATGCTGTGGTTATGCCTTCTAGAAGTTCCCCCAGACCTGAGACAACAAAGTTCTGCCACCTGCAAATGATGGCTGATCAAATGGTGGAGCTGCAGCTAATCGTCAGCAAGCCAATTGTGCTCCCATCAGGTTTCACCGTTGTCTCTCAGAGCAAGTGTGCTTCACGTCAGAAAAGGGTTAAAATCACCAAGGCCTTTCAAAATGAGATAATAGAGGCAATTTATGCTTGTTAAGGGCCTATCCCGCCTCTTGGAGGTGGGACGGAGACGGGAGCAGTAAACACGATTTCTTGAAAATTGCTTGGAGGCGGGATGGAGGCGGGGTTGGGCCCGCCCGCCACTTTTTGCAATTTTAACACCCCACACGCCTCCATTCCCACCTCCACGGCCCTGTGAAATTCGAGCCTGAAGAGTCATAGCGTTATACAGCACAGAAAGAGGCCCTTTGGCCCATCGTGTCCGCACCAGCCATCAAGCCCTATCTATTTTAATCCCATTTTCCAGCACTTGGTCCATAGCCTTGTATGCTATGGCATTTCAAGTGCTCATCTAAATGCTTCTTGAATGTTGTGAGGGTTCCTGCCTCTACCACCCTTTCAGGCAGTGAGTTCCAGATTCCAACCACCCTCTGGGTGAAAAAGTTTTTCCTCAAATCCCCTCTAAACCTCCTGCCCCTTACCTTGAAACTATGCCCCCTGGTTATTGACCCCTCTACTAAGGGGAAAAGTTCCTTTCTATCTACCCTATCTGTGCCCCTCATAATTTTGTACACCTCAATCAGGTCCCCCCTCAGCCTCCACTGCTCCAAGGAAAACAACCCCAGCCTGTCCAGTCTCTCTTCATAGCTGAAGCGCTCCAGCCCAGGTAATATCCTGGTGAATCTCCTCTGCACCCTCTCCAATGCAATCACATCCTTCCTATAGTGTGGCGACCAGAACTGCACACAGTATTGCAGCTGTGTCCTAACTAGCATTTTGTACAGCTCCATCATAACTTCCCTGCTCTTATATTCTATGCCTCGGCTAATGAAGGTAAGTATCCCAAACGCCTTTTTAACCACCTTATCTACCTGTCCTGCTGCCTTCAGGGATCTATGTACATGCACATCAAGGTCCTTCTGATCCTTTGTCCTTCCTAGGGTCCTACCATTCATTGTGTATTTCCTTGCCTTGTTAGTCCTCCTAAAATGCAGCACCTCACACTTTTCAGGGTTAAATTCCATTTGCCACTGTTCTGCCCATCTAACCAACCCATCTATATTGTCCTGTAGCCTAAGGCTTCCCTCCTCACTATTTACCACTCCACCAATTTTCGTGTCATCTGCGAACTTACTGATCATACCTCCTACATTCATATCTAAATTATTAATGTACACTACAAACAGCAAAGGACCCAGCACCGATCCCAGTGGTACAGCACTGGACACAGGCTTCCGTCACAAAAACAACCTTCGACCATCACCCTCTGCCTCCTGCCACTAAGCCAATTTTGGATCCAATGTGCCAAATTGCCCTGGATCCCATGGGCTCTTACATTCTTGACCAGTCTCCCATGCGGGACTTTGTCAAAAGCCTTACTGAAGTTCATGTAGACTACATCAACAGCACTACCCTCATCTACACACCTAGTCACCCCCTTGAAAAATTCAATCACATTGGTTAGACATGATCTCCCCCAACAAAGCCATGCTGACCATCCTTGAGTAATCCTTGCCTCTCCAATTGGAGACTAATTCTGTCCCTCAGAATTTTTCCAATAATTTCCCCACCACTGATGTTAGGCTCACTGGCCTGTAATTCCCTGGTTTATCCCTACTACCCTTCTTGAGTAATGGTACTACCTCAGCTGTTCTCCAGTCCTCTGGCACCTCCCCTGTGGCCAGAAAGGTTCTGAAAATTTAGTCAGAGCCCCTGCAATCTCCTCCCTTGCTTCACACAGCAGCCTGGGGTACATCTTGTCTGGGCCTGGGGATTTATCCATTTTTAAGCCTGCTAAAACCGCTAGTACCTCCTCCCTCTCAATACTAATTTCTTCAAGTATATCACAATCCCCCTGCCTGATTTCTATGCCTACATCATCCTTCTCCATAGTGAACACAGATGCAAAATATACATTTAAAACCTCACCCACATCTTTCGGCTCTACACACAGATTGCCACGTTAGTCCCTAATGGGCCCTACTATTTCCCTGGTTATCCTCTTGCCCTTAATCTACTTATAAAACACCTTGGGATTTTCCTTTATTTTGCCCGCCAGTGTTTTTTCATGCTCCCTCTTTGCTCTCCTAATTTCTTTTTTAAGCACACCCCTGCACTTTCTATACTCCTCTAGGGCTTCCACTGTTTTTAGTCCTTTGTATCTGCCAAAAGCCTCCCTTTTTTTCCTAATCCATTCTTCTATATCCCTTGACATCCAGCGTTCCCTGGGCTTGTTGGTCCCACCCTTGACCTTTACGGGAACATGTTGGCGTTGTACTCTCTCTATTTCCTTTCTGAAAGACTCCCACTGCTCTGATGTGGATTTTCCTAGAAGTAGCTGATCCCAGTCCACTTTGGCCAGATCCTGCCTTATCATAGTAAAATCGGCCTTCCCCCAATTTAGAACCTTTATTTCCGGTCCATCTTTGTCCTTTTCCATGACGACCTTAAATCTCACCGAATTATAGTCACTGTCACCAAAATGCTCTCCTACTGACACTTCTACCACTTGCCTGGCTACATTCCCTAGAATTAGGTCCAGTACCACCCCCTCCCCCCTCTTGTAGGACTTTCTACATGCTGGCTCAAAAAGCTCTCCTGGATGCACTTTAAGAATTCCGCACCCTCTAAGCCTTTCACACTCTGACTATTCCAGTTAATATTGGGCAAGTTGAAATCCCCTACTATTTTACCCTATTATTTCTACACTTTTCTGAGATTATTACCTTTGAGGTTCTGTGTTTTAATTTGGACCCTAGCTCCTCAAACTCTCTCAGCAGAACCTCATTCCAAGTTCTACCTATGTCATTGGTTCATACATGGACCACAACAACTGGATCCTCCACCTCCCACTCCAAATTCTTCTCTAGCTGCGAGGAGATATCCTTAACTCTGGCACTGGGCAGGCAACACAGCCTTCGGAACTCTCGGCCATGGCTGCAGAGGACAGTATCTATCCCCTGACTATACTGCCCCTACCACTATTACATTCCTTTTCCCTCCCACCCCCCCCACTTGAATGGCCTCCTGTACCACGGTGTCATGGCTAGTTTGCTCATCCACCCTGCAAAATTTATCCTCATCCACACAGGCAGCAAGATCCTCGTACCTGTTGGAAAAGGGCAAAATCCAAGGCTCCTCCAGCACTGCACCTGGGGTCCCCTTAACTGCCTGAGTCACAGTCACACCCTCCTGTCCCTGAACACCAACCATACCTGTACCACAACCTAACCTAAGGGGTGTGACTGCCTCCTGGATCAAAGTGCCCAGGTAACTCTCACCCTCCTTGATGCCCTGCAATGTCTGCACCTCGGACTCCAGCTCAACAACTCTGAGCTGAAGTTCCTCGAGTCACAGACACTTAGGCCACAATTTTCCCAGTGGAGTCAGGTCAGAGTCGGGTCGGAGTCGGGTCGGAGTCAGGTTGGAGTCGGGTTGGAGGCGGGTCGGAGTCCGGTCGGAGTCGGGTCAGAGTCGGAGTCGGGTTGGA
The DNA here is from genome assembly GCF_052327205.1 of Somniosus microcephalus. Taxonomy (NCBI): domain Eukaryota; kingdom Metazoa; phylum Chordata; class Chondrichthyes; order Squaliformes; family Somniosidae; genus Somniosus; species Somniosus microcephalus. The sequence goes on from NC_140988.1 coordinate 162,819,650, forward strand.
GTCAGGTTCGAGTCGGGTTGGAGGCGGGTCGGAGTCCGGTTGGAGTCGGGTCGGAACGAGTTGGAGTCCGGTCAGAGTCGGGTCAGAGTCGGAGTCAGGCTGGAGTCAAGTCAGAGTCCGGTCGGAGTCGGGTCGGAGTCGGAGTCGGGTTGGAGTCGGGTTGGAGCCCGGTTGGAGTCAGGTTTGAGTCGGGTCGGAGTTGGAGTTGGGTCGGAGTCGGGTCGGAGTCGGGTCAGAGTCAGGTCGGAGTCCGGTCGGAGTCCAGTCGGAGTCGGGTCGGAGTCCAGTCGGAGTCCGTTCGGAGTCCGGTCGGAGTCGGAGTCGGGTCGGAGTCCGGTTGGAGTCCGGTCGGAGTCGGGTCGGAGTCGGAGTCGGGTCGGAGTCGGGTCGGAGTCGGGTCGGAGTCCGTTCGGAGTCCGGTCGGAGTCAGGTCGGAGTTGGAGTCGGGTCAGAGTCGGGTCGGAGTCCGGTCGGAGTCGGGTCGGAGTCCGTTCGGAGTCCGGTCGGAGTCGGGTCGGAGTCGGAGTCGGGTCGGAGTCGGGTCGGAGTCGGAGTCAGGTCGGAGTCGGGTCAGAGTCAGGTCGGAGTCCGGTCGGGGTCCGGTCGGAGTCGGGTCGGAGTCGGAGTCGGGTCGGAGTCGGGTCGGAGTCGGGTCAGAGTCAGGTCGCAGTCCGGTCGGGGTCCGGTCGGAGTCGGGTCGGAGTCGGGTCGGAGTCGGGTCGGAGTCAGGTCGGAGTCCGGTCGGAGTCCGGTCGGAGTCGGGTCGGAGTCGGGTCGGAGTCGGGTCGGAGTCCGTTCGGAGTCCGGTCGGAGTCGGAGTCGGGTCGGAGTCGAGTCGGAGTCTGGTCGGAGTCCGGTCGGAGTCGGGTCGGAGTCGGAGTTGGGTCGGAGTCGGGTTGGAGTCAGGTCGGAGTCCGGTCGGAGTCCGTTCGGAGTCCGGTCGGAGTCAGGTCGGAGTCGGAGTTGGGTCGGAGTCGGGTCAGAGTCGGGTCGGAGTCGGCTCAGAGTCCGGTCGGAGTCGGGTCGGAGTCGGAGTCGGGTCGGAGTCGGGTCGGAGTCGGGTCGGAGTCGGGTCGGTGTCCGGTCGGAGTCGGTTCGGAGTCCGGTCGGAGTCAGGTCGGAGTCGGAGTTGGGTCGGAGTCGGGTCGGAGTCGGGTCGGACTCGGGTCGGAGTCCGGTCGGAGTCGGGTCGGAGTCCGTTCGGAGTCCGGTCGGAGTCGGGTCGGAGTCGGAGTCGGGTCGGATTTGGGTCGGAGTCGGAGTCGGGTCAGAGTCCGGTCGGAGTCCGGTCGGAGTCCGGCCGGAGTCAGGTCGGAGTCGGAGTTGGGTCGGAGTCGGGTCGGAGTCGGCTCAGAGTCCGGTCGGAGTCGGGTCGGAGTCGGGTCGGAGTCGGGTCGGAGTCAGATCAGAGTCCGGTCGGAGTCCGTTCGGAGTCCGGTCGGAGTCAGGTCGGAGTCGGAGTTGGGTCGGAGTCGGGTCGGAGTCGGGTCGGAGTCGGCTCAGATTCCGGTCGGAGTCGGGTCGGAGTCGGGTCGGAGTCGGGTCGGTGTCCGGTCGGAGTCCGTTCAGAGTCCGGTCGGAGTCAGGTCGGAGTCGGAGTCGGGTCGGAGTCGGGTCGGAGTCGGGTCGGACTCGGGTCGGAGTCCGGTCGGAGTCGGGTCGGAGTCCGTTCGGAGTCCGGTCGGAGTCGGGTCGGAGTCGGGTCGGATTTGGGTCGGAGTCGGAGTCGGGTCGGAGTCGTGTCAGAGTCCGGTCGGAGTCCGGTCGGAGTCGGGTCGGAGTCGGGTCGGAGTCGGGTCGAAGTCCGGTCGGAGTCGGGTCGGAGTCGGGTCGGAGTCCGGTCGGAGTCGGGTCGGAGCTGGAGTCGGGTCGGAGTCGGGTCGGAGTCCGGTCGGAGTCCGGTCGGAGTCGGGTCAGAGTCCGGTCGGAGCCCGGTCGGAGTCGGGTCGGAGTCGGGTCAGAGTCGGGTCGAAGTCCGGTTGGAGTCGGGTCGGAGTCGGGTCGGAGTCCGGTCGGAGTCCGGTCGGAGTCGGGTCGGAGTCGGGTCGGAGTCGGGTCGGAGTCAGAGTCGGGTCGGAGTCTGGTCGGAGTCGGGTCGGAGTCTGGTCGGAGTCGGGTCAGAGTCGGGTCGGAGTCTGTTCGGAGTCCAGTCGGAGTCCGGTCGGAGTCGGGTCGGAGTCAGGTCGGAGTCGGAGTTGAGTCGGAGTCGGGTCGGAGTCGGGTTGGAGTCGGGTTGGAGTCGGAGTCGAGTCGGAGTCGAGTCGGAGTCGGGTTAGAGTCGGGTCAGAGTCCGGTCGGAGTCGGGTCGGAGTTGGAGATGGGTCGGAGTCGGGTCAGAGTCGGGTCGGAGTCGGGTCGGAGTCGGAGTCGGGTCGGAGTCGGGTCGGGGTCGGGTCGGAGTCCGGTCGGAGCCTGTCGGAGTCCGTTCGGAGTCCGGTCGGAGTCGGGTCAGAGTCGGAGTCGGGTCGGAGTCCGGTCGGAGTCGGGTCGGAGTCCGGTCAGAGTCGGGTCGGAGTCCGGTCGGAGTCCAGTCGGAGTCCGGTCGGTGTCGGGTCGGAGTCGGGTCGGAGTCGAGTCGGAGTCGGGTCGGAGTCGGGCCGGAGTCGGGTCGGAGTCGGAGTCGGAGTCGGGTCGGAGTCTGTTCGGAGTCCGGTCGGAGTCGGTTCGGAGTCGGAGTCGGGTTGGAGTCGGGATGGAGTCGGGTTGGAGTCGGGATGGAGTCGGGTTGGAGTCGGGTTGGAATCGGGTTGGAGTCGGGATGGAGTCGGGTTGGAATCGGGTTGGAGTCGGGATGGAGTCGGGTTGGAGTCGGGTTGGAGTCAGGCTGGAGTCGGGTTGGAGTCGGGTTGCAGTCGGGTTGGAGTCGGGATGGAGTCGGGATGGAGTCGGGTTGGAGTCGGGTTGGAGTCGGGATGGAGTCGGGATGGAGTCGGGTTGGAGTCGTGTTGGAGTCGGGTTGGAGTCGGGTTGGAGTCAGGCTGGAGTCGGGTTGGAGTCGGGTTGCAGTCGGGTTGGAGTCGGGATGGAGTCGGGATGGAGTCGTGTTGGAGTCGGGATGGAGTCGGGATGGAGTCAGGTTGGAGTCGTGTTGGAGTCGTGTTGGAGTCGGGTTGGAGTCGGGATGGAGTCGGGATGGAGTTGGAGTCCGGTCGGAGTCGGGTCAGAGTCAGGTCGGAGTCCGGTCGGAGTCCGGTCGGAGTCGGGTCGGAGTCGGGTCGGAGTCGGAGTCCGGTCGGAGTCGGGTCAGAGTCAGGTCGGAGTCCGGTCGGAGTCCGGTCGGAGTCGGGTCGGAGTCGGGTCGGAGTTGGGTCGGAGTCCAGTCCGAGTCCGGTCAGAGTCCGGTCGGAGTCCGTTCGGAGTCCGGTCGGAGTCGGAGTCGGGTCGGAGTCGGGTCGGAGTCGGGTCGGAGTCTGGTCGGAGTCCGGTCGGAGTCGGGTCGGAGTCGGAGTCGGGTCGGAGTCGGGTCGGAGTCAGGTCGGAGTCCGGTCGGAGTCCGTTCATAGTCCGGTCGGAGTCAGGTCGGAGTCGGAGACGGGTCGGAGTCGGGTCGGAGTCGGGTCGGAGTCGGGTTGGAGTCAGGTCGGAGTCGGGATGGAGTCGGGTCGAAGTCGGGTCGCAGTCGGGGGTCGGGTCGGAGTCGGGTCGGACTCGGAAGTGAGTCAGGATGGAGTCGGGTTGGAATCGGGTTGGAGTCGGGATGGAGTCGGGTTGGAGTCGGGTTGGAATCGGGTTGGAGTCGGGATGGAGTCGGGTTGGAATCGGGTTGGAGTCGGGATGGAGTCGGGTTGGAGTCGAGTTGGAGTCAGGCTGGAGTCGGGTTGGAGTCGGGTTGCAGTCGGGTTGGAGTCGGGATGGAGTCGGGATGGAGTCGGGTTGGAGTCGGGTTGGAGTCGGGATGGAGTCGGGATGGAGTCGGGTTGGAGTCGTGTTGGAGTCGGGTTGGAGTCGGGTTGGAGTCAGGCTGGAGTCGGGTTGGAGTCGTGTTGGAGTCGGGTTGGAGTCGGGATGGAGTCGGGATGGAGTCGTGTTGGAGTCGGGTTGGAGTCGGGTTGGAGTCAGGCTGGAGTTGGGTTGGAGTCGGGTTGCAGTCGGGTTGGAGTCGGGATGGAGTCGGGATGGAGTCGTGTTGGAGTCGGGATGGAGTCGGGATGGAGTCAGGTTGGAGTCGTGTTGGAGTCGTGTTGGAGTCGGCTTGGAGTCGGATGGAGTCGGGATGGAGTCGGGATGGAGTCGGGTTGGAGTCGGGTTGGAGACGGGCTGGAGTCGGGTTGGAGTCGGGTTGGAGTCGGGATGGAGTCGGGTTGGAGTCTGGTTGGAGTCGGGTTGGAGTCGGGATGGAGTCGGGTTGGAGTCGGGCTGGAGTCGAGTTGGAGTCGGGATGGAGTCGGGTTGGAGTCGGATTGGAGTCGGGATGGAGTCGGGTTGGAGTCGGCATGGAGTCGGGTTGGAGTCGGGTTGGAGTCGGGTTGGAGTCGGGATGGAGTCAGCTTGGAGTCGGGTCGGAGTCGGGTTGGAGTCGGGATGGAGTCAGCTTGGAGTCGGGTCGGAGTCAGGTCAGAGTCGGGTTGGAGTCGGTTCGGAGTCGAGTTTGAATCTGGTTGGAGTCGGGTTGGGGTCGGGTTGGAGTCGGGTTGGAGTCGGGTCGGAATCTGGCTGGAGTCGGATCAGAGTCGGTTCGGAGTCGGGTTGGAGTTGGGTCGGAGTTGGGAGTCGGGTTGGAGTCGGGTCGGAGCCGGAGTCGAGTCGAAGTCGGGTCGGAGTCCGGCCAGAGTCCGGGCAGAGTCCAGTCGGAGTCCGGTCGGAGTCCGGTCAGAGTCCGGTCGGAGTCGGGTCGGAGTCGGAGTCGGGTCGGAGTCAGGTCGGAGTCGGGTCGGAGCCGGGTCGGAGTCGGAGTCGGGTCGGCTCGGGTCGGAGTCAGGTCGGAGTCGGGTCGCAGTCGGGTCGCAGTCGGGTCGCAGTCGGGTCGCAGTCGGGGGTCGGGTCGGAGTCAGGTCGGACTCGGAATTGAGTCGGGTTGGAGTCGGGTTGGAGTCGGGTTGGAGTCGGTTTGGAGTCGGGATGGAGTCGGGTTGGAGTCAGGTTGGAGTCGGGCTGGAGTCGGGTTGGAGTCGGGTTGGAGTCGGGTTGGAGTCGGGATGGAGTCGGGTTGGAGTCGGGATGGAGTCGGGATGGAGTCGGGATGGAGTCGGGTTGGAGTCGGGTTGGAGTCGGGTTGGAGTCGGGTTGGAGTCGGGATGGAGTCGGGTTGGAGTCGGGTTGGAGTCGGGTTGGAGTCGGGATGGAGTCGGGTTGGAGTCGGGTTGGAGTCGGGATGGAGTCGGGTTGGAGTCGGGTTGGAGTCGGGTTGGAGTCGGGATGGAGTCGGGTTGGAGTCGGGCTGGAGTCGGGTTGGAGTCGGGTTGGAGTCGGGTTGGAGTCGGGTTGGAGTCGGGTTGGAGTCGGGATGGAGTCGGGTTGGAGTCGGGTTGGAGTCGGGTTGGAGTCGGGATGGAGTCGGGTTGGAGTCGGGTTGGAGTCGGGATGGAGTCGGGTTGGAGTCGGGTTGGAGTCGGGTTGGAGTCGGGATGGAGTCGGGTTGGAGTCGGGCTGGAGTCGGGTTGGAGTCGGGTTGGAGTCGGGATGGAGTCGGGTTGGAGTCGGGTTGGAGTCGGGATGGAGTTGGGTTGGAGTCGGGCTGGAGTCGGGTTGGAGTCGGGTTGGAGTCGGGATGGAGTCGGGATGGAGTCGGGTTGGAGTCGGATTGGAGTCGGGATGGAGTCGGGTTGGAGTCCGGATGGAGTCGGGTTGGAGGCGGGTTGGAGTCGGGTTGGAGTCGGGATGGAGTCGGTTTGGAGTCGGATTGGAGTCGGGATGGAGTCGGGTTGGAGTCCGGATGGAGTCGGGTTGGAGTCGGGTTGGAGTCGGGTTGGAGTCGGGATGGAGTCGGGTTGGAGTCGGATTGGAGTCGGGATGGAGTCGGGTTGGAGTCCGGATGGAGTCGGGTTGGAGGCGGGTTGGAGTCGGGTTGGAGTCGGGTTGGAGTCGGGTTGGAGTCGGGTTGGAGTCGGGATGGAGTCAGCTTGGAGTCGGGTCGGAGTCAGGTCGGAGTCGGGTTGGAGTCGGTTCGGAGTCGGGTTGGAATCTGGTTGGAGTCGGGTTGGAGTCGGGTTGGAGTCGGGTTGGAGTCGGGTTGGAGTCGGGTCGGAATCTGGCTGGAGTCGGATCAGAGTCGGTTCGGAGTCGGGTCGGAGTCGGGTCGGAGTTGGGAGTCGGGCTGGAGTCGGGAGTCGGGTTGGAGTCGGGAGTTGGGTTGGAGTCGGGTCGGAGTCAGGTCGGAGTCGGGAGTCGGGTTGGAGTCTGGTTGAGTGTTCGACGGGTTCCAGTCCCACTGCTCGCTTCAGCCGCTCCAAAACCAGGATTTTAATTTAAATGGGCTTATTAAGCCCGTGATGCGTGCTACCCGGCCCAATCAGTGGGTTCGGGTGAGCTGCTCGCCTCTGCTGACGTCTTCCATTCAGGAGCTTTTAAGGGGCCCGTGTAGCCTTTGCATTTCATTTGGTTTATGCTGCTCCTGTAAATGGGTCCTGTAAAAATGACTGATTTGATGATGACTCCCTCCATTCTCTTGTGGAGGGAGTAAGAGGGCACAAGGATGTTCTGTTCCCTCTCGATGGCCAGAGGAAGCCTGGCTGCAAATTGCTGAGGAGGTAAGCACAAGGTCGTTGTGCTCACGCACCTGGGTGCAGTGCCAGAAAAAGTACAACGATCTGCTACGCTCAGCAAAAGTGAGTATAACACCACACTTACCTTCAATATGCTTCCCATCTGTTCTCATCGCCAGCACTCTGCATTGTCAACCTACTCCTGCACATCCCAACTTACCCTTACATCCATTGCACCCTTACCTATCCCTCTCTCTCTATGTACCGAATAACGTCACCATCCTACTATGCACTCCTCACACGCGCTCTCACTGTTATGCAATGACAACAACTAACAATGCACAGGGAGGGCCCTTGGTATTGGCACCTCAATCCATCTTTGTCTCCCAGCAGGCATCAGCAGCTTCTCCCAGTTGGTCGCGCACACTTGCATTACACAGGAGGCCTCTTTGCAAAGGCGCACAATTACATCCATTTCTCCATGGATGAAGCAAGTGTAACTGCGCGTGCGGTTGGCTTTGCAAATATGACAGGCTTCCCAAGGGTGCAAGGCATCGTAGACTGCACACATAAGGCCATTAGGGTACAACCCAGCTGTATTTGTGAAATGCAAGGGCTTCCACTCCCTTAATGTCCAGCTGGTGTTTAACCACAGGGAGAACATTATGCATGTTTGCGCCAAGTTCCCTGTCAGTTGCCATGACTCGTTCATCCTGTGGCAGTCTGCTATGCCTCTGCTGTTCAATCCGCCAACACAACTTTCCAGATGGCTACTTGGAGACAAGGACTATCCCCTGAAAAACTGCCGCTGATGTCTGCTGATGATCCCTGGAAGGACCCTGAAGCAAAGAAATTGAGTGCAGTGGTGACTTTAACAGCCACTGGTAAGAAGTGTCCACCCACTCCTCTGTGCTCCAGGTGTTGGTGCAGCATTGTGCAGATGTCAGTGACAACCTACAGCGAAAGTCTCAGCCTAGGACCTTTGGCACTGCTTCTCACTCATATTGAGGAAGTTTGTCCTCGGCCTGTAAACCTTGTGTTGGGGATGTCTCCTGTGGCGAGCTGCAGCCCTGCACTGATGGCCTCTGCTCTGTGCAGCATCAGGTGGGTGAGGAGAAGTTTGGCGCTCCTGTTGTTGCTGCTGCTGTTGTTCCTGGTTCTGCTGCTGCCGCGGCTGCTCTTCCTCCATTTCTGAGGACCATGATGAGATGGTATAAATGGTTCCCATTGTGCTGCTATATATCTCAGTTGAGGAACAGATGTTATAAGCGCTCAGTCAATGTGGGGAGAAGGTTTTCCAAGGAGGTCACAGTGCATATGGATCTCAACTTAAACACTCACAAGCTCAATAGACCTGCAAAATGTGTTCCAAAACCTCAAAGCACAAAGTTCTGCCATCTGAAAGTCAGGCATGTTGCACCTCCGCTTTTACGCTGCAGGAGCAGCTGTCAACAATTTACCTACTTGCTGAACCTGACACAATCAGCTGGCGTGTTTGTCGCACGACGGGCAACACGCTGAAAATGTCTTAAAATGCGAAGAGCCTGTTAAAAAGGGATAATGTAGGCCTCTCCCACCATCGTCAATCATTTGGATTTTACTCCCGACCCGCCTCTAAGCCCGCCCTTCGAGCGCCGGCAAAATCACGGCCTAAATGCAGATGTGGTCGTCCGGGATCGCGATGCTCTCCACAAACTCCCACATACTGCAGTTGCGGCACACCACCTGCACTGCCATCTCTATATAACATTTTTATTTGTGTAATTAATTAACATTTATTTTTTAGCTTTCTCCTCTGAGCTTTAAAAGCACTCTTTAAACTCAACTTTTTGACCAAGCTATCAGTTACCTCTCCTGCCATGGCTCAGTGTCCATTCCCATACTCTCTATAAAGCAAGTTAAATTGCTTTCTGTTAAAATAACTCAATAAATGCAAGTTGTTGTTATTTCTGTCTTCAGAGCAACCCTATGTCTTGAGTGTAAGCATTGGTGGGTGGGGGAATTGGAGAGATTCAAAAGGCAGAGGCTCCGAAATTCCTGGAGCTGGTGAGGGCAGAAAGTCTGGAATTTAGGGTGGAACTCAGCTACACAGAGATTCCACCCCATTTAGCATGGCCATTATATTTTGGTGGGGAAGGACATGGGCAAACCTTCTGTCCTTACCCCCCTGTCAAGTGATGTCTTGGGGGAGTTCCCAGACTACCCTGCAAATTCTGACCTTTATGACCTTGAATGGTCTCTGCAGAAATAAAAACACAAGCTGGAAGGCCCCAAACCTGTACTAGTCTAAGGTAATCAATCATGTCTGGGAGCTAAATGACTTATTTTGGAGCCAATGAATGCAAAAAATAAATCACTTTTTTCAGCTCTGTTGGGCCTCATGGGACTGATTTGTCTTACAAGGGCTGATCGGGTTTGAGTGCACCCTTGCAGGCACCCGTGGTCTGTTGCGAGTATGGTAATGACCTCTTCCCTGGAATAGGCTTTAGAGCTACCAACATAGGTGGGTAGAGGTACTGCTGCACTATACTTACAGTCTTCCAGGAATTTTGAAAAAAGAAATCTAAATGTAATGCCACACTAGTTTAATCAAAAATATAGTACAACATTCACTGCAAATTAGTTTTGTGAGAGAACAGACTTTCCTGACATCTGTCTCTGCGTGAATGCACGCACTCCCATATAATGAAGAAGACAATTACACACAGGTGACTGGTTTTATATTCCACCAAATGGTCTCTTGTTTCAGCATCTGTGACTCATGAACAGTCACAGCACTTGAAGAATGAAATATCCTCTACATCAGCTAACAAATTATTTGACATCTGCAGTGCAGTATAGTTTTCCTTGATGAAAAAGTTTGGTCTAGAAATTCAGTCATTTAGCATCCATTTTTCTGGCACTAAATGGCTTCCTAAGCCTTCAATGTACCGGACAGAAAGTGCCATTGTCAGGAGCGGTGAGAGCAGAATTTCAGTGAGTATTTAAACTCACTTTCGAGGGCTTTTTTCACAGCCCATTGGCGGGAGCGGTGAGAGTGGAGTTTCAGTGAGTTTTTAAACTCACTTTCGCGGGCTTTTTTTCACAGGCTTACCAATCTCACAGACCGGCGGCGGCATTCCAGAGCCACGTCACGATTCAAAACATGACGCAGGCAGGAGGAAGCAGCTGACTGGGTGAGTACAGCCAGGTGAGTATTTATACTACTCTATAGTTTGACAGTTAAGGTTCATCTATCTTCTCTCTTATATATATCTATATATATAAAGCGGTCGATCTGTCTGTCATTCCGTCTGTCTGTCTGTCTGTCTGTCTGTCTGTATTGTATAAACTCGAAAGTTATGGAGCGTACCTACACGTGTGTTACATCGAAAGAAAGCTTACGATTCCAGAACCGTCATAAGCGTATTTACGTGTCGGCGAGACAAAAATTGCGCCCGCGGTATCCAAAAAACGTTCAACATTCCGCTCATTATCCGCTCATTAGCATCGAGTGACGTCGAGGTCAACCAATCGTACAGTCAAGCGACCCGACGGTCGACCAATCGCTGCGTGGCGGGGGTGGGTTCCTGGCGCTTGCGGGCGAGCCCTCCTAGAGTCGAGTGACGGGACGATTGACCAATCCTACTGTAAGAGCCATAAAAGCTTAAGAAAATACTTTAAAATAGTGGCTAAATGGCATAATACAGTTAATTTACCTGAACGACTTATTGTATTAAGAAACCCCCTATTTTCTTGCTCCAGTAGTATAGTCCGACACCCCCTTCATTCTTGCCACAATGGAACAGTCCCTAAGCCACACATGGGTGCAGCCATCTTACAGTTTTAAACTGCACGTGGTGAAAGAGGCAGAAGCTGTGAGGTTTGGAGCAGTACAGTTTTTGACCATGTTCGTTTATACGTGTTTGCTTTGTAATTCTGTTTGTTAAGTGTTATAGTAAACAGTTTAAAGGACAAAGCTACGTTTGGGAACGTTTTATTTCGACACGCGTCTACTCGTTGTTAAAGGCCCACAGCCAGTGGCCTGCCTGTTTGGAAACTAAGAAGCGCCACTACATTAGTCAAAAACTAGCTCCCTAAGAAGGAAGGGACGGAATCGTCGGCGAACGTATACATGAATGGTCACGGAGCCAGACGACAATTTAAGAAAGCGAAGGTACAGTGACTGTTACTTGCTTTGTTCATTCTGTTGAGAAGCTAAATAAGAGCTGCGGGTAAAATGGCCGAGGCCTTAAGGAGCCAGGAGCTTCCCCCAGCCAGAAGGATTGCTGGCCAAAAGAGGGAAATAAAGCTCACCCCAAAGGCAAGGGAAGAGAAGTTACATAGAAGCATAGGTGCAAGGAAGGCTAGATTAGTTCAGATAACTGGAAAAATGAAGATAATTGATCGTCTCATGGAAGATAATGCTAATATTAAGAAAGCTGAAGACATGATGTATTACGATTTCTCCAAGCTGCATGAAGAATTTAATATACTCAATGAAGATGTATTAGCACTTCTGTCTGAAGAAGAGGGAAACACTGATCAGCACGACTGGTTTGATCTTAAATCAACCAGCATTAAGGACTATATCAAGGCCATGGAGCAGTGGATGTTAAAAATTCGTCAAGATGCTGATACAGCAGAGAAAGATAAGGTTGACGATGAAGTCGGACCAGACGATAGCATTTCAGAGACTTCCGCCAGACCGAGCAAAAATCGAAAAGAAGGTAGCTCTGTTTCTGGACGCAGGTCAGTCGCTTCTACCACAAGCTCGGCGCGACGCATGAGAGCGGAGGCTGAACGGGCGGCGTTGATGGCGCGCGCAGCATCTTTAGATGAGAAGCAAGCTCTTGAACGGGAAGAGGCCCAACTGCAGGTCCAAGAGGCCCAACTGCAAGCCCAACTGCAGGCCCAACAGGCCCAACTGCAGGCCCAAGTGCAGGCCCAACAGGCCCAAGTGCAGGCCCAGCGGGCCCAGGTGCAGGCAAAGAAAGAACGGCTGGAGATGAAAACAGCTATCGAGGTCTCAGATGCCAGGTTGAGTGCGTACGAAGATTATGAAGGCTCACGGGATGGCGGGAGCCACTGCCAGTCAACATTGCCACATAGAGTTGGATCCAGGGCGCCTTCAAGAGTTACAACAGAGCCCGAAAGCAATTCCCCGGCATTATAGCGTGGAAGAGTGGCCTCTCCACTAACAGGAGCACGTGATGCTACCCCAGACGTCAGACGGTCTAGACTAGACCCTGCTGATGACCACCAGAGGCCCGAAGACACAGGGAGAAGCCTATACCGAGTGATGCAACGTCAGAACGAAATTACAGAGATGCTTGTAAAACAACAGAATCTGTTTCGACTCCCTCAAAGAGACATACCAGTGTTCCAAGGCGACCCACTCAAGTATAAGCCCTTCATCAGATCCTTTGAACAAGCCATTGACTCCAAGACAGAGAGCAGCAGTGATAAGTTGTACTACCTGGGACAGTACACCAGTGGTAAACCACAAGACCTGGTCAGAAGCTGTGAACACATGAGACCGGACCGGGGATACATAGAAGCCAGGAAGTTGCTGCAGGAGCACTATGGTAACAAGCTGAAGATAGCCACTGCATATATCGAAAAGGCTACCAAGTGGCCACAGATCAGATCGGAAGACGGAGAGGCATTGAACGCATATGTTCTCTTCCTCATAGGATGTCGCAACACCATGGAGGATGTTGAATTCATGGAAGAGATGGACAATCCTACGACTATGAGAATCGTCATCTCTAAGCTTCCTTACAGGATGAGAGAACAATGGAGAAGAACAGCCTTTGAGATAATGGAGAGATGGAAAAGTAGAGCCAGGTTTGCAGACTTAGTGAATTTCATAGACAAACAGGCTAAAATTGCTAGGGACCCATTGTTTGGAAACATCCAGGATGTCAGCCCGACCGCCGATGGAAGAGTGAAAGCCAAGCCCGCTGAATCAAAGACTCTCAGGAAAGGTGGTTCCAGGGGAAGCAGCTTTGCAACTATCGTCACTCAGGCCGAGGAAGAAAGGCCCCAGAACTCATCTCCCAAAAAGAGCAGCACAGTGACGCCTGCTAATGCCTTTCAGAAGCCATGCTTATTCTGCCAGAAGAATCATACATTGGATTTCTGCAGCGACATCAAAGCACAGCCACATAAGGACAGAATCGAATTCCTGAAGTACAACGGCCTATGTTTTGGATGTCTCTCTCAGGGGCACCTGAGTAGAAACTGTAAGCAAAGAACAACATGCAGAGAGTGCACTCGGAAACATCCCAGTCTGCTGCATATCCATAAAGAAGAACAAGTCTCTAAGAAGAGTGAAGAAAACAATACCGACGAGAAGGTTGTTTCAAGTGCTCTGGTGTCGCTAGAACCAGAGACTTGTGGACTCACTGGGGCCGGTGACAGTGACTGTATTCTTGCCATCGTACCAGTAAGGATCAAGTCTAAGAGGAGTGAGAAGGTCGTGGAGACTTACGCCTTCATGGATCCAGGTAGTTCAGCAACGTTCTGCACAGAATCACTCATGCGACAGCTGAACGTTAGAGGCAGAAGAACAGAAATCCTATTACGCACCATGGGTCATGAGAAGTCAATGCAAAGTTATATCCTGTCAGACCTAGAAGTGTGTGGACTTGAAGAGAAGGACTTCATAGACCTGCCTAATGTTTTCACCCAGAGGGAGATTCCTGTTAGAATAGGGAACCTAGCCCTGCAGAAGGATGTGGATAGATGGCCCTACCTAGAAAAGGTGCGTCTCCCATACATTGAAGCAGAAATTGGCCTATTAATTGGAACCAATGCCTACAAAACTATGGAGCCATGGCAGGTGATAAACAGCAAGGATGACGGACCCTACGCCGTCAGGACAGCCCTTGGATGGGTAATCAATGGGCCGGTAAGGAGAGATGATGGCCACAAGTCGAACAAGGAGGAACGACAAAACGTCACAGTTAATCGCATCTCTATCGCAAGCATTGAAGAACTGTTGATACAGCAGTTCAACGCAGACTTCTCAGAACGCAGCTGTGAGGAAAAGACAGAGATGTCACAAGAAGACCATCAGTTCATGGGTTTGATGACAAGGTCTACACAGTTCATTGATGGCCACTATCACATTGGTTTGCCACTGAGAAGACAGACCGCGAAGATGCCGAACAATCGCTGCATAGCAGAGCAACGCGCCATCAGTCTAAAGAGAAAGCTGAACAAGAACCCCAACTTTCACGAAGACTACAAAGACTTCATGAGAAACATCATAGCGAAAGGCTATGCTGTAAAAGTGCCCGAAGAACAGTTGAACAGAGACGATGGAAGGGTCTGGTACATTCCTCATCACGGGGTGTATCACCCAAAGAAGAAAAAGATCCGTGTAGTGTTTGACTGCGCCGCCTCATTCAGAGGAACTTCATTGAATGACCAGCTGCTTCAAGGTCCTGATCTTACTAATACCCTCATTGGCGTCTTGACTAGGTTTAGACAAGAGCTCGTTGCCATGATGGCAGACATAGAATCAATGTACTACCAAGTCAGAATCCCTGACGAAGATGCTGATCTTCTGCGTTTCCTTTGGTGGCCAGATGGCGACGTTAGTGAAGCGATGGTGGAATGTAGAATGGCCGTACACCTGTTTGGAGCCACATCATCTCCCAGCTGTGCAAGCTACGCTCTCAGAAAAACTGCAGAAGATGGCAAGGGCAAAGCACCATCCGAGGCTGTGGAGACAATCTTCAGAAACTTTTATGTCGATGACTGTCTGAAGTCCGTGTCAACAGAAGACGATGCCATCGCACTGTCAAGAGACCTTAGAACTCTGTGTTCGAATGGAGGATTCCATCTGACTAAGTGGATAAGCAACAGCAGAGCAGTTCTAGCTTCTATCCCAGAAAAGGAAAGAGCCACTGAAGTCAAAGATCTGGACCTGAGCCACGATGTCCTTCCTATCGAGAGAGCTCTTGGTGTACAATGGTGCATCGAGTCAGACACGTTCAACTTCAGGATAATGGTGAACGAAAGACCATCCACAAGACGAGGGATTCTCTCCGTGGTCAGTTCCATCTACGACCCTCTCGGATTCCTGGCACCACTCATTCTGCCAGTGAAGCTGATGCTACGAGAGCTGTGTAGAGACAAGAGAGGATGGGATGAAGATATCCCAGAAGGTCAAGCTCAGAGATGGCACAGATGGCTGACAGATTTGCAACAACTTTCTAGCTTCAACGTCAGTAGATGCATCAAGCCCGCGAGTTTTGGAGTTACAAAGACGGCTCAACTACATCATTTCTCGGACGCCAGTGAGGACGGCTATGGCACGGCTACCTACCTCTTGCTGACAAATCAACAGGGCCAGAAACATTGTGCCTTCCTCATGGGAAAATCCAGGGTGGCTCCGCTGAAGCAGGTCACCATCCCGAGACTGGAATTGACGGCAGCGGTTGTTGCAGTTAAAGTTGACCAGGTGATGCGTAAAGAGTTACAGCTCCCATTAGAAGAATCTGTCTTCTGGACGGATAGCACGACGGTGCTGAAGTATATAGAGAATGAGAAGATACGCTTCAAGACCTTCGTAGCAAACAGAATCTCATCCATTAGAGAAGCTACACAACCATCTCAATGGAGGTATGTAAACACCTCATTAAACCCAGCAGATCAAGCCTCACGGGGATTGAAGGCTGAAAACTTCATGAGGAGTGAAACTTGGATACAAGGCCCAAGTTATCTGCTGGAAACAGAGAGATCATGGCCAGAAAGATCAGATATGCCAAGTCAGATTACTGAAGACGACGTCGAAGTCAAGAGATCAGTCACAGTAAATTTCATAACTACGAAAGAGAACTTTGACACAGTGAACAAGCTTGTTAACCATTTCTCAGGATGGCACCAGTTGAGGAAAGCAGTTGCATGGTTTCTAAGGTTGAAAGAGTTGCTGCTACACCTGAGCGGTAAGAGAAGAGTGCCGAGCCACTATCAGTCAGTCTGAAAGTAACCCTGATAAGCAGAGAATGCTTCTACAGCAGTATATGCATCAGCACAAGACCACATTGAGCAAGAATTCATTGACCGTGGAGGATTTGGCCAAGGCTGAGAAGGAGATAGTTTGCTTCAGTCAAAGACAAAGATACCCAGAAGAAACCGAAGCTCTACAGCAAAATACTCCAATCAAGAAAGGTAGTCATATCTACAAGCTGGACCCTACACTGCAAGATGGAGTACTGAGGGTGGGAGGGAGACTAAACAAATCTGCTATGCCAGAGGAGGCCAAGCATCCTGCTATCCTTTCTAAGGACCTCCGGGTTGCTACTCTCATTCTTCAGCATATACACCAGAGTATTGGACACAGTGGGAGGAATCACGTGCTTGCGAAGCTAAGACAAAGATACTGGATTCCAGGAGCTAATTCCGTAATAAGAAAAATACTCTCTGAATGTATTGTTTGCAGACGGTTACACGCTAGATCTGGGGAGCAGAAAATGGCAGACCTGCCCGAAAACCATTTGTTACCAGACAAGCCCCCATTTACAAACGTAGGGGTGGACTATTTCGGGCCTTTCGAGGTAAAGCGAGGACGGAGCCTTGTCAAGAGATATGGTGTGCTTTTCACTTGTTTGACCATCAGAGCATTTCATATTGAGGTGGCACACACGCTTGACACTGATTCCTGTATTAACGCCTTGCGGCGCTTTGTCTGTAGAAGAGGACAGGTGTCCATTATGCGTTCTGATAATGGCACTAATTTCGTCGGAGCGGAGAGAGAACTACGGGAAGCTATTGAAGGTTGGAATCAGCTTAAAATACAGGAAGCCATGATGCAAACAGGAATTAAGTGGATCTTCAATCCTCCGGCTGCATCCCACCACGGAGGTGTCTGGGAAAGACAGATACGCACCGTAAGAAAACTACTCAGTTCTGTACTGAAGCAGCAAGCGCTGGACGACGAGGGACTCCAAACCGTTCTGTGCGAGGTCGAAGCCATCATTAATGACCGACCGATAACCAAGACATCAGATGATCCCAATGACCTCGAAGCCCTGACTCCGAACCACCTGTTGTTGTTGAAAACACAGCCAGCCATGCCCCCGGGAGTCTTCAAAAAGGAAGATCTGTATGCCCGTCGGAAGTGGAGGCAAGTTCAGTATATGTCAGACCTCTTCTGGACCAGATGGACAAGAGAATACTTACCTCTGCTACAGGAGCGTCAAAAATGGTCCAAAATAAAGAGGAACTTCATCGTCGGAGACATTATCTTAATTGTGGATGATTCAGCCCCTAGAAATTCTTGGTTGATGGGAAAAATAATTAAGACCATGCCAGACTCCAGAGGTGTCGTTCGTCGCGTCTGTTTGCAAACCAAGACCAGTACCCTGGAGAGACCGATCACAAAGCTCTGCCTGCTACAAGAAGCAGCGTGAAAAGCTCCTGAACGAAAGAAAAAAGTGGACACTTGTATTGTAAATATGTTGAACACATTAGTTTATGACTCTTAATGTTTGAGTAATTGATATGCTTCATGTGCCTAGTCAATTAGGGGCCGGAATGTAAGAGCCATAAAAGCTTAAGAAAATACTTTAAAATAGTGGCTAAATGGCATAATACAGTTAATTTACCTGAACGACTTATTGTATTAAGAAACCCCCTATTTTCTTGCTCCAGTAGTATAGTCCGACACCCCCTTCATTCTTGCCACAATGGAACAGTCCCTAAGCCACACATGGGTGCAGCCATCTTACAGTTTTAAACTGCACGTGGTGAAAGAGGCAGAAGCTGTGAGGTTTGGAGCAGTACAGTTTTTGACCGTGTTCGTTTATACGTGTTTGCTTTGTAATTCTGTTTGTTAAGTGTTATAGTAAACAGTTTAAAGGACAAAGCTACGTTTGGGAACGTTTTATTTCGACACGCGTCTACTCGTTGTTAAAGGCCCACAGCCAGTGGCCTGCCTGTTTGGAAACTAAGAAGCGCCACTACACCTACACTTCGGTGACCTGACGGTCGACCAATCGGTGCGTGTGTGGGCGGGCCTTATCGTTCTGAACCGAGGTGAGTCGCCGCCATCTCGATTACAAACTTTTCATTTCTTTTTCCCGCTTTCTGCGTCTTTAAAAAAAAAGTTGCTTTTAAAACACGTAGGCCTAGAAATTCAGTATAGCCACTTTTGGGGCGCTAAAGTTGGGCGGCCGCTAAGATTGCGCCCGGCGCAAAGTCGCGCCACCTTCGCCGATATTCAGTCGCATTGCCCCAAGAGGTTGCTGCTGCGCTAAAACAGGCGATGCACGACTATCTTCAGGTGCTAAGCCGGTGGAGCAGAGCAATACCCCCGAGGCCGGGCGCAGCGCCGGTGCGGCGAGTTGTTGATTGACGGCAGACACTCTGGCGCCGGTCAGCTCTTAAAGGGGGAGGGTGGATTTGTTTGCCTGCCACGCCCTGCACACTGCAGCCCTCAACCTAGGCCTGACCACTTCAGCTTCATCTGCACAACGCCCAGGGCTATGGAGAAGGCCAGGGAGAGAGCGCAGCGCTTCAGCGACGGTGACCTGAGGGTGCTGGTTGGCGGAGTGGAGCGCAGGCGCCATGTTCTGTTCCCAGAAGGTGGCAAGAGGCCGCTGCCCAGTGCCTACCGGAAAGCCTGGAGGGAGGTCTCAAACAGGGTGTCTTCCAACAGCGTGGTTGCCAGGACTCCTGTGCAATGCCGGAAGAAGTTCAACGACCTCACTCGGGTTGTCAGGGTGAGTACCCTTTCCAGTGTCCTCCTCATCCCTGCATGTGCACCTAACTTTATGGGCAAAGGGACCTGAAAGCCCTAATGGCCAGCCCTCATCCAGCAGCTATGGGACTGGCATGAAAATCACTTGCACATTCAGCACTTTACACACTGTACAAGCTATTCGACCATGGGAGGCATTGCAGACAAGATCAGGGCTTCACACTGTACAAGCTATTCGACCATGGGAGGCATTGCAGACAAGATCAGGGCTTCACACTGTACTTAGAGGCCATCCTTTCTGTTGCAGGCCAAGGTGGCGCACAACCGGCGGAAACGAACTGAGACCGGGGGAGGCCGACCTGACGTCAAAGAGCTCTCCGACCTCGACCAGCGTGTGGAGCGCATTATGGCAGGCCAGCTGATTGGGCCCGTCGCCAGTGGAGATGCCGACCCTGTTCTGGGCACCAATGGTAAGGGCATCACCTTTTTGACCTCTCTCGTTCCACTCGCGCCTCAGATCAGCATCCTTTGCCACTGTCCGACCAATGCAGTGAATGGCACCACTCATGCCTCCCTCGCTGCCGCCCTGTCCTCACTCTAAAGCTACTCTTGTGCCTTCCTGCTTTCAGATGGTGAATCGCCAGGTGAGGAGGCAGGCCCTCAAGCTGCCACTGTCAGCGCTTCCGAATTAGAAGAGGAGGAAGAGGAAGCCGGCCCATCAGTGCCACCCTCAGCCGCGCCAGCCCTTGGCGATGAAGGGGACACGTCTTCCCTGGAGGGGAGCCGAGGGGAAGGGTCGGAGGAGAGTGAAGCTCCGGGGCCCAGCGGCCTGCAGCAACGCGGGAGGGGTGGGGAAGCTCGGCGGACTTCTCCCCAGAGGGTGAGTGCGGCCTCCAGTCCTGCGACAGTCAGCGTAGAGGAGGTGTGGCTCCTGGAGGAAATGGCTGTCCAGGCTGAGCGCAGGCACAATGAGCTCATGGCTGCAGTGGCAAGGATGCCTGACTCCATTGAGTCTTTGTCAAGGAGTATGCAGGAATTCGGAGCAGCACAGGCCAGGAGTCTGGATCAATTCAGTGCAGCACAGGCCAGGAGTCTACAGGACTTTGCGGCAGCACAGGCAGCTTCGAGCCAAGTGCTCAGTCGTGCCGTCCATTCACTGGCTGTTGTCATGCGGACACAGACCAGGGCCACACGGGCACTAACTGCTGCCACCCTCGCTGGATCAGCCAGGCATCGCCAGGGCACTCGCCGCGCAGCAGCAGCCCAGCAGTCTGTTCTTCAGCTGTTTGCTGCGCATGCTGCAGTGCTGGCCCGTGCGAGTGCCACTGTATCAGGCGACCAGCGAGCACCTGCGATCTGTCAGGTTGGCACCATTCCTGCAGCCGACACTGCCACTCCGCCATTGCAGCTGTCACGAGCCGCTGGACAGACTGCTGCCACCCAAGCAGAGTTGCAGCAGTCAGCAGCCGGCCCCTCGAGGGCCAGAGCTGGTCCAGGCCGACCCCCAAGGGCATCTGCCGTCTCGCCATCTGACCCTCAGCAGCCTTCCCCCAGCCTTGCTGCAGCCACTGGGCTCCCATTGAGGAGGAGCTGCAGGGCGGGCAGGGGCCAGGCAAGGATGCGAAAGGCAGCGCCCTCGCAGGGCAAAAAGTAGAAGGTCTGCACAAATGGTTTGTGGTTTTTGTAAGGCCGAGACTGGTGTCTTTCTTTGTTTTTGTAAGGCTGAGACTGGGGTCTTTCTTTGTTTTTGTAAGGCCGAGACTGGTGTCTTTCTTTGTTTTTGTAAGGCCAAGACTGGTGTCTTTCTTTGTTTTTGTAAGGCCGAGACTGGTGTCTTATTCATTTTTTTTTTTGTAAGGCCGAGACTGTTAGTTTTGTGTTTTTGGAGGGGGCTTCTCCACATGAGGTTGTAATGTGGGAAGGGCAGAGGTTTGCAATGAATTAATGTTCTTAAATTGCACTGTGCATGGTTTTTTTGTCAAGTCCTGGTTGCCCTGCTCGGCTGAGGGCTTGTGGAGCGGCTACATTCATCTGCTGACATTGGCACAAGCAATTCCCTGAGAGGGGGCCTAGAACCGATGTTCAATAAGCCGGCGACGGGCGGCCCTTGCACTTTCTGCCTCCCTCCTGTGCTGGTCCTCCTCCTCCTCCTCCTTCTCCTCCTCCTCCTCAGGTGGTCCTCCAATCTCTGGTGGCAGTGGCTGAGTCCTGCGGATAGCCAGGTTGTGCAGCATGCAGCAAATGACCACGAAATGGGGGACTCGCTCCGGCGAATATTGTAGGGCTCCACCGGAACGATCCAGACAGCGGAACCGTTGCTTCAGGACGCCGATTGTTTGCTCTATGATGTTCCTGGTCACTTGATGGCTATCGTTATATCCCTCTTCAGCAGGGGTGCTGGGCGCACGGAGCAGGGTCATCAGCCAGGTACACAAAGGATAGCCTTTGTCCCCGATAAGCCATCCTCGTGGGTGAGGCTGGGCCTGGAACATGTCTGCCACAGAAGTCTGGCGCAGGATGAAGGCATCGTGGCTGCTGCCTGGAAAGCGGGCATTGACAGCTAGGATGAGCTGCCTGTGGTCACACACCAGCTGGACGTTGAGCGAATGGTAGCCCTTCCAGTTGCGGTAATCCTCGGAATTCTCCAGAGGTGCCCGCAAAGCCACATGCGTGTAGTCAATGGCGCCCTGCACCATGGGGAAGCCCACAAATGCTGCCAAGCCCATTGCACGCTGTTGCTGCTTGGCAAGGGCCATGAAGAAGGAGATGAACTGACGTCTCCTTTTGAAAAGGGCATTGGTCACCTGGCGGATGCAGCAATGCACGGCGAACTGGGAGATGTTGGAAATGTCCCCAGTAGCGGATTGGAAGGAGCCGGTGGCATAGAAGTTGAGAGCCACCGTCACCTTCACTGCCACCGACAGAGACGTCCTGCTCCTCAGCTGTGGCTGCAGATCACCGCCAAGCAGGTGGCAGATCTCTGTGACCACCTCCCTTCGGAATCGCAGCCTCCGAACACACTGCTCGTCAGACATGTTGAGATAGGAGAACTGCTGGCGGTATACCCTGGGTGGGTAAGGCCTCCTTTCCCGACGCCTGTTGCCCCCTCTCCGTCTAGCCAGGGCTGCCACTCTCTCACGGCGTCTGTGAGCCCTTTAGATGCAATGGAGAAAGCCAGCGTTTGTACCCATTGCAGCCCCCATAATATGTTAGCAAACAATGATATGTCAATGAAGGCAAAGACAAGTGGAAAGCTGTGGCCTGAAGCCACAAGTACCTGTCCGAGTGTTGAGCCAAAGCAGAAAGCTCTCTACCTTGGTCTCTCTGCAAAGATCCGTCTCTCAAGAAGGAGTGCTGCGAAATGGCAGCATTTAATAGTGCAGGAGGAGTGCCCTTTAATTTGCGCCCCCCGCGTCCCACATCGACTCAGCACCGTTCCACTCTACCAGTCGCTAGGAGCGCCAGGCGCACAATGGGGCGTCGTGACTGAATTTCCGGTTTGGGGCGCACAAAGGGCGTTGCACGAGGAAATGACGTCAGGATCTGCGCGTGCAGCTGAGCGCGCGCAAAGACTTTGCGCCGCCGCTAAATCGTGAGTGAAGTTGGGGAGAGGCGCACATCGCGCTGCGCCCGGCCGCTAGCCGCCTAGCGCCCGAAATCTACTCCTCCTAAGGCGCTACCGGCTGGCGCAACCAACTGAATTTCTAGGCCATATTGTTTTTCAAAAAAGTTAATTACTTTCTAAATCTTTTATCTAATCTCATTAATTTTCCTACCTTTCCCCGTTTTTGCAGGTAGGCCTCGAAGCCTGGGTGTCTGTTGCCAGCCATGCTGGACCCTAGGCAATTGTTTTGTGGCAAGCTCCTCCCACCCCTCACCCCCTACCACCCCCCTCCCCCCGCTGGGCCTGATTCCAAACCAGCGGCCAGCCATCTTGGTAAAGGCTGGCTGGCCTCACTGCAACCTCCTCGCACTTCATTCGGGGCGGGGGGGGTGCAGGGCTCGGGAGGGGAGGGGGAGCGGAGAGGGTTACCCAGGCAAACGGGCTCGCCAGCCGCAATCGGCCGCTCAGGCCCAGGCCCGGAGATCGGGAGGCGGAGAGGGGAGGAGGGTTACCAAGGCAACCGGGCCCGGCCAGCCGCAATCGGCCGTCTCAGGCCTGATCTCGGGAGGGCGGGGCTCAGGCTCACCGGGGCGCTGCGCTCGGCATGTCAGTGCGTGGGGCGGCACGGAGCTCAGCAGAGCCATCGCCGGCAGTGGGGAGAGGGTCTGCTGGCTCCCCCACTCCCTTTCTCCTCCCCTCCTTCCCCCACCTCCTCCACCCCTCCCCTCTCCCCCACCCCTCCCCCTCTCCCCCTCCCCTCCCCTCTCCCCCTCCCCTCCTCTCCCACTCCCCCCCTCCCCTCCCCTTCCCTCCCTCCCCTCCCCCTGCCCCCCTCCCCCCTCCCCTTCCCCCCCTCCCCCTCCCCTTCCTACCCCCCTTCCTCCCCCCTCCCCTCCCTCACCCCCTCCTCCCCTCCCCTTCCTTCCCCCCTCCCCTTCCTCCCCCCTCCCCCCCACCTCCCCTCCCCCTCCCCCTCCCCTTCCCCCCCCTCCCCTTCCCCCTCCCCTTCCCCCTCCCCCTCCCTTCCCCCTCCCCTTCCCCCCAGTCTCACTCTCTCTCCCCCCTCCCCTTCCCTCCCTTCCCCCCTCCTTCCCCCTTCCCCCTCCTTCCCCTCCCTTCCC